>NC_048599.1:102632510-102972926 GCF_003668045.3 Cricetulus griseus | reverse complement strand
ACATTCTTCCTTTTCCTTCTAGGTGAAAAGGGAATTAGCCGGTGTTCTCATTTTTGAGTCTCATGCCAAAGGAGGAACTGTGTGTAAGTGAGAGCCCTAATGAAGCACTGTGCCTGCCCGAACCGCCTGCTCTTCAAGGTCAATGCCACACTCTCCCTGTTGGCTCCAACCTGGAAGGATGTCTCGTGGCACTTGTGCTTTTCTGGATCTGTGACTATTCCAGCTTGTGCCCATTAATCTGAAGTTTGGTGGTTTTGCAGCACTTGCCTGTTTGAGCCTCCTGGCTCTCTATCCAACTGGTTCAACAGTGTCTAAAATGGGTGGGATGAAGTCTCTGCTCTACTGACCGGGCTGTGGGTGGTAGCTTCCATGGTGACTTCATTTCAACTTGTGGATTTAAAAGCACTAATCCGGGACTGGGTGATAGTTTAGTTAGCGGAGCTCTTGCCTAGCATGTGGGAAACAGTCCCTAGGTCACTATTCAGGAACTACATGACCCTGGGGAATGAGAGGGTGTAATTGGAAGGGTGGTTCATGCCTGTAATCCCAGCACTTGGAAGAAGATGGAAGTAGGAGGGTTTGAAGTTCAAGGTCATCCTTGGCTACATAGCAAGTTTGAAGCCAGTCTGGGCTACATAAGACCCAGTTACAAAAAGTTTAAACTAAGTTTTTAAAAAACAGTAACTAATTTGGCTTATGAAATTTCTTCTTACAGTTATATTTAAAGTATTGCGTTTCACATCCTTCTTCACCTTGCACCATGGGCTCCAAGCCCAAGAGGATTTCTTTGCCTCTTGTGTGAATCATATGGTGCATCTCTCTAGAATTCAAGCTGTCCTTCAGTCCTGTGATCATACCTGGAAGCAAGATATTCTGATATTAATAGATGCAAGCAGTATTGCCAAAGCTGGTATTTTCCGATAGTCCTACAAAATCCTCCTTCAGCTGTTGGTGTTAAGGCCAGGAAATTCCCCCTTGCCTAATCTGTGGCAGAATCAATATGCAAAAGTTCTCAGGGACTCTTCGTCAAAGAGAAAAGGGGGGCTAGACAGAAACGGGCATGTCCTAAGCCTGGTGACACAGGCTTGTTAATCTACAGCAATTAAGCAAACTTCCAGGAAAATGTGGCTGTTTGTTAGCTACATCACAATGGTTAATGGGAAATATGAATTACAGAAGCACAATGAGTTTTGAAATTGTATCTTGAAATGCCTTATTTTCAGCCATCGGGAATACTATTTGTAACCTTGTTCCCTCCTTCAGCAAGAAACTCACTTCACTGCCTTTTCAGAATCACGGTCCTACTTTTTTTAATTTTTGTCTCCTTAATTCGTTTTCATTTAATTCTTTTTTACTTGTCTTTTAGTTCTTTTCATTCAAACTCATTAGTTGTTTTCACTATACTATGAAATATTTAAATGTCTTGGATGAAAAATAGACTGTTAAATATTTTATTTTTAATCAAACCCTCCTGTTTCTACTAAAGCTAAAATATTTTCCACACAATGAAACTGCCCACCCCCCACCCCCAGCTGTCTCTTGTTCCTTCCTTTAATCTGCTCTTCTCTCATCTCCCCCGAGGATGATCCTACTCTGGATATATTGGTTATCATTCAAACCAATTAAAAATATAAGCATAGGTATATATTTATCAACATGCTACAGCACTGATTTGCCTGTTTTCAAACTTCACATTACTGGTCAGGTCACTTTTAAAGCCTATTTTCTACAGCACAATGCTTTATGAATTGTGGGGAAAACATGCATTCCATTAAGATGTGGATGGCTGGTAAATTGATATCCAGTAAAAACCTGTCTTTCAGAGCAGAGCAAATAGTACAGTCTCTTGTCCTTTTATGTTCTATAGAAAGACAATAATATTCCACCTGAATTAGTTAGGATTTGCCAGTAAATTTTTTTTGTATTTTATGTGTGCATAATTCTGGGGACTTAAAAGTGATGATTTGATAAGCTGTAATTTATATTGATGTGCTTCTATTCTTGTCATAAGTCTCTTCATCTTTTTGTGTCTAGTGTTTAACCAGGGGGAAGAAGGTACCTCCTGGTACATTATTCTAAAAGGATCAGTGAATGTAGTCATTTATGGCAAGGTATATATCTATATATATCTTCTTCTTTCTGAAATTTTGATTGTACTCCATTTGCTAGTGTGCCTCTAAGTAGTAACAAACATTGCTACAATTGAACTTACCATGGCATTGTTACTCCATGTAGAAAAGTCATAATTTCATATTTGAGCATGCATTTTCTCAATTATCACACTGTGTCATTCATTGACTGTATTTACTCTGTGAAAGAAAATTTGAGCCATTTTAATTTTATTGCATAATACTAGATACAGTGTTTGGAGGGGCAGGGGAGAGGAAGGAGGGTGTTTGATCCATTTTATCTGAATGTCCTGCTCTCCCCAGGGTGTGGTCTGCACCCTGCACGAGGGCGATGACTTTGGCAAGTTAGCTCTCGTGAATGATGCCCCACGAGCCGCCTCCATTGTTCTTCGAGAAGATAATTGTCACTTCTTAAGAGTTGACAAGGAAGATTTCAACCGGATTTTGAGGGTGAGTTGAAAGGGCAGACTTTGGCGAAAGGATATCCTATTTTTCCCCTTCTTGAATAAGAAAGGATTTGAGCGGATTGTTCATCCCACAGGACTGTGGCAAAGAGATGTTTGAACAAGCTTTGTTGTGAAACAAGCATGTTCAGTGTGCTGGTGTACATTCTGGGGACCAGCTATGGACATTAAATATTTTGCTTGACCAAATATGTCTGCACATGCCTATACTGGTCCATATGAATGGACAGTAATAGCAGTCACCTTAGCAAAATATCAAAGTCTAACAAGTGTCTCGATAATCTCATGTACATCCTTTTTTTGTGCCCTTTTCTACCATACTGTCCAACAGAGTGTCCAACATACTTCCCTCAGCCGAATGTTTGTTTTTCTAGGGTCCACATTCTATCTCTTCCCAAGTCTGAACCTTTCTCAAATCATCAGACTCTTGATTTCCTGAGTGCTTGTTAATGGAAATCAATGCCTATTATTTCCAACAAAGTATATTCATTTCCTAGGCAGTGGTGGCCCACACCTTTAACCCCAGCACTCAGGAGGTAAAGGCAGGAGGATCTCTGTGAGTTTGAGGCCAGCCTGGTCTACAACAGAACAAGTTCCAGGACAGCTAGGGTGACACAGAGAAACCCTGTCTTGAAAACCAAAAACAACAAACAAAAAGTATATTCATTCAAGGGCTTTATCTCAGATTGCTTTAAACTACAGCTGTCACAGATACTGGCAAATAGGTGAGAGATTTGGGAGGTGGTGGAGCAGCCGAATTGCTCTGAGTTGGTTTGATGAAGAGTCCCATACAGCTTTTTAAAGTATCTGTAAGAGTGGGAGATGTTTAAAAAAAAATGATTCCTGGTACCAGACAAGCTCACTGTGTCCCTGTCCTTCCATGTGCCTGAAGCCCTGGCCTCTGCTCACAGCACTGCTAACACACTTGGTCACAAAGCAAAGAAAATTAAAGTTCATACCATTGAGAGGGTTAGAAGCGTGGCTCCACTGGTAGAGTGCTTGCCCCTCAGGCCTGAGGCACACGGTTCAGTTCCCAGTACTGTATGAAGCAGGCATGGTGGGACACACACATCAGCTCAGCACATAGAAGGTGGAGAGCCTGTAGGATCAGAAAATCAAGGTCAGTTTCAGCTACATAGAGACTTTGAGGTTAGCCTGAGACATATGAGACCCTGTCAAAAATGATGATGATGATGATGATAATGAAACTAGTAATAATAAAGTTTATACCATTGGATAATATAGGGGAAGATATCACAGGATCTTAATTTTATCCTTATCGTGTCTCATTTAAAATGGAGACTAATATTAAGAAAAGGTAGTAAAAATTTCAAAGTAAATATTTTAAAGTATATTAAGGATTAGGTGAACCTAACTCTGAAGTTTATACCCATGGGGTTATGCTCTGCCAAAAAAAAAAAAAAAAAATCATTTGGAAGAGTCATAGTTGGACCATTTTATCACTGACATCATTTATAAAGCTGTTCAAAACAACTGAAAAGGGCTTGGATCACATTTCAGTTTGATTTTGGAGGAACTGTTGCATGGGCTTGGGGAGATGGCTCAGTCGGTAAAGCGCTTGTTGCGTAAGCATGAGGACCTGAGTTCAGATCCTCAGAACCTACCCAAGAAGCCAAGCACAGCGGTGTGCATCTGTAACCCTGGTGCTGGGAAGAGAGACAGGTGGACCCCTGGGCTTGCTGGCCAGCCAGTCTAGTTGAATCTGAGAGCTCCAGGTTTAGCGAGAGACTGTCTCAAAAAACAGATAGAGAGTGGCTGAGGTGTAGACCTCTGGCTTCTGCATGCACACTTGCACAAGTGGAGTGCACACAAAGAAACATGGATGCACATAAACCCCGATGTGTCAAAATCAAAACAAAACAGTTGCTTAATTAGACAGAGGTGTCACTCCTAAGGGTCACAGAGAAGGACTTTGCTGCAGCTGAGTGCAGTTTGCCACATATTTTTAGGAGGAACAAACGCCTCTGGTTTGCTGTTTGCCTGCTCCTTGCCCTTCCCCAGAGATTTCTCAGAGCACCACAGCCACACCAGGCTCCACAGGAGCTTTTCTGAGACTAGGGTAAAAAGCAGAGTTTTCAAGCCATATGCTTCAAACCTCATCTGGTCCTCCCTCTGACCGTTCCAGCCCTTGACTTTGAAAATGGCTTAATTTGTAGACGCGACAATTAACATCACAAGCTCCAAATGAGTTTCTGAAGCATTGGAAATTTCTGTCATTGTCTGAGTGAACAGCAGCATCTGTATGTGGTATAATTTGTGTTTGCAGGACGTTGAGGCGAATACAGTCAGACTTAAAGAACATGACCAAGATGTCTTGGTGCTGGAGAAGGTCCCAGCAGGGAGCAGAGCTTCTAATCAAGGAAACTCACAGCCTCAGCAAAAGTATGTTTGCATCCAACACTGTAATTGCCAGACTATGATTAACCTTTTCACATGGTATCATTTCTACAATAGCATGTTCTCCCTTTGTGTGGAAGATGGCAGTGTGTATGACTTTTTTTCTCTCTATTGACTAATCACACATCTTGTGGCGTATAATGCATCCATTTCTGGCACTGCATTGAGCTTGGTGCTGTGTAGAGTAATGCCAGAGAGAATGTTGTCCTCTGAAGCCTCTCCCTCCACATTGTTCAGCCATAATAGCTTCAAAAAGAAGATTCCCTTGAGAACAATGCCAGTAGGCATGCCAGGCAGCTCAGGGTATCACAGGTCCCAGTGATGAGAATCTGTGGTGCCCTAGGGACATTTCTCATAAAGCATTGCACCTTGTTATTGGAGTAGCCAAGCATCATGGATAAAACTCCGATTTTGAATTGATAACATGTACTATCTCACTTGCTTCCTGGGTGCTTATTCTTGCCAGCAGCAAATGGGAATTTCGGTTCACATTTCTTAGGCTTCTCCTTTTACTCAAGTCATTTCCAGCCATTCTGGGTTCTGTTTCTGCTTTTGCTGTAACTCCCTACCTGGGGCTGTTTCATGAAATGTACCAACACTTGAGTGATGAGACAAAAGACTTAGAAATGATCCTCTAGGAAATTGGGGCTTCTAGATTCTTAAGTGGGGATTCATTTTCAATCTGTGTATAAGAAAAGCAAATGAATGTTTGTTTGCTAAAGAAACATCACCAAATAACATGTTGAGAGAGCATTTCTCTTTGTTGCTGAGTAAAGTGGGGTTCCCTTTATCAGAGCACTCACCAAAGCTGATGCGTTTCTATTGTTTCCACTAAAAGCCTATGGCTCGAATGTTTTCATCAGGGTAAGTCAACACGTCTGAGAAAAAGACAGGAAGAAACATATCATTAAATAAGCACAGTATGTTTTGCAGATTTTATCTAGTCCTTACTTACAGCAACCCCGTTAAGGGATGGAGGCATTTCAGCTCTCATTGGCAAGTGGCTTGCTCAAGGACTCGGAACTCCTTTGGGATTCCTTAGAATAGCGGCTCTCAACCTTCCTAACGCCACAGCCCTTTAATGTAGTTCCTCATGTTGTGGTGGCCCTGACCACAAAATTGTTTTTTGCTGCCGCTTCGTAACTATAATTTTGCTACTGTTATGAATCATAATGTATCTGATATGTGACAGAAGGGGTCACAACCCACAGGTTGAGAACTGCTGCCTTAAAGGGAATTTCAGCTTGACCAGCTCTCTGCTCCTCTCACTTTCTAGCTTACAGTAGCAAAACAGAGTAGAAGGGTCCCGGCTCCACGAGTCCCAAAATACTCAGAGAATAGGTGATACATCTGAACGTGTCCACATGATTTCCCCTATGGTTATTCCTTAAACAATCCAGAATAACAGCTATTTGTATCACATTTACTTTCGGTAAATATGTGGTACTGTCAGTAATCTAGAGCAAATCAAAGTATATGGGAAGATGTGTACTATGCTAATTTGTATGAAAGCCATGAACAGCTGCATGTTTTGGTGTCGATGTGTGTGCTGGTACCAAACTACTCACATAGAGAGTGATGACTGTAGGTAAACACTGAATCTTCAACACTCCATGGGAAATGCTGCAAACCAATGTATTTTAAAGGGGGTGGCACTAAAAAGAATTGTGTAAAAATCTGTTCTTTCACTTATAAAACTCTAGACTTATTTTCCAGATTTCTTTATTATTTATTAATTATCTTTGCTTTTATCTGTTCTTTTTGTATCAGGAATTGAACCGAGGGCCTCATAAGTGCTAGATAATTGAGCTGTGAGCTATGAGCTATGGTCCCAGCCCTATTATCACTGTTATTACCCATTTTTTTGGCAGTTGTCTTTGTAGCCTACTGAGGAGGATGACAATGGCAACTTTTTCTGTGTGTGGGGGGAGGGCTTATGCTATGTCCAAAATTTTTATTTATAACTAGATGATTTTGCAGATGGCTACATTCTTAATACTATCTCATGTCTCAAGAAAATTGTGGTATCTGGAAAATTCTTCTTAATTTTGAAACGTTTTGAACAAGAGATACCCTGAGGCCTCTTTCATACACGAGGGAAGAATCAAAAGCCTGTGTTTATTACAAGCCTTCTATTGAGGGTGCCTTCCAGTTTATAAATTCAGTGGAATGAAAAGTCAAACTAAAGGCGGTATAAAAGAAGACACCACGTGTCTTACATTTATTTTAGTATCATATCAATTTTCCATTTGTGTCCTGTCATCCAGTCCAAATTTCTTATATAATTCAAAGATAATGCACACTTGCATGTTTGCAGCAAGCTATTTATGGAACGTCAATCAGTGGGTACAAAGCAATGGACCACACAGTCAGCTCCCTAAAGAACAGAAAACTGATCTCTCAAAGGGCCATGTCCCAAGACTGGTCAGAGTCAAGGGGATGGTCCCTGTAAGTAAAATTAATGGCTGACGTTCTCATCTACTTCAAGAACATGCTAACGACCTGTCTGCAGATAAACATACTGTTGAGGGTGCCTGTCTGCAGGTGTTCCTTTTTAACTCAGAGAATATGGTCTTATTGGTGACAATAATGTTACTTTTCTGATTTACGTTTCCCCCCTGAGAAATCCAGATTAGCTGATGTCTATACATTAAGCTTTCAAAACTACCTGGCTCTACCCAAGCCACTGAACCCTGAATGTCACATCAATGCTAATATCAAGTTAGTAGCTGTGATGATGGAGTCACGGTGACATTCCCTTAGGTGGATGTCTTGGGTACTGGGTTGTGAGGATTTAGTAAGACAAGAACTTGAAATGACTGTCCTTGGACTGATTTCCCTTGCAATACTCCCACCTTGGTCACAGGAAGATCCGCTTTGCCATTCCTCCTCCCCGGCCCTTGCTTTGATTGTTCTAAATACAGACTTGGTATTAGGAGAAGATTTCTTACTCACAAGTTCAGTACAACCTGCTGGCTGATATAAGGTAGCCAACTGGTGTGTGCTTTTGACTGGAACGGGGGCAGCTTTTCCTTGCTGGAAACTGACAAGAGTTGCACTCTATGGTGCTCTCAAACACTGATGACCCCACATAATGAGGACTCAGGCAGTAGCACCTGCCTGTTGCTGGTGTGAAGTAAAGCCAGAGCCTGATGTTTTAGGCAGAACTGGAGCCATCTAGAAGTTTCCATGCCCTCTTTTTCTCTTCAGTCCCCAGCCCAAACTCCTGAGTTCTGTGGGTCCTGAAGCTAGATAAGGAATCCACAGAGCTAACCACTAGAGGGAGTCAGGTACCCAAGAAAGTTCCTGTGGGGTGTGACTGGCCAGGCAGCAGAACAGTCTGCCTAAGGGAAGTCCAAACAAGGAGAACCATAATGTAAACACAAACTGCTTCAGAATTAAAGTTCTGACAAAGGGGCCCATTACCAGTGGAGCTTGCTCACCAGACAACATGTGAAGTAACCCACTCACTCGGCATTCAGTTAAAGAATGCATTGATACTCTTATTTAAATACAGATTGCTTTCCCAACAGAAAAGAAAAGCCCCCTCAGAGAGGAGGACTCTCAATGAAATGGAGAATTTCCTGCTCAGAGTGAGCTCCTGGCAGCCAGGCCTGGCCTCTCCACCCAGAGCATCTTGCTGCATAGGCAAACAAAGCAAAACAAACAAACAAACAAACAAATAGCCCACGCAATCACATTCCCTAAGGCTTGCCAAATAGTTTCCCCATCAGCAGAGCAGAGGTAATATTAACTAGCAGGAGTAAGTGCAGGTACCAAATCTAGCCCCCAACTAGTTTGGGGGGCATAGTCAACACCAGGCAGGTAGAGAATGCTCTCTCCACCACCCCTCCATTTCCTAGTTAATGTGACCATAGGCTCCTCCTCTGACAGCTCACCTGGTGAATCATATATGGCTCAGTAGCAGAGCACTTGCCCAGCACGCACAAGGCCCCGAGTTTGATATCCAGGGCTGCTTCACACGCTCTGTTTTCATATACAGAGAATCACATGCTATTGTGTCTCTTTCATTCTTTGCACAGGAGTTAGACCCTACTGACATTGCAGGTGCTCTTGCCATCTCTCCACAGTCCCAAACAGGCAAGAGAAGCACACTGGTGCAGAGGTGAAGGAAGCTGGGTTCTCGCTGAGCTCCATTCTCTCTCTGCTATCGGAACATGAGAGAATGTTCTTTGCAGTGTTATATTCCTTTCCTGTCGTTTTGCCAAGCAGGAAGGCCAGGCCTAAGTTCTGGCTGAGGTGCACCTTTATCGTCTCCACGGACTCTGCCCACCCCCATTTACTCCTGCTATCATTTACTGTTGTCCATTGTCTTCACTCTGACTTTAACTCACATTCGATTTTAAAAGTAAACCTTCTCTTGTGGACTGGACAGCACCCTGAGGAGAGCCCCTGAAGTAATGACTAATGTAGCCCCCTATAATAATTCATATTTGGCATTGAATAAGTTACATATAGTTTGCTATTTCTGATTTACTTCCCATTCACGATGCTCCCTGGGTTTGTTTGCTCGCTGGCGCTTGGGGGTTTGTTTTCTTTTGTTTTATTATTAGCTGATTTCCAAAGCACATAGCAGCGTACAGTTGGAAAAGACAGAACATTCCAGAAATCAGCGGGGAAATCCAGTGTGACACTGACATTTTCTATGAGTGACCCATGTCTGGATAACCCAGCCCACCATTATTTTCCTTCAGCAGCTCCCCTCCCTGCCCTGCCCTGTCCTGCCCCAGGGATTATAAACTTTTTATTCTGCCTCCGATTAAGGCTGACCTTTGTCAGCTTCAGCTGTGGGAGCTGCTCTCTTAGATTCTCCTTTAGTACCACATGGGGGGGGGGAGAACATTTAGTAACTGCTTCTATTGACTGTTTTTCTATTGCCTTCTTGTGTTCTTGGGCAATGTACATGGTCTCCCTCACCACAGAGAACATACTAGTCACAGTCACAGTAGTGTATGGTTTCCCAGGATCTCAGTTTTCAAAAACATACACCAGTAATGTGTTTCTCCCAATGAATGCTCACTTGTGTAAAACTAATGCCCCTTTTATCTCTTGTCCAGGTATACTGTGATGTCAGGAACACCTGAAAAAATTTTAGAGCACTTTTTAGAAACAATACGCCTTGAACCATCTTTGAATGAAGCAACAGGTAAGCATCCACAAGCCTTTTGTAGGTCAACAAAGTCATGTACAGAGCTGTGAAGAAAGAAACCAAGATTCTCTCTAGAGCTGCCAAGGCAGTTCTAGAGGGGCGTTGAGTGCATCCGTTTTTAAAGAGCACCCCTGGTCAGTGCAGAGCTGACCTATCCCTAGATTGATGCGGTTTCAGTCAAGGACATCAGGAGCAGCCTTTCACAGACATCTGCTAAAATGCCATTCAGTCTCATCCCCCCTCACACACACACAAGTGTCTACTAGTTTCCCTTTAAACCCAGCCTAGTCCCATAGAGCATTTGAAGCTGCCCACCTTAAGGCTAAATGGTTCTCTCTGTGGTTGTGGAGTCTTATTCCAGAGTGTAACTAAATACCACCTGTATTGGTTTACTGACAGCTGCTCTAACAGCAAATGCTTGAGACAATGGCATCTGGTTGTCCTACAGTTCTGGAGGTTAGACATCCAAGATGGTGGTGATAGTAGGCTGATTTCCTTATGAGGGTTGTGGCAAGAGTCTGTTCCAGGCCTCTCTCCTAGCTTCTGGTGTCCTCCGGCAATCTTTGGTATTCCTTCACATGTGATGTACCACCCAGTGTCACACTTGCAAGGTCTTCACCTTGTGAGTCTTCACACAGTCTTCCCTCTGTGCATATCTGTCTCTATGGTCAGTGTCCCATTTATTAAACAACAGCAGTCATTGGTTAGAACCTACACTAGTTACTTACTTTGACTCGGTGGTGTCTTCAAAGATCCTGTTTCCATATAGAGTCATGTTTGGAGGTCAGTCCTACAACATATCTTTTGTGGATAACAAAGTTCAACATATAAACGTCCTTATATCAAATAAGCCTTGCTATTATGACCCAGTATTGAGGATAAACAAGACAAATCTCATGAGTGAGTTGTGTCCAATGTTATATCACTTCCACATTGTGGATGAATTGGAAGGAACAGCCCACAGCCAACCTTTTCTTTTTACTTTCTTATGTTGCTGGGGATCAAACCTAGGGCCTCAGATATGCTAGGCAAGTGCTGTACCACAGAGTTACATGGCCCAGTTAGGCATTCAACTTAAAAGAAAAACCTATGCTATTTGCCTGTCCCTATGAATAATGTCATGTGTTAATGTTTTAAGCAGTCCCCTCCACGGAGAACATTTCTCACTATAAGAAATTCACAGATTTATCCCAGAAACTTAGCGGTAGCTCAAAATCCACTTAATAGCTGATCTTGGAAATATACTCAAGATGAAGACACCATTATTATGTATTTCTTGTAACTATGTTACCACTGACTTCTTAATCTCCTCTTGGTGCCTTATTCTGTGAATTGATTATCTGAGATTCTGCAAAACAGCAAATGACCTGGGAAGTAATTGACATAAAGCCAGGGACCTAGCCCCCTGGCCTGTTCTTCTCAGAGAAGGGTTGGTTGAGTCGGTCCAGGTAGGATCTTCGATGGATGCCTTGTGTCAGGTGATGTAAACAGGAGATCACTCTCTATCCCTCAGGAAGCTTAGAATGTGCTGGAAGACACAAGGAAATGTAGAAACAATTTGAATTTAAGGCAGAATGCGGTCAGTGCTTGGGGGCTCTGAACAAGAAGACTCAAGAAAATGCCTCAGAGAGTTTAGACTTCAAAGTGGCCCTGAGGGAAAGCTGGTGACCATTGACTAGAGTTGTTGACAAAGCCTTCCATCCCAAAAGACAAAATTAGCCGAGGCATAGAAGCAAGGAAAGAGGGACCATGAGTCTGGGCTCTGCTCTACTTGATGTGCATACATGGACTGGGAAGGTAAGGTCTAAGAGTTTGGGTACAGTTTTTCCAGGGTCTTAAAACAGAGTAGCAGGGAATATCTGAATATATCTTAGCAAAAAAGAGAAAGCTTTGCTGAGGAAAAAAAAACAAAAAACAAAAACAAAAACAAAAACAAAAAAAACAAAGTTCCTCTAACTCCTCTAACAGGCATTTGTAACCCCAAGTAAACCAAAGTTTCAAGGCCCACAAGAATTAATCTCTTCTCTCTTCACACTTCCAGATGCGGTTTTAAATGACTTTGTTATGATGCACTGTGTTTTTATGCCAAATACCCAGCTTTGTCCTGCCCTGGTGGCCCAATATCCTTTTGCTGTAGTAAGTGTCTGCTCTCAGAAACACCCCACATGTATCTGGCCATTACCTCATTCCATCTCCTGAAGGTAAGTAAGGCATGGCTTAGGCAGTGATGTAGTTTTTATTCTTATGAGACGCCAACATTTTCCCTGATGTAAACAGACATCTGCCTTTTCTTATCTATGGGTTTGTTTCTTTGTTTAACATTATTTTATGTGCATTGGTGTGAAGGTATAAGAGCCCTCTGGAACTGGAGTTAGACAGTTGTGAGCTGTCATGTGAGTACTGGGAATTGAACCCAGGTTCTCTAGAAGAGCAGCCAGTGCTTTTAACCACTGAGCCATCTCCCCATCCCCTTATCTATGGGTTTTAGTAACTGTGTGAAGTATAAGCCAATTTATCAGTGTCTCAGTCTACTTTTCCATTTGCTAGAACAGAATTCCCAACACTGGGTTGTTTATAAAGAAAGGAAGTTGATATAGCTCCCAGTTCTGGAGGATGGAAATCTTGGGAACCATGCAGCTGCATCTGCCAGGGCCCTTGCACTGTGTCATAAAATGACTAAAGCAGAAAGGTGAGCAGGCAAAAGAGAAAAAGAGACAAAACACAAAGTGTGGCTTCACTTCTAACAGCCAGTCCTCACAGTGACTGGTCAGTCCCAGAGAGTGAGAAGTCCCTGAGCTCCATGAAGTATTAGCCCTGCCCCACAGAAAGAGACATTAATCTATCCGTGAGCACAGCACCTCCATGACTAATTGCCCCTTGAAGATTCCACCACTTCTTAAAACCTCACAATGTCAATCAGTCTTCAGCTCGGACATCAGAGAACCTAACCAAAACCATGCACTCAGGAAGGCCAGGCCGACATCTCTTCCTCGGTTGATTATTTTCCCATTACATAACATTGCCTTAAAACAAAGATACAATACTGGAGATTCTCAGGACAGTCCATTAGGCAGCTCAAAGACTTCGTTTGGTTTGGTTTATGGCAACTTTTCAATAATGGTGTGAACCAACCTATTGGTAAGCATTGGTACTGTAAGCATTCAAAATGTTAAATTGAATAAAAAGTAAATTTTGGGGCTGGAGAGATGGCTCAGAGGTTAAGAGCACTGACTGCTTTTCCAGAGGTCCTGAGTTCAATTCTCAGCAACCACATGGTGGCTCACAACCATCTTTCATAAAATCTGGTGCCCCCTTCTGGTGTGCAGGCAAATATGCAGACAAATTGTATATGTAATAAAAACAAGTAAATAAATTTTAAAAAAGAAGTGAATTTTGTGAATGAATTTTTACCTTGATTTTGGAAAAGACACAGAAGCATGTTTTCCAATTCTGCTCATTTCTAAAGTCACAGAAACTTAGACCCCCCAAAACACTTTGCCCTTCTTGAGCAATTAAATATATTCAAGGAGACTGTCTCTTTATTTCTTTTTTGAGCAACCCAATCAACATTGCCATGTTTTCCTTTTTCAAAATTATAATTGTCCTACCTCATTCTCATTTTCTTGCTCACCCATAATTCTCTTTGAAGTCAATAGAATGTGTGAGAATGGGAGATCTGAGCTGAATGCACTACTCAGAGGAAGCTGCAAGAGTGAGATTCGGGTGTTTATTTGCCTGGAAACTATATTTCCAAGTAGTGACAGCTTAATGAGTCTTACCTATATTATGTATTCTTTCTGGCTCATCTTCATTTTTGTAAAGTAAAATTAACATATTCAGAGTCTCTTCATGCTCTCTTCACTCTATACGTGCTGATCACTACGAGGCCTCCGAGATTTGCTGGAAGGAAAATAAAAACCACTACTGAACTCAGCTTATTTTTCTCGGAGGTTAGCATGCCAGTAAGCCTAAAGCAAGGGAAACCAAAAGGAACTGGGAGTAAAGGTGGGTCAAGCCCTCGTCTTTCTAACTTAAAGCTCATACATGAAGCTTGTGTCTGTCTCTTCATTTATTAGCTTCTCCCCTTTGAACGGGATTCAGAGCGTTCATAGTGCTGGCTTGTTTTGAAAAGAGCAGCTCCAGAGGGGAAGGCTCATGCCTTGCCCAGGTAGAGAGGAGTAGGGGTGATGGTGTTGGCAAGGAGGAGAAAAAAAGAAAGTCAACAACACAAATAATCACAGGGGACTCATGTATCTGGTGCCCATTCCTTCCTGTGCTATATTTCTCTGGCGACTAAGGAAGTTAGGATAGCTGGATATAATTTACACTACCTGGTTCCCTCCCGGCTCCCCCTTTCCCACCCGGCTCTATGAGGACTTAGATTCTCTTCACCATGCTAGTTTGGATCAGCTCTCTGAGTTTCAGATGCTCTTCCAAAGAGCTTTGAATGATACACCATCACTTTATCCGTACAAGATTCTGTTGAGTTAGTGTTAGCATTTCTTTGCAAATGTGGACCTTAGAGCACACCCCCACCTCCAAACATGGAGTAGCATCCCCAAGGGAGTAGCATCCCCAAGGCAGGGGCAAACTCATCTGGAACTTATCATTTGTTCTCTTTATAATTAATTTCTTTAAAAACTTATTTGAAATTTTAATGATTCTGTAACCTTTAATTATAGTTTAAGAAAGGTTTTTTTTGGCCAGGCAGTGGTGGTGCACTTGGGAGGCAGAGGCAGGTGGATCTCTGTGAGTTTGAGGACAACCTGGTCTACAGAGTGAGTTCCAGGACAGCGAGGGTTGTTACACAGAGAAACCCTGTCTCAAAAACAGAACATTTTATAGAGGTTTATCTTTGCTTCAATTAGGTAAAACCAAAGGACCTTGTTAAAACCAAAATAAAATGCTTCATAGAACTTCTACTTATATTAGACATTCTCGGGAATTTTTCTTAGTGCATTCTTTAAAAGGAGGAGGAGGAAGAAGAAAAAAAGGCCTTTTCACTTCTAATAGTTTCTAGAACATGTAAGGCCCTTAGGGTATCTCATTTATATATTCACTTTGAGAACCCATGGATGTTACAACAAACTAGTAAAGGGTTTGACTTGCCCATGGGGAGCATTGTGAGTGAGACTCTGGGCCATGAACTAGTCTAGTCACCACTGTTCAATCTATGTTAGGTCAATGTCCACTAAGTTAAAATTGGAATTGCAATGAACTGAATTTGGTTTGATTTAATTGTCCTGGTTTTGAGTTTAGATTGCCACATGAGGCTATTAGCTACCACATTAGGCTGCAAAAAGCGTAGTCCTTGTGTTTTAGGAGCAGGAGATTATTCTAGTGTGGACTGTTCTGTGATGGCTAAAGATAACGTCCCAGGAGGCCAAGCCTCTTCCTACCATGAGACAAGGGATGGGGTTCTATCCTCAAGGTTATATATATGCAAGGGCACGTGTATTACACAATTTCTAGCCCTCCTGTCCTCTCAAGGAGATGGCGTGGATAGGGCCCTGAGGTAAGCTGCTTTTCGGGTTACAAGTAACAGAAACCAACTGTGACTGACTTAAGGGACAAAGAAACCCATCAGAAGGCAATGGAATAACTTGGCAAACTGGAGAATCCCAGTGATCCCAGATCTTAGGAAGGGGCCTCAACAGGCAGGAACTTAAGGCCTTACTGGTGGGACAGATCCGCACCAAACCTTCTGCTCCCTTGCCTGATTTCCACACTTCGGGGAATGAGGGCCTGCTTGACATTGTGATCTGTGATCAGATGCCTACAGATCTTGGACAAGTGGAGGTGGAAGACCTTCCTGTATTGGTTTATAGAGGAAGCCTGACAAGACAGAGTGAGTGGAGAAATGGCTGATGATCAGGCAAAACAGCAATGTGTATGTGTGTATGCATGCATGCATGTGTATGTGTGTATGTATGTGTGCATGCATGCATGTTTACTGCACCTCACAAGCAGCAGGGATGTTGAATACACAGTCAAATAAGTCAATTGACTCCCTTGCTCTTAGCGTGGGTACAGAAGCGGTGAATTACTTAAGCACGTTTTGTGACTTGGTGGGTTTTGGTAAAGTACAGGGTGTTTTCAAAGTACTTGACATCTCTGACTTTTCATAGCAGCACTAAAAAGAAGTAGTCAGTAGTTTTTCCACTGTTCTTTTTCCAAATCAATAAACGAGGATAATGAAAAATTATGATTTGCTCAGAGAAAGGTAATTACCAGCACAGAAAAGATTGGAGCCCAGAGCCACTGACACCTATTTCTGTCCTTGATCCACATTGTGCGTCTCCTCCAGTTTTGCTTTTAGCATGGAAAAAAGGTGGTAGAACTCAGTTTAACGTTAATATATCAGCCCTTTTATGTGCTAATGAGAGAGACTCTATTCATTAGATACACTTTGGACATGATTTGACCTGATGAATACAAGTGCTTTATAATGAGTCTTAAAATCATATTTGTTCACTTCCTATACTTTTCATCTCCAGCTTTTTAAATCTTTTTAAAATCCGTATTTGAAATTCAGTTCAATTTTCCTCTAGTTTAAAAAGAAAATTAAAGCTGCCAGTATATAAAACCTTATCATTTCCCGGATATAACTATGACTAACATTTTGGTATGTATTCATGTCATCCTTTTTAATATATGTAGATATAAAAAAAATTTCATTCCCTCTCCCACTCCTTGTGTGTGTGTGTGTGTGTGTGTGTGTGTGTGTGTGTGTGTGTGTGTGTGCGCGCGCGCGCGCGCGCGTGTGTGTGCACATGTATAAATGTGGAGGCCAGAAGTTAGCCTTGGGTACTGTTCCTCAGGACCCATCCACCTTGGTTTTTGAAACAGGGTCTCTCCCTAGGACACTGGCTAGGTCATTAGGCTGGGCTGGTGGGCCTGTGAGCCCACCTGCCCAGACCTTTCCAACTTACAAGTACACATCACCACACCTGGCTTTTGTAGGTAGGTGTTGTTAGACCCCCGAAAACTCAAGTATCCGGGGTCTCAGGCCAGGTTCGCGGTCACCCCAATCACCAGGCGGATTCGAGAGCTTGCTGCAAACTGCACAAGGCTTTATTGTAATTTAACGAGCTAACCCCATGTTAGCTCGGGTCTTTTACCCACCCGCCATGGCTGACGGCTAGAAAAAGACGGCTCCTTGGGTCTCCCAAAAGATCTTATAGGGCAGCGTAAGGGGAGTGTCTAGGGGTACGCACAGGCTTACGATTGGTGTGCTTCCAGGCTTGGAGGGCTTGCCCTGTGTTGATTGGTCAACTGGTTGTTATGGCTCATAGGCCCTCCCAGGGTGGTTGCTATGCTCTCTACGTCATTGCTGTGCGCTTGTCCGTAAAGCACACCCAGAGCCATAAAGCATAGCGCCACCAGCTAACTTCTGATTGGTTCCTTGTCACGAGACAGGCATCTGACTTTCTGGTTTCTAGGACAAGGTCATAGAAGCACATGTTCGACCATTATGGCTGCCAAAAGGGAAGCCGGTTCCTTCATTCCCCCATTTTCTTTTTTTGTAAATTCCAATCATGGAATTGCTGTCTCTCTAGTATCCCCATCAGGGAGTGATAGGTACTGGCATCCCCATGTAAGGGAGTTCCCTTTGACTTAGCATTTTAACCAGGGAAAATGGACGGCGAAATTCTTTTCCAAACTGCTTCCTGCTGACTTTGGGACGAAGTTAGGGACCCCAGAAGGTTGAAATGCTAGTCAAAAGCAAAAAGGAATTTAGGCAATGGGGAATTCATCAGGGGCTTTTGGTTAGCAGACACTGTTGCAGAGACAGGGGGTGTCCACATCAGCTGGACTGGTTCACATCCACAGCAAGTTTAGGGCTCGCAGTCTACTTAGAACAGCCTGTAGTCAGCAACTGATACTCAGATGACAGCCAGAAGCAGAAACCTGTTTAAGATATATTTAAACTAGGAACAGAGGTTAAAACTTATTTACTGAAGCCCACAGTGTAGAAAAAGCAGATATCTGGATATCTGTTCAAACAGCAAGAACATATTTATAACTTTGAGTCCTAGCAAAAACTACAGATTTGGGCTATAAGCATGTACATTTTTCTTCTGTCCAGAGAGCCAGGTATGGATTGGACAGAGGTGCCTTTGGCCTGATGAAAAGCCCTTTAAGTTTGTACTTAGATGACAACCAAAATAAACTTAAAAATCTTGAGCTCATGCCTGAACAGTATATAGTCACTACTTTATCAGCTAACATACTGACTAGTCTATAGTGGACCTGACTGCCTGATGCTGTCAAGCTGACAACCAGTAATATTTCAGAGATCTGAGAAGGGTATATTTTGTCCGAATCTACTAAAAAGTGACAGAAGCCAGTCTATATACAGTTAGCCAAACCCAAGTTTCTCCATTACCGCTGGAGGCAGGTGTCTCAAAGACCAGCAATCTTCGCCAGGCCTATACTGTGAGAGTTTTTTTCTCTCTGTGGAAGAGGGACATGGAAAAGACTGACCTTGTTTTGTCTAGGCAAAGGGGTGCAATCAATTTTCCAGTGTCCAGCAGCTTTGTCCACAGTCTCGGCCAGGTTCTGGCAGGCGGCAGGTTTCACATCTGAGCATCTCGCTCACTGGTCCAGGTGCAGGAACTGAGGTGCCTCGTAATCTTCTTTGGAGACTTTGGGTCACTGTCCGGATCTGGCGGTCTGTCTGACATTATAAACTTTAAAGATAACAATTTAAATGCCATATTCTGAAGATCTCTGAAGCATTAGAGGTCTGTTTGTCTGTTTTAGTTACTTGCCTTAAGCACACATGAAGCACACAGGTGGCTAGGTAAGGTCTTTCTGTAATACAGCTGAACTTAAAACTGCATAGAGCTACCTTATATTTCTTAAACAGTAGCTTAACTTCTTTCTGAGACAGGGTTTTTCTGTGACTTTGGAGCCTGTCCTGGAATTCGATCTGCCGGACCAGGCAGGCCTTGAACTCATAAAGATCCATTTGCCTCTTACTCCCGAGTGGTGGGATTAAAGGCGTGTGCCACCTACACCCTGAGCTTAAAGGTGTGTGCTACCAACACCCTAAACTTAACTTCTGAAAACACAAACTGTAACAGATTAGCATCTTTTATAAAACAAGAACTTTACATTGTCAGGCTTTGCTTAAGAATAATTCTAAATTGAAGCTCTTTAAGTACAAACATTAATAAAAACAAACATTTGAAAACTGGTTTTAAAAGAAATTTAAATTCCCTTAAGGTCTTTCTGTAATATATAGAAGCATTAACATTTTAAATCTTAATTGAAAAACTTGTTTCTAAGATGGTACCTCTAATTTCCATGCGGTCACCTTTAGTCAAGATGGCGGTTTAAGTATTCTTTTTTTAACTTTAGCAAAATGGCGACCAGTCAAGTCATGTGACCAGTTACAAAATGGCCGTAACTTGCTTTGCTTAACATGCTTAAGTTTATACCAGGAAATAGAACATTTTTAAAACAAGTATACATAATTTACATGAGAAATAAATAGGACTTTTTAAAACAGAATTAGCTTAATATGGTTAAAATTTTAACTTATATCACCATTTTTAAAATTTACTGTTTGTAGACATGAGAAACCATAGCACAGTTTACATTTTTTTTTCACTTGTAACAACCTTTTCTCTGACCTTCGACAACTTTCCTCTGACCTTCTACAACTTACTTTAACCCTCTATAACTTTTACCATTTGCTTTAACTCTCTTTAACCTTTTATTTTATTTCTCTGACTTTCTTAGACATTCTTAGACAATTTTTTTTCTCTTTATTACTTAAGTCTTTTACATTTTTTTTTATTTTTTAGTTAACATAAAAATTTTGTCAAAGTCCCTTTTATAGTTCTTAATAACTTTAAGGCCATTTAGATGTCCGGATCAGGCCAGATAAGTTCATACGCTCGAGCTCCATGTGCTCAAGGCAGAGAGACCTGGGGTAGGGGTGCTGCTGGTAACCCCAGACCCTAGGCCAATCCAGGTGTGGGAAAAAGACTCCTGCGGCCCCCCTGCATACCATGTGTGTAGAGCACAAAGAATGCCGGGCAGCTAGGCAAATGGCAGGGACCCACGGGACCGGCAAGTGGGGATAGGGAAAGACTCACCTACATGGGCCAGGCTCAGCTGTAAGGGCTGCAGCAGTGGTTCGAGTTCAGAAAAGCAGCATCGGGGGACTCCAACATAACACATTCTAACCCGTGACACATGGCAGAACTCCTTTCCCGTGCCATGTGCTTAGGGCAACAAGAAAAGACCCCTGACCCATGCATGCCACAAATATGAGACATGGAGACATTAGACAGGACAGACATTAGACAGGACAAACCGCGGCAAAGAAATGGTGCCCCAAACCAAAATTACAACCAAACCTTGGACTTTCATCCAGGGTGGAACCAAGGTTCTCGCAAGTCTGCTTACCCTATGGTTCAATTACAAATTCTGCGCAGATCAAATACAAATTACAAATTCTGCGCAGATCAAATCAAGCAACCCTCGGACTTTCATCCAGGGCAGGACTTCAGGGTCTTCCCCAGAAGTCCGAATTACAAATACAAATTCTGCGCAGATCAAATACAAATCATGGCACCAAACAAAACAGCAAGAGACAAAACAAGAAACATAGAACATTGAACATATATAAATTGCGAGCTCTAATCATCTTACCTCCAAGATCGAATCCACTCAGGTGAAGGGTGGTCGCAAATCCGGACGAGCCCCCAAAATGTTAGACCCCCGAAAACTCAAGTATCCGGGGTCTCAGGCCAGGTTCGCGGTCACCCCAATCACCAGGCGGATTCGAGAGCTTGCTGCAAACTGCACGAGGCTTTATTGTAATTTAACGAGCTAACCCCATGTTAGCTCGGGTCTTTTACCCACCCGCCATGGCTGACGGCTAGAAAAGACGGCTCCTTGGGTCTCCCAAAAGATCTTATAGGGCAGCGTAAGGGGAGTGTCTAGGGGTACGCACAGGCTTACGATTGGTGTGCTTCCAGGCTTGGAGGGCTTGCCCTGTGTTGATTGGTCAACTGGTTGTTATGGCTCATAGGCCCTCCCAGGGTGGTTGCTATGCTCTCTACGTCATTGCTGTGCGCTTGTCCGTAAAGCACACCCAGAGCCATAAAGCATAGCGCCACCAGCTAACTTCTGATTGGTTCCTTGTCACGAGACAGGCATCTGACTTTCTGGTTTCTAGGACAAGGTCATAGAAGCACATGTTCGACCATTATGGCTGCCAAAAGGGAAGCCGGTTCCTTCAGTGTGAGGTATCAAACTTCCATCCTCACGCTTACACAAGTGTTTCACCAGCCCAGCCATCTTCTCAGCCTGATACATAGTTGTAAATACAAGAATGGGGCCCATGTTATCATTTCATATACTTTTCCACTAACAGGATTTTATGGATCTTTTCCTATGGCATTGGATATCTTTCTGAATATAAACAGTTGTTGCCATTTTTCCCAACACTTTCCCTGCAAAACTTTTAAATTGCCACAGAAAGAGAAAGAGAAAGAGAAAACTACACCTGACACATTACTATTGTTAATAGTTTTATGAAAAACATGCCAGGATTTGGGAAGGGGGATATAGAATGTTTCTTTTGCAGTGTTTGGGGTTTCTTTTTTTAACAAAATTGCTCCCCTGGTATCTTCATTTTCTGCTTTGAGGTTGAACTCTACCATAGCCCTCAATTCAGTGAGTGATCACTATAAGGATCACTATCGGGAATTTGATGATTAGCTCCTTGATGATGAGTGTTTTCATGTTGTTTGCTTTTCCAGTACCCATTCCCCAAACATGAGGCCAAAAGAAATGGTATATTGCTTATTTCATTTGACATGTAAGAGAAATGTAGGCCTGCAGGACCAAGTAAACCCTGGAGAGTTTGAATATACTGACAGGAGAGTGTGTTTCAGGGACATAATTGTTTGTAGTCGGTGTTTCGGTATGTAAGCCATCATAGGAGGCCAGGCTGCTTGCTTAGTGCTTAGCTTCCCTTTGCAATCTCAAGGCCCCCATGTAGACTGGGCCAGTGAAAATTCAGAGAGAGGCTTCCTGGATTTCTGGGCAAAACTATTTGAAACATTTAAGACAAGGAACAGGAGGCTTATAACCCCAGTTTCTAGAACCAACCATCTGGGAATTATAAGGAAAGTAAAGAACTCCGGGATAAAGCTGAAAGGAGTCGGCAGTCACAAAAATGGGGTCTGTAATGGCATCGTCAGCATTTGGACCAGTCTGGAACTCACCCTGCCAATAGGTTTTTATGTCAGTGAATACCAGTCTTTGTTATTTAGGATGGATTCTGAGTGAAGCTAAAAGGATCCTAAGTGATAAATGGGTTATATTTAAACATATAGAAATTTAAATACAGCAGTAATTTTAGTTGAATATTTTCTATTAGCATACTAATTTTCTTTGGCTGAGTATCAGGACAAATTTTATGCTTTTGACATGGAAGTAATTTATTTAGTTTCCTGAATTAAGAAGAAAAAATGAAATATAGATGTGCTACTAAGTTCTAGCTAAAACTCTTTTGTGTGTTTTGTTCTTATACAGAAACAAACATAACAGGGTCTCATTCTGAGAAGACAGTGTCCCGTCCCCATCATTTATAGCTCTGTGAACCTGATCTGGAAATGTTTTCTGTATGAATTGGCTGGGGTTCTCAACAGGAATGCATATCAAAAGTTGTTTTTGTTGTAGATGAAAGAGTAATAAAGCAGTATTAGGTTCATAGTGTTTAGATGAAGTGAACTTTTAGGAATAGTCTTTAGATTTATTTTTAAGACCTATTTTTTTTATCATTTTTAATGATGTGTATGTGTATGTCTACATGTGGGTATGGGCAAATGAGCGTGGGTACCCATGGAGGTCAAAGGATTGGTTCCCCCTGGAGCTTAAGTTACAGGCTGTTGTGAGCTGCCCAGTGTGGGTGCTGAGAACTGACCGTGAGTTCTCTGGAAGATCACCTAAGTGTTCTTAACCACTCAGCCATCTCACCAGCCCCTCTTTAGATTTCTAAAGGGAAAAATTGTCAACTTACATTTGCTTGAAGCCAAATCTCACCATTATGGTCCCTATTTAGTTCTGGAAAATGTTCGTCTGTATATCACTATCAGGACGTTTCCCCTTTGCAGTCACGGAGTTTGAGAATTTCTTCCTGGTAAGGAAATGTTGATTTGCCCATATGAACATTGATGCCCTGCTTTTCAGAATACAAGCATCTTGGCAAATAAGCTGCAAAGTTCCTCCAAGACATTTTCTCAGCCTCACAGCAGTAGTGTGGTGTGTGGACTCTCCAACCCGCTTCTTCCAATAGGAGAACTGAGATTAAGCTGTGTACTAACATGCCCCCAATTGGACCACCAGTGTTGACAGAAAATGTGAACCCTGACAGTGTGTTACCTGGGGTTATGTCCTAACTGCTTGCCTATAAGTAAGTGCAGAGCCTCCTTTGAAATTTGAAAGGATATTCCTAACAAGCAGGACTTCTAAAAACAGAAAATTCAAACAAACAAACAAACAAAAATCTAAAGCCCGGCGGTGGTGGCGCACGCCTTTAATCCCAGCACTCGGGAGGCCAGGCAGGAGGATCTCTGTTAGTTCAAGACCAGCCTGGTCTACAAGAGCTAGTTCCAGGTCAGCCTCCAAAGCCACAGAAAAACCCTGTCTCTAAAAACCAAAATTTTTAGGAATTCTGAAAATCAATGAAGGAAAACATTCTAAGCAAGAAAACGGGAGACATGTAAAGATATTGCTGGTACCGCAGATGCTTCTGGAAGCCTGTAGTTAATAGTTGCACATGTGTGTTAGTCTGAACTGTGTCACAGATGAGAGTGGTTTCCAGAGGCAGGGCAGTAAGAAGGACTATAGCTAAGGTCTACTAAACACTGCATATGTTACAGAAGTATTCCAGACTTCTTATTCACGTTAGCCCATTTCACCCTCGCCTTTGAAGCTAGCTGAAGAACATCTCAAGGCTCTACACAGACAACTTACATGTGAACCCAGGCCATCCCATCCTAGAACCTGAACACTCATCCAGGGAAAGGATGGTGGCCAAAGTGTTAACCTGTTCCACAAACACATCCAGGAAGCAAAGAGGCCCCAGGTCAGAGTGGAGAGAGCAAGTGCTCTGAAGTCAGAAGGTCATGTTTTAGATCTACAGCTTACAAACCACACAGGCAATTATGCTTAACCTTGACAAGACCCCTCTGTATAATAGGGGTAATTATCCTTGCCCTACCCACTCTCCTGGTTGTTGTGAAGATCAAATGAGGCTGTGTGTGTGAAAGTACATTATAAACCTTGGCATCCCATTAAATACCACCATGATTATTGTGCCATCATAGAAGAGTCTGGCATCAGGTAAAGACTACAAAGGCTTTGTCTCCTCAGTGGGCAGATGACCCCCAAAGTTTGTTTTCAGTTGCAAGCAGAGATCTTGTATGCAAAGCAGGATTTTCAAAAACAACAACATTGAAGAGTATCAGTTTGAATGTTGATAAGTGTTTT
Source organism: Cricetulus griseus (assembly GCF_003668045.3). Taxonomy (NCBI): domain Eukaryota; kingdom Metazoa; phylum Chordata; class Mammalia; order Rodentia; family Cricetidae; genus Cricetulus; species Cricetulus griseus. The sequence continues at coordinate 102,948,225 of NC_048599.1, read as the reverse complement.
ATAAATAGCTGCATAATTAGCATGTACTTACTGCAAAAAGTATACATAATATTTTATTCCCTGTTGTAGGCTGTAATGAATCTGCTGTCTCCACATCCTAGGAGGTTTTCACTTACTTTCCCTGTGATAATTTTAATACATGGCACCATTATTAGCTGAATTAAGAATAAGTAAATGAGCAGTTAAAAAAAATACAGAAAAATTACAGGTGCCTGTGGTGAGTAAGATAATAACTAGGTAAAAATATATGAAATAATTACAGTGTTTGAACGGCAGAGCCGGCATGAAGAAAATGACTCAATGGAATATCAAGCCTGCTGTAGGGAATGGTAGAAAGAGAGCAGCCTGCCTTGTGGCCTTCACCTCTTATATTTTCAACCCCGAACACACACCAAGTCTCTCCTGAGCCCAAGGACACAATGAGGAACCAGCCAGTCTTCTTCCATGGAGACAGTCACCCTGAAAGCTTGCTTTCATCTTGTAGATTCAGCAACTAATAATGAAAGTTCCTGTTTAAAAGATATGCCAGATATTTTGACATCTGTGTGGACTTCCTGTACCTGGTGGCATTAAAATTATGATGAACTGACTCAGAAACAGATCTATGACCTGGGCTTGACATCGATTCAGAGAAAAATTTCAGGTCATTTGGATAAAAGTCTGGAAGAGCTGTGATAATTTTTGAAGTTTTGTTTTTTTGTTTGTTTTTTTTTTTGGAAAAGTATATTCTGTTTTAGCATTCCAAATTGTGTAATGATTTAAGATAGTTAACATCCAGTGTTTGAGGGCTGTTTTGTGCCCAGTCCCCAAATAGTAAATATAGAGTTCCACTGTGTTCTTAAGACCTGGACCCAGATCCTAAGGGTTCTGACTTCATGCTCCTGCATGCAGAGCAGTCCCTGTTAGAAAGATGGTGGATGGAACTGGAATAGTTGGTAGATGTGACTGTTGTGTGATAGTTTGATTGTGTTCCAACAAATAAAGCTTGCTTGGAATCAGAGGGCAGAGCTAGCCACTAACTAAGCATAGAGGTTTGGAGAGAGGAGACAGGAAGTAGTAAGGCAGGGCAGAGAGAGCTCCTGGCCTTATTGGGTTAGTAAAGGCAGCACTGACACCAATAAACGCAGCGCAGATGGTCTGGTTCAGACATTAGCAACTCATCCTCCCTGACTCAGTTTACCCAAGCGGCAGCACATATATATTGCATGTTCTGTGTATGCTTTGAGAATTTGGGTATATTTTTCTCCATCTCCAGTATATTTTCCTAATACCCAACAGACTCCTAAATCTACTACATAGCACATGTTTAATAATAAAATGAGAATTATATGAAGAAGAACATAGCATGGACTAGAGAAAGACTATTGGAGGGATTGAGAACTTGAGCGACATCCTAAGAGTTTCATTGTTAAATTTTGGAAGAGCATTTGATCTTGTTCTGCCTGTTTTCTTGATAGAGTTGAAGGAAATGCTATCAAAAGGCCATTAAAAACCCTGATTCCTGCCCCATCTGAATCAGCTGTGTATAAGTGATGAGTTTGCCCATTTAAACTATATATTTTCTTACTTACAGACCTTTAACCCTTCTCAAATTTGGAGTAGATTCTTGTGGGAGTGAACAAAAACCGCTCCCTGAAGCCATCTTAGATAGTTAATTACCTATGAAGTCTTCTCTGTGTCCCTTAAGAAACTAATTCCAGAGCCCTGGGGAGATGGCTGCACTAACAACGTGCCTACTATGTGCCCAGAAGGGCTAAGTTCAGATCCCTAGAACCCATGCAAAAGCCAGGTATGATTTGTAAACTAGCAACAGAGGAAGGGTGAGAAATAGGCAGATCTGTGGTGCTTGCTGGCCAGACAATCTAGCTATTTGATGAGTGCCATGTTCAGTTACAGACCCTGTCTCAAGAGAAATAAATATACAAGACGGGAGAGTGACCAAGGAAGGCGTTTACCACCAACCTCTGATCTTTACATGGATATGTGCATGTGTGTGAATGCACACACACACACACACACACACACACACACACACACACACACGAATTCACAGACATTCAGGGTGTTGCCTATGAAGGGGCAGAAGCTTTGAGCACAGGAAGAGAGACTTAACTATAAAGATGATATTAACCCAACTGAGTTTCATGAATATATCATCTGTGAGAGAAAAGGCCAGACTGAAATAAAAAATCGGTTATTTTCCTATGGGGTGTGGGGGAGAATAACCTTACTTTTCATGAGAAAAGGAGGAACCCTCCCCATTTTCTTCCCTAGTTTAGGACAGTCCTGTCTTCTGGGTGGCTCATGCTAGAGATGACTCTAGGAAATTAGAATTGAGAGGTGAGAGAAGAAGAAAACAGAAGGGCAAAGAGGAGGAGGATGACAATGACAATGATGATGACCAGAGGACTCTCACATCAAGAATTTTGTTTCCCTTGGAGCTGGGGAGATGGCTTGGAGATTAAGAGCACAGGTTCTTCTTCTAGAGGACCTGGGTTTAATTCCCAGCACCCACATAACACCTCAAAACTGTCTTTAACTCGAGTTCCAAGGGACGGGACACCCTCACACAACACACGTGCCGGCAAAACACCAATGCACATAAAATTTTAAAAAAAGTAAAAAACAAACAAACAAGAAAACAAACCATGAAAAAAATTCGCTTCCCAAATGAAATTATTTTTACTAACTTAAAACAAGTATTAATATAGAGGCCCTGTGGCCACTGTTTGGGACAGTGAGCATGAAAAGAACCCTGTCTGGATTTGTAAGCCCTGCTGTTTCCTTCTAAGGCATTTGGGCAATATATCTCCTCCCCCAGAACTTTAGGGTTATTGTTTTTTGTTTTGGTTTGGTTTGGTCTTTGGTTTTTCCAGACAGGGTTTCTCTGTGTACTTTGTAGACCAGGCTGGCCTCTAACTCACAGAGATCTGCCTGTCTCTGCTTCCCGAGTGCTGGGATTAAAGGTGAGCCCCACCACTGCCTGGCTAGGTTTTTTTATCTTTAAATATTTCCTCCTAGATTTGTAGGGAACATTATATGTGTATGTTATGTGAGCATACTGAAGATGTTTTATAAATGTAAACTTCTACATATGCTTGAAACATTATCATATGAAGTTGCCCAACTCTGTATTCTGTCATTTATTGCAACAAAAACACAAACAAAACTAAGAATAAAACTAGATTTCAACATCAACAGAGGCCAAGAAAAACCTTTGTGCTGACATACAGGGACAGTATAGACCTTGAAGGTTAACCACAGGTAAACTGCTGGTTCTGCCCAACCATCACGTGAGGATTTGCCCTGCTTCCTCAGTCTTAGTGACAATAACCTGAATAATTAGGATTAAATACCCTTGATACCTATTTGGACTTTCAGACCATTTCAATGTCATAACTAAGAGTCTCCTCTCTCTTTCATTTCAACACATCTGTACAATGCAATATTCTAAGAGATAGGACCTAGGTCCATTTAATCCCTACCACCAAGGACTGGGTCTTATTCTATGGAGTATCTTTATTAATGAGTAACTCAGTCTGATTGGTTTCTTTGTCCAGGTATCTGCAAAATATTTGGAATTTTCTTTAATAAGTCATTAAATAATTTGCCCCTTAAAAACCAAGTCAAGGGGCTGGAGAGGTAGATGGCTCAATGATTAAAGGCATCTGTTGTTCTTGCTGAGCAATTGAGTTTGTTTCACAGCACCCACATGGTGGCCCATAATCATTTGTAACTTGAGTTTCAGGGAATCCAATCCATCTTCTGACCTCTGTGTGCACTTCAAGCACATGATGCACTAACATGCAAGTAAAACACATACAAATGAAATAAAAACAAATCTTTTTTAGAAGCAAATCAACACTTTCCTCATTCCATCTTGAGGAGATTGTCCTAAATCTAGGACAAGGGCCCCAACTCTGTGCATGAACTCAGTAGAGGCTCCATTTCCTTTGTATCATGTCACCATCTTCCAATGATTTGGAATCATACCCCATGTACAATGAAATCTTTTTAAAGACTCTAGTCTGTATAGTTAGTCAGGGCACAGTGTGATAGTCTTTTAAAGGTGACGTAACATGTTCAAGAATATACGCACATTTTCACAGAATAGGGCCATCAAAAAGATGTTTTTCATAGACATTGTCATTGAGTTCTAGCAAAGTGGATAGAGGGAAGCCTGGGTTGGGGGAAAGAATGAAGTACATACGCTGTAGTACAACTTGAAGTCAAGATAGCTGGCATAGAGAGTGAGCTCAGAGTAAGCCTGGCATAGAAGGGGTTTTAAAAGACAGTCTATTAAGATTTCATAATTTTACTACTTCATACTTACCAAGGCTATCCAAACCCCACACCCCTGCCTCCATCTTAGCCATTCTTATGTTGTCCTGCTGACCCCAGAAATGAAATTTTAAAATAGTACTTTCCAAAGTCTGATCTAAACCAAGTTTCCATATGTCTCAATTTATTTTGTCATTGCACTAGAACAGCAGACACTGGACCAGTTACAAAGAAAAGAGCTGTATTAGCTCACAGTCCTGGAGGCTGGAAGTTCAAGGTGGCCACATCTGCTCAGTGTCTGCTGAAGGCTCAAAGCAGAAGGGCAAATGGGCATATAAAAGAGAGAGCCAAGAAAGGAGGCCACATGCGCTACAATGATCCATGCTAGAAAGAGCCAATCCATTCCTAAGAACTAATATAGTCTCCCAACAATAGCATTAATGTCCCTTAAAGACATCACCTTGTGGAATTGTTGCATTGAAGAATTAAAACCTATACAGGAAATACCATATCGAAACTATAACGCCACATGACACACAAGTTACTATAAAATTAAGCTAAAGAGACCATGAGAAGATAGCTTAGTTTTGTTGTGTTCGTTTGTGGTCCCTAATTCTCTTTGGATCAACTTTACACTGGTGTTATTAAATATATCTGAAGCAAAGCTGGAAGTTGTCTCCACTCACCTGATTCCACAGGTGAGCTAACACAAGTGTGTAGTTCCCAATGACTCACTCCAAATCAAAGCAACAGACAGTGGGAACCAAAGGACTCACGCATAGATTCTCCAGGTCTCTGCTGAGCCACCCCGTACCTGTGTTTCAGTCAACCCCCATAGTGCTGATGCCTACCGTACGCAGTGGTCGCAAAACTTTATAACCAGTGTTGTAATTCTTAAGAAAGAAAAACTGAGTTATGCATATATAGAAGCAAGAGACCAAAGGGTTAATCAGAAAAGAAATAATTTTCACATAAAGTGATCTGTCTTCCCTCTTTTTATTGTAAGCTCAGAGAGAATTGTAGCAATACAGCTTGAGCAATTTTCTTTTTTATGAATCTCGTGCTCAATTTATGAAAGCCATTTTGCAACCCATTTACATGCAGTAAACCTTTGCTTTAAGGTTCTGTCATTTACCTTGGTCATGATTATTTATAGTTCTCTCCGAAAGGCTCTTTCTGGCTTAGCTCTGGAGTAAGGCACTGCCACAAGACAGTTTTCTACTGTGCCTTTTAAGCCATGGCCATCAGCTAAGACGTGGGTGGTCTTGTTCCTTGCTACGAGGCTCAGGAATGTGGTACAGTGGGAACAAAACTATCTGGAGTCCGGAGTCTTGGACTCAGAACCGGCTGTGCCCTCTCGCTAGGTCGTCATAGCCCTTTGTGTTCCTTTTGTGTTGGTCTGCTCACCTTTAGAAAAGAGACAACAGTGTTGCCATCAGGTGGTAACGTAGAGCTTCACTGGGGTCCTTTTTGTATATTTTATAGTATCAACTATAAATACTGAGTTGTTTTATGGACTAGGTGATTATGACATGAGCTAGTATAAAACAATAAAAAAGGAAAAGTGTGTCTAATCTAGAATACTTGGATTGTCGTCATGGAAGGTCTATGACAGCGTGACCCCTTACTTTTGTTATGTGGTAGGCACTCAACTAAGTGTTGAGTTCCATTATGAATAAATAAAAATTTGAAATGGAAGTCATGGCACTAGACGTGGTAAGAACACAGGATAGACAACATCAGCCCAAGCCTCATAGGGCTTGTACTTAAGATGGTTGGCCATGTGTGCACAAGTTGACGATGAAATAGGATGTGGCTCTAGGTAAGAGAAGGAGGTATGGGGTATAAGGAGGGTCTGGAACCCTTGCCAAGGGTGGAATGTGTACGGATCTCTCCCTAATACCTAGTAGGTTTATCTATTTCCATCTTTCTTGTTCATATAATCATGGTCCTGGCAGGACAGGGTACTCACACAAAAGAGTTAAATTGAAATTCATATAAAGAAGGGGGTCATAAAGATGTGGGTAGAATTATGGGGCCCAACAGGATAAAGGTACCCAGATATAAGCAATGGGAAATCACATTACTATCCTGAGAGGCTAAGGGCAGGGTAGAGAACAAGCAGGGGGAATGAGAGCTGACCTACAGGAATCTTTGTCAACACATTCGTCTATAGTCTTACTTTCAGGCAGGTAAAATTGAGCAGGAGGCTCCAAGAGACTGTGTGTGTGTGCTTCAGACCCTATAATGGGGAATCTCCTTGAGGATCAACAAGGGAAATTGTGTCAGCCTGAAGCTGGGATCTGTCATTCTCTGCATTGCAAGTAGCACACCGAAGTGGGTTGGAAGTGGGTGGGAAGTGGCTCTGTGGTTTCCTTGACTCCTTGGCACTTACCATGCACAGCCTTCTCAAGGTACGGAACAGGAAAGAATGGACTATGCCCTCAACAACAAGAGGCGTGTCATCCGCTTGGTTCTGCAGTGGGCTGCCATGTATGGGGACCTCCTCCAAGAAGATGATGTGGCCATGGCTTTCCTGGAGGTACATGGGGGTCATCCACTCCAAGATACCCCTTTATCCTATAACACAGGGGTGCACAGCAGATTTTATAGAGATGCCGTAATTGCCAATTCTAGACTTTGTTACCCTGTCCACCATCAGAGATGTACTTTTATAAAAGAAAAACATCATCCATTATCCTGCCACTCTAATTCATTGAGTGGTGGCATTGCAATGTATTCTTGTCTGCTCTCCTTCTTTGCATGTTTGAAAGATGTGTAATCACATTAGCATCCAACATTTTTCGGGCTGCTCTTTCTGCTTAACTCTGTAAAGATTTTTCCATGTCAGTATGATCTTTGTAATAAAAAGTTCTGATGATCAATCAGCAGCTATCCACAAATGCATTTACCTGCACCCATATTGTTCCATTTTCTCCTTCCTAGAAAAATTGTAAACAAACATTTTTTTATTTTTTATTTTATTTTTATTTTTATTTTTTTATCATTTTTCATTTGAATTAGAAACAAGATTGTTTTACATGACAATCCCAGTTCCCTTCTCCCTCCCGTCCTCCCCTAACACCCCGCCACAACTAAAACCCTACCTATCACATACCCTATCTTCTATTATTCCCCTGACTCAACCTTTCTGCTCCCTCATGTCCTCTGCATCCTTCCTCTTCTTCCCTTCTCATTCTCGAAGCTCCCTCCCCCCTCTTCCCGTGCTCTCAATTTGCTCAGGGGATCTTGACCCTTTCCCCTTCTCCAGGGGACCATGTATGTCTCTCTTAGGGTCCTCCTTGGTAAACAAACATTTTTATGCATGTAGATCTGTCTTTAGTTATTTGCTTTCTTAGGAGTAAGATTGCTAGGACAAATGATAGGTGACTTTGGCTCTTAAGAGGTAGATTGATTTAATGAGGAATTGCCAGGGCAGCCAGGAGGCAGTTTGAATGGACATCGCTTCCTTGGTCAATACTGCTTTTAGCTGAGTTGTCTTTCTTTCCTGTGGTTCACTGTAGCATGAGCTTTGGCTTTTAACCCTAGATTAGGTAGTACCCCCATACCCATTGGTAGAGACCGTCGCTGTTAATAGAACCAAGTTCTGTGTATTACTGTTTTTTTTTCCTACACATGTCTATCTAAAAGGAAATTTGTCAATTCAGCACACTAGGAGGTAAACTACAATAGCTGATATGAAAATACTACATATGCTGTAATAAAAATATTTAAATTTTATGAATTATTCATTTCTGGGATTCTCCATGTAGTATTCCCAGACTGTTGTTGATGACAGCTAACTGCCACAGTAGAACATGACTCTCCAAAGACAAGGGGAGCAACTGTACTCACTCTCCCCTCTCGTACAGATAGATGATGGTGTAGTTACAGTCTGTTTGCTCTAAAATTAACTTTCCAAAAGAATTGTGCCTCCTTTTCACTTGTGTAATCTTTGATGAGTCATCAAAGAAAGCAGACTTTGGTAGAAGGGGGAGTCATTCAAGGAGTTTTGATTTTGAAAATAAGAAATATGGTGGCTTGAGACCTTGTGCTGACTTGGGGCCCCTCCCTGTAACTACCATGGTTGTCATGGCCCACGATAGAAGCTGTTGCTCCTGGGAGACAGGGGAAAGAGTGCTGCTATTGCTACTAGGTGGTGGGCACAGCTTTGAGAGTATCAGATGGGACGGTGGCACAAGCCCAGTGTTGAGGACTGTGTCTGCATTTGTACTGTTAACTACCACATTGGTGGTATATTAAATAAACAGAAAATACTAAAGTAATATCAAAATAAATACTAAGCCTGGGGTGGTGGCACTTGCCTTTAATCCCAGCACCCAGGAAGGCAGAGGCAGGCAGATCTCTCAGTGAGTTCGAGGCCAGCCTGGTCTATGGAGTGAGTTCTAAGACAGCAAGAGCTACACAGAAAAACCCTGTCTCAAAAAAACCAAAAAGAAAAAAAATATTAAAATTCCCTGAGGATAAAAGAGCAAAAAAAAAAATGCTTTTAAAGTGCAGATTGTAAAATGGTCTGTTCCAAAACAGTGCCCCTTGTGTTCTTTCACACAAACACCTTAAAGTTCACTTGTAGTTTATTGTTTTAATTTTTGTTGTGGTAAAATGTTAACAACATAACATTTATTATTTTAGTCATTTGAAAATATACAATTCATTGATGGTCATTGCATCACCATTATCGATTTCCAGGACCTTTTCTCATTAGCAATTTTCAATGTAAATGTTTACTCCTCCTCCTTCTCTCCCTTCCTCCTCTCTCTTCTCTGCTCTCCATGAAACTGTAGTCTGGGGGTGCCAGCAACGCACATAGCATAGAAGTCTGTCTCTGTTCCTCTCTAGAGGGCCACACTCTGTTCAGTTCTCCTTAAGACACCATGACCTTTTCCAATTACAGGAGTTCTATGTGTCTGTGTCAGATGATGCCCGGATGATGGTTGCCTTCAAGGAACAACTGCCAGAGCTGGAGAAGATCGTCAAACAAATGTAAGGAGGGGCTTTGCTTTGGGGTGCACTTTCCCACATGAGTGCCTGCCTCACGATTAGAATAGCTTCCAAAAAAAAAAAAAAAAAAACCTTTGCAAAAAATGGCTACCACTGGTCTATCCTCAGCCATGACATGTTCTGATTTTTGTCACCAGTCCCAGGCACAGGTGGCAACGAGACTGGACGGTCAGAGAACTCAGATGCCTTCTGGGTTAGCAGGCTATGGAGAAGAAACCTGTCCTTTGACAAGCCCGGATCTAAACACATGGGTCCCTTAGACAGCCCAACAATAAAATAGTCTGTGGGCTTTGGGGTGTATTTGAAGACAGTGGCCTGTATGGGAAATTCACTCTCTGCTGCTAACACTGTTAACTGAAAAGATTCCTGCCCTCGTGGTGTATTTAGGGGTTTGCCATGCTATTAACAAACTGTTAGATTAAGTGCTGGGAAATAAGTTAGGAGATTGATTTTGAAAGCCGGGAACCAGGGATTTAACCTCAGGTCTGCTCAGAATCTGCCTGTGACAAGAGCCAGTGGCTCTGCGGCCCCCCTGCATTTTGTCCTCTTACTGTTAGAATGGGGGAGTCTCCCCTTGGCTGCCCAGAGGGATTGTATGATATCACTGCCCAACACAAGATTAAAGTGCTGAACAAGTAAAGCAAACTGAAAGAACAGCAGCAATGGTACAATGGTATTCACCGTTGTGCTTTCTCTACTTCTTGTAGCTCAGAAGACGTGAAAGCCCCACAGAAGAAGGTAAGCGACTCAGAGTCCGAAACTGTAGCTGGCAACACTGTGATCATCCAGGAGCCCTGGGTCACAGCTTATTGGGATGATGTCTCCTTTATACTCACGGAATCTATTTGTTTCATTCCGTGGCTCTAACTCCTCCCTGGACGCATCTTCTCTAAGTTGTTAGGCGATGTTAGTCACTCGCTCTCCCTTACATCACTTGTTGTCATTATTTTTACAGCACAAGGTGCTTTTGCAACAGTTCAACACAGGCGATGAGAGGGCCCAGAAGCGCCAGCCGATCCGTGGCTCTGATGAGGGTGAGCAATCTAACATGTGGAATAGTTATAGTCAGGCTAAAATCTGCCCCTGGAAACCATCACCTTGAAGCCACCACCACCAATGAAACAAAGCAACCCCCCAAAAAAACAAACAAACAAACAAACAAAAGACAAAGCAAAACTGCTCTTGGATATGCGCTTTGGTCTCCTGATGGGTTATTTTCTTGGAATCTGGTATCCAGACAGAGCTGAGATGCTTGCCCACACCTTACTGACACTGCCTCTCCCCAGTTGTCACCACCTCTTAAAAAACTGTGGGTTCTCTCAGGGCTTGGTTGTCAAGATTATCACTTCTGTGAAGATCTGCTGGGTGGGAAGGCTGTGGGAAACTTATGGCTTCCCAGAGCAAGGTGCAACACCACCCCCTTGCCCCTCTACCCCCTGGTCATCAGCGAAGCACAGCTTCTGAGCAGGGAGTTTGCTAAGGCCCTGACCACAGAGCTCTAACTACTATTGTATATAGCTTAGGTTTTTCTCTGAATGCCTGAGACCATTTTCTTACATTGTCAACTGTCTCTGAAGTTTTGTTTAAGGTCTACTGCATGGACCACACCTATACCACCATCCGGGTACCTGTAGCTGCCTCGGTGAAGGAAGTCATCAGTGCAGTGGCTGACAAACTCGGCTCAGGGGAAGGCCTGATCATAGTCAAGATGAACTCTGGAGGAGGTAACAGCCTGGATTAGCATCTTGGGCTTTTGTGAAGTAAGCCATGCTGAACAATCAAAACCATGCAAGGGGTTAGCAAGGCCACCCGTGGCTGACCCAGAAGGATGGTAGAGGCTGTGTGAACTCCCAGGAATAATAGAAATGTTGTTGAGAAGAGATGTGCTTCTCAGGTGTCTAATGTCCCCGATAGCACAGGTTCCCACAAAAAGGAGTAAAAAGAGAAGGGATTTATGGGAGGCAGCTGTGCCTGTAGTCTCTGGCATATGTGTCAGCCTGGGACTCTTTCCATGGAAACCATAAAAAACTCTGGGCCTAAGATCCCCGAGAGAGGTGCATGGGCTTTGACAGGCTAAGGCTCTGGGTGTCTGCAGACCTGAAGTTGAGGCAGTTGAGGGCTCATTCTTTTCGACTGATGACAGTTTTCTCCTTACCCAATAGAGCCAGCGAGCCCAAGTGGTCTAATAACATGAGGAGTACTTCATTCCCCAACCCGGAACTAAAATTCCTTTCCTTGCCCCTGATTATATTATACCTGAAATGTCATTTTGTGTCATCCTGTGTGTCTTGACCACTGCATGTAGCAATGACAGAAAAGAGTGAATTAGACACACTCTGTGTCCATGAGTCACTCCTGAGCCAGGAGGGTTAGGAATTAAATGAACACTTGGACCCCATGCTGGCAGGGTTGGGCAGTGGTTACCCACAATGCAGAGAGAGGGTACAGGAATGGGCCAGGAGATGAATTCCCCAGTGAGGGCTTCACAGCCATTTGAGCGGAGGGGTCCTTTAGGAACGGAGAAGCATCTCTGCTGTGTGTGAAGGCAGATGATTCCACTGATGAAGGATGCAATGATTGATGCATTCTCTAGACCTTGCCTTCTGTTTTTGTCCCAATTGGTCCAGACCCAGGATGATCATATAGCTAACTATTACATTCTTCCCAAAGGTGTCCCATATATGGGGCATTCACCTAAATGACGGTGCCGTTGTAGCCTGTCCCTTGATGTCCCATCTAAAATCTTAACTGCTCCCTGACACACTTTCTAACTCCCTCCCCTGCTGTACCTTGTGACCCTTATCCCATGTCACTAACACACATACACTCATACACACACACACACACACACACACACACACACACACACACTCACACACACACGGATGTATGCACACATGCACACTCATTCATTATCCCTCTGTTTTGACTGGGATTTTTAATTTATGTTTTATTTCTCTCTACCATTTATATTTTATTCCATCTATCATTTCTTTATGTGTCCCTAGTGTCTGGTACGTAGTGTTAAATATATATTTAGCAAACTAATTTACAAACTGTAGAAAAGGGCTTAAAGTAGTTACTACTATTACCTTCAAATTGGGAGCAACTATATATATATATATTAAAATATATATATTAATTATAAATTAAAATCATGTGAGAACTCTGAAGCTCCTCCAATGATTCTAGCCATGATGTTTCTATCTCCAAAGGGCCAGGCATTGTTACCATCAAGAACTGACTTGTCATGTAAATGGTTGTGCGGGTTTTATGAATAGAGTTGCAGAGTAGATCTGGGCAAATTGATCCTTGGGTGTTTCAATTCCTGTTGTGTGGTCATTTCTGATGGCATCCCGGGCACCGTGTGGCTATATGAAAGCACCGTATTTTTTATTCAGCAGCTCCCTTCACCCCTGCATTTTATGCAGGCGCATTGCGTGTTCCGGTAATTCACCGAGCTGGCAATTTGTTGGTGTGATTAGGGCAGCGCAGCACATCTCAGATGGATTTAATAGGCAATCTCATGCTTTTTATGTTCACAGAAAAGGTGGTGCTCAAACCTAATGATGTTTCAGTATTTACGACGCTCACCATTAATGGACGCCTGTTTGCCTGCCCGCGAGAGCAATTCGACTCACTGGTAAGTGTGAATGGCCTCCGCAGAGCAGTGTGTGCAATCAGAAAACCTTGTCTGTAGCTTAATTTCACAGCCATACTGAGGCTGGCGGCTGAAAATCCTTGACTGCTATGTGGTTTGTTCTCTACTGTGGTCTGCTGGGAAAGCCTCAGGTGCTCACGGGAGATATCCCAAGCTTTACAGGATCCATGGAAATTAGCCAAGCCGCACTGCTACGGGGACACGGTTTAGAGTTCAGAACCTTGGCTGTGGTTCATTTCATTGAAATGTCTTTAAGTTCAGTATTAATGTTCGAAACTGGAATGCTCAGATCAGGAAGGCCATGATGGCTTGTAAGGGAAGTACCAGTATTAGGAAACCCCTGGGGGAGGTCAGGAGGCAGGGCCACCATCAGGTCTAGAAGGGCTCATCCCTCAGATACTCTCAGGACCTTCACAGGGATACCAGGGGTCAGAACACTTTCCCCTAGCCACCCAGAACTTCTGTGAAGAAAAGACACATTCATTTCTGTCTCTCCTATAAAAATCAAGTGTGGCATTGACTAGCTAGTAGTTTAGGAGCTACAGGACCAGTTTTAGTTTCACAAAGCCAGTTTCCTCTGTGTCTGGGCCCATGGGGTTCCCTTGTTTTTCTTCTTCTTAAAAAAAGAAATACAATATGTGAATGAGAGGTAACCTGAAGGACATTTCATTTCCATTTCCTTAGTAGACAGACCTTGCTAGAACTTTAGGAGGGAGTCAGGTTAAAGTGTGTGGTCAGAGTCCTTGACAGCATGTGAAGCCCGGGCTTCCTCCCAGCGCTGCACGGAGATGTACTTTCAGATCTTGATGGAGCTCGTTCTGTCTGATCAGGACCCTGGTCCCTGCTTCAGGGAAGGCCATGGGTTTCATTCATTCTTTTATTTATTTATTTATTTATTTTCAGATGTGGTCTTGCTATGTAGCCAGTGCTGACCCCTAGGGTTTTTTGTTTTTTTGATTTTTGTTTTTTGTTGTTGTTGTTATTTTTTGATGGGAAGTTGTTGAATTTTTGGGGGGGACAGGTTTTCTCTGTAATTCTGGCTGTCCTGGAACTCTATCTGTAACTCCGTAGGCCAGGCTGGCCTCAGGCTCAGAGATCTACCTGTCTCTGCCTCCCAAGTGCTAGAATTAAAGGAGTGGGCCTCTGCTAGGTTTTAATCCTCATTCCTTAGTCTCCAGTGTTCTGGGATTACAGGTATGTGCCACCAGACCGAGTGGGACAGCTCATTTGACACCATCTTGCTTTCACTTAAGGAAGAAGAAATGTGGCATAGTGCCTTTGATTCCCCCTAATCAAGCCTCATCCTAGCTCCCAGCACAGGAATGTCAGCAGGGCCACCGTCCATTTTGTGTATTTTTTGTTTCTTTAATCACTTGCCTTCATTCCTCTCTGAATAAACATCTCTCAACATTGAGCAATTAAGAAATAAATAAATAACCAGGAAACCACATAAGCAAGGGAAAAGTGATTCCACAAAGTTGTCCTCTGACCTCCACTGGTGCCATGAAACATTTGCCCTTCCCCTGCCCCCACACATCATGCACACACACATCATTTTTAAAAACTGCTGTGTGTCCAGCTACCCTGTCCTGAAACTAATGCCTTAAACAGCCAGTGTCGCTGATGTTCCATCGAAGGTGCCCGCTGATGTGTTTGCCACACAGTGTGCTGGGGCCTGTCTTGCCAGCTGGTTCTTGGCGGCTGTGTTGAGCCAGTGGGTGGAGAGATAGGCATGTGGACTGTCTCCAGCTCCCTGGGGGCAGACACTAACTTTTTAAGCTTCTGTTTATTGCACACAGTCCTTCGGCTTCCAAGTTCAGGGTTCTTGCTTATCTTCCATTTTAAGGCCTGAGTGGTTGGAAGGAATTCGCTTGGCAACAAGAACTCTGGACATGAACCTCTCAGCTGGGGGCGCCATGTACCTCTCTGTGCTCACTGAGGTCAGACCTTACCTGAAGCCCCTTCTCAGAATTGTAGGATATCCTTCTCGAAAGAGTGGTCCAGAGGACCGCTGTGCATAATGGGGACCGAACCCTCAGATCTATCATCGCACACTTACCAAGTGTCTGCTAAGCGCTCAGTGCTGTGCTTGCTTCTGTGGCCAACATGAGAAGTGCCCTGGAGCATCTGTCCTTATGCCAGTGACAGTTAAATTAGGACGAGAGCAACCCAAGTGGTCCAGAAGAAAATGAACTTTAGTGGTAAATCGTGTTGTCTACAACAAGTAGAGTGCCAGCATAGATCCCAGTGCGGAAGGGCTTGGAGTTAGGAGCTCTACTCTCTTGAAATTGTATTTGAATATAAATGTTAGTACAAAGCCAATTACAACAAAGTTTCAGTGTACTGTAATTTGGCTTTCCTTTTATCCACTCACTGGTTCCTTAGACTTTTATTCAGTATCTGCCACATTGTTCCATGTTCTGTGGATGTTTCTGGCTGTGGGATAGTCTCAAAGACAAACCCTTCATAGAATCATGTTCCTCAAGGAGCTTTTGATGACTGTGTCATCAGAGAGAACCCACTGTGACAGGTTCTACTAGGGGAGGGGGGCATGTAGCACAAGCAGAGAGGGATGCTGGGTGTAGGTTGCTTAGCCATCACTTTGTCACTGACAATTAGCACTCTCTTTTACATGTTAAGTCTCTGGATATAAGACCATGGTGATGCTATTCTTCCAATTGCCTTCTGCCAGCATTAGTAAAAAACGTCATCTCTCCATAAGGTTGAGGAGGGAACTCTAGGGGTGAGTTCTCAGCCCCCTGTGCTGTGCAATCCCACATAAGCTCGGCAGTGCCTCACCAGCAGGACATTGCCATAGGAAAATGGCACAAGGAAGTGTTTCCTATGGGGTCCAGGCTCAGCATATAAATCCCCCACTTCAGAGAGAGGCACTGTTGCTGCTCACTGAAGAAGCATGAGGCGGGTCTGGTATTCCCACCCAAATGAAGATGGAGATTCTACAGGAATTTGTTTTACATCCTGGAGTGATGTAGGGATGACAGTCCAACATCCACTACCAAAAGGGCTTCCCATCTCCCAGTGTTGCAATCCACAACAATTGCTGGGTTAAGTAGTCCTATATATCAGACACCATAAAACCTCAAGGAAAGCACTAGAGATGAGGGTAGATGGAGTCACTCCAGCCTCAAGGAGGAAGCAGACTCAGTGAATAGGGTGGGGGCAGTTGTAGAATGGAGCAGAGGAGCTGTGCTCACAGCGGCAGCTACAGGAGAGAAGGGAGACTGCAGAGAGCCAAGCTGACCTGAGACACAGTCCCAACACCTGGAATTTAAAAGCTTCACCCACTGTTCCACTGAAACCTTCCCTGGGCTGAAACCATCCTCACCTGGTTCTATCATCTACTGGCCCATTAGCTTCAGGTCTGTTTGGAATTGTCACTTTCTGCCTTGTTCTTTGCGCTCTGCAGCATGGATTCATATCCAACCCCTAACCTGAGTGTCACACTAACCACACTTTCCTGTGCATTTGTAGCACTGTAATCCCTCTGGAAAGTGACCTACTTTGAGAGAGGGGACCTCCCTGTGCCATCGGCTTGGTTTACATACTGCACTTAAATTGCTCCCATTTAATACTCTTAACAAACCTGGGTATTAATACCCTAAGATGCCAACTTAGGTAGTATAACCCAGGTTACCTGGAGCTGGACCGTCAAAAAATTGAGGAATCATTTCAAGCAATGTGTTGCTATAATGGGGTTTATGTTCAGTCTGCTGTTTTCTGAGGCTGTCACTAACATGGTTTATTACCTTGCTTGTGACAAACCCCATCTCCTGAGCTGCTGCTCAGATACTCTTTAAAAGCTGTTATTTGGTTTTAGGGAGGAAACCTCGGAAATCCACGGGACCTCCTGTAGTAGTTCAGTACTTAACCCTAGCATAGGTGTGGTCTTTGGGAGCCCTTTCCACATAGAGGGATACTCCCTGAGCCAAGACACACGGGGGTGGGCCTAGGCTCTATCCCAAAGTATATGATAGACTCTGATGACACCCTATGGAAGGCCTCACCATCCAGGGGGAGCAGAAAGGATATGTGATAGGTAGGGTTTTAGTTGGGGAGGTGGTAGGGGAGAAGGGGAGGGAGAAGGGAACTGGGATGGTCATGTAAAACAATCTTGTTTCTAATTCAAATTAAAAAATAAAAAAAAGCTGTTATTTGGTCCCTCTCTGCAATCTGTTCCTCCAAATCAAGTCTCCTCGCAGCTTCCCCACTTTGAAGTCGTCCTTGCTATCAGCCCAACACGGGCCATCCTGAGCAAAGCTTTCCTCACTTGCTGCTCACGGGCTCTTTTACTCCTCCATACACACCGATTCCAAGTAGGCAGCATCTTTCAAAAGGTCCCTTCAGGTGCCTCCACCTGCCTGTCTGTGTACCTCATGGCCTAGTCTGTTGATGCTCTGTCTCCAGATGTGCAAATGAAGCCCAGCGAGTGGCCTGTATCCACAAGGAGCACTGCACCTGTTGGTGGAAGGCGGTGCTATCATACTGTAAACTGCTCATCTCACAGTCTGAGCTTTCCAATGCAGGAATCACCCACACCCTGAACATGTAGTTTCTCAGTGTCTAGAACACGGGGGCATTTACTGAATACAGTAGTAATGGAGATGTTGATGAAACCTGTATAATATTAGTGTTTCTAACATGAGCCCCTTTCCTTATTAATGCTGGGGCTGGAGCCAAGAGCCTTGAACCTAGCCCTGTGACATGAACATAGACTATCCAAATATTGGCAAATATTCTTTTCATCACTATATATTCTCAGTCTTATGGATAGGCATTAAGGTATTATACATTTGTCACTTGCCTTACAAAGAAAAAACACTTTATTGAGTATTTCTTTGAGTACAAAAGGAGATAAGTGAACCAAATGAAAACTTTCAACAAGAGTTTTGGCCAAAGTAGCAGAGTTTGAGCTTGCCCCAAACATGTGAATAGCATTCTCAGCCCAGTAACTCTCAGAGGATTAGGGACTTGGAAATCCTGTGTAGATTCAGTTCACAGCATTCTCCACCATGTCACCATTTTAGGTTGTATATGAAGACATGGCTGTGGCAATTTGACGTCAATCACCAACAGCAGTTAAGTGGTACCTTCGATAGAAATTCAAACTCCCATGCTAGTACTTGGCTTTATAACAGTTTCCATGGGGAAGGTCTCCAAGAGCATCTTCCATCTTTACTATGGAAGGGGAAGAGTTTTCAGGTACCTCCAAGCCCCAGGCAAAGGAGAATGGAAGTGTTATCTAATTATTCTTTATCAATGAAAACTCAGGAGTCAGATACTGGGGTAAGAACCTGTAAGAACTTGAATGAGCAGAGAAGTGGCAAAGAAGTGACCAGTGACCTCTTATCTCTTTCATTCCTCCATCCAAAAGGCAGAGACCCTTTTAAGCCCCGCCCTACTGCTTCCTGTCTCTCTATCTGTCCTCAGTCCTCCTGAACTTCTATGGTTAATTTTGGTCAGCTAGTAGCTAGTTCCACCCTCTTATTCAAAGCAAGCTTTATTGTCAGAAAGCGATCAAAATATCACACAACAGAGAACCTTCCCAGGTCATCCTTTGCCAAATCTTATTTTGCATGGCTTGCAGTTGATTATGGTGGTGGTGGTGGTGGTGATGATGGTAATGACAAAGATGGCCTTGAAGCAAGTACAACAAACAACAAAGGCATTCTTTTAACCTCAAAACCAGCATTTCAAAATATGCCTAAAAGTTTCCCCCAAATCCTTTCCCATCAAAAACTCCTGAGAGCATTTGGCATTTCACATGTATCCCTTTTGTGGTTCTGATCCAGTTTTTCACAATTATTCCCAGACTCCCTTGCCAGAACAAGAAGGCCCAACCACTGGGACAGTAGGAACTTTTGAACTGATGAGCTCGAAAGACTTGGCATACCAGATGACAACATATGACTGGGAACTCTTCAACTGTGTGCATGAGGTAAGGTGCCCAGCAAGGGACGTCCATGGGTTCCATAAGATTCTGGAGGGGGTCTGCTTGCTTCATTCAACTTGCATTTCTGTGTGCCTGCCATATGGAAACCACATGATGGGTTTTGTGCATGCCGAGCTTATAAAGTCCTCAAGTATTAAAGAAAAAGATCCCTGTGATGCTATGCTATGTCTTCCAGAGTCTATTAAGCCAATAACACATAGTTTATATTTATATATTCCACAAGCCTCATGAAGGCCCTTCAAATCTACATGACAAGTCACATCCGGGTTAGTGGTTGAATTCACATCTGCTGCTCGATAGAACGCTTTCTTGACAAATAGAGGAGCCAGGCTGGCGTTTTGATTTAAAAGCCAACAAATAAGTGAAATTGTTTTCCTTTCTGTTCTAGCTGGAGCTAATCTACCACACATTTGGAAGGCATAATTTTAAAAAGACCACAGCAAACTTGGATTTGTTCCTGAGGAGATTTAATGAAATTCAGTTTTGGGTTGTCACTGAGATCTGCCTTTGTTCCCAGCTCAGCAAGCGTGTTCAGCTTTTGAAAAAGTTTATCAAGATAGCGGCTCAGTAAGTATATTTAACTTTGGAGGGGAAAAATAGTCTTTGAGCTGTGTTCATTTGGTATACGCCTTAAAATGAAAAGCAGGGTGTAAGAACTGCCAGCAACTGAGTTCGTGGGGAGAAGACCGTCTTCTGACTTCCTAAAGGTTAACATCATTATATAAATTAACATCTTGTAATACAGGTGCTCCAGTCAAAAGCGGGGTCGGTTTTTCTCTGAACGCCTCATATTTTTTTCCCCTCCTTGTGTTGGAAGAGTGCTTTAAGTAAACAAATGTTCCCTTTGCAGAAACTTCTGTTGTAAGGCTCTTGGAGCCGGTGTCCCACATGACACGTTCTCACCAGTAGAGGGCAGTAGAACACACTGGAACAGCAGCTTATCCAACTCAGCCGGAATAAAATCAGTAAAATGCATAAAGGCCAGCTAACCTGGTACTAGGAAATCATCTCCATACACATCAGAGAAAGCAAACATCTTATAAATATTCTATTTTAAAAGACTTCTTGAGAAACAATTTATTTACTGCAGGGGCTAGGTAGGTTTCTCCCTGACATGAATTTAATCTTCTCTGGCTATTTAGATACGCCTGACGACCTCCTGTTTACTTCCATGTTTTTGGTATCACCACAGTACTAAAAATAAAAAAGCTAAATGTAGCCTGTGGCTGTGAGACTCCTTCCCTTTCTAAATGCAGAGCCCGAGCTCAGGAAGGTTGGGAGAACAAGTGACCACGGCCAGGCAATTTTCTTGAGCCAAACAGTTCGGATCCCACACGGAGTCTCATTGCCAGAGCTAAACAAAGAAGGAAAAGCTACTTGGTGTTTTATAGGTGCTGGCTTGCCAAATGCCTTGAGCTGTTTTGCCAAAAATGCTGAGGGCACAATAGAATACCAGGTCCTTTGAATTCACGTGCTGCTTGCTGTTTCTTTGGAAAAGCTGGCTGTCTGAAGGAAGGTTTAGTCGAGTGTGGCCACTTTTCCTAGCAGCACGAACAGCCCCTGTGCGGTGAGCAAATGCCTTCATGTGTTTGGAATGAGCGGATTATGGAAACTATGACAGGGTGTGCCTTCCCATGGCAGGGAGCATGTTCCCTCTTCACCTTAGCCCTCAGTGCCAAGTGCAGCCCGGAGGGAAGGGGGGGCCTGCCTGTTGTTTTATGGAGGTAACACAGATGGGCCTCTCAAAACACTCAGGAATATGTTTTTAAATGTTTGGCCTTTGTAACTTACCCCTCTTCCTTCTGACTCCTGTTGATTAGTTAGGTGGACTTGGCCTTGTCTTTACCTCAGCTGATTATTTAGCCATTATTCAGCAGTGTTCTGGGGCCACTGTCCTGTAATGAGCCTGTTTACTCACTCAGCCGGCTGTTAAAGACTATGGGCTTTCTAACAAGAATGAAACAGAAAGCTGTGGGTGATGCCATTTGGCCTGCTGGCTTTAGAGAGCTGCAGCATTGTCTTTAAGTTCTTGGTAGGAGCCCTGGTAGGAGCTTAGCAGAGTTGAAGGAGCAGGACTGGGGTAGGCATTTTTATCTTCTGTTCACATGAGAAGAAACTGAGGCATGCAGTCATCTCCTGACTTGAATGACAAGCAAAGCTGGTAACAGAGCAGGTCTGAGCTCTGGGCCATTCTCCCACAGGCACTTGCACAAGACAAAGGCAAGGATATGTACATGGTGGTGGCATTAGCCCTGAACCTGGGAGCCACTACCCCGGCATTATATTGTCTTTGCTTGTTTTCTCATGTGTGATCTAACATACTGTAGCTCCTCTAAGGTGCATTTTCCCGTTTCCACAGACATGTAGAAAAGTGCTCATTGCTAGTTTTTGAGTTGAATATGAGCAGCCAGAGCAACCACTTAATGAGCCTTCTACAAAAATGTTTATTCAAACATTTATGTTGCCGGTCAGCTTAGATGACCATGTTGATTTGTGGTGAAGGATTTGTGTTTATTATGAAATAAACGCTTTCCCTTTTTAGGGGCCCGGCATGAAGAACTTAGGGTGTGGTGGTTGTTGTTTGCCATCAGGTATACCAAGTACCTGGGATAATATCACCATTTTAATAAGAATTTCTAGGCTTGGCCCAAGTACCTCATTCCCAAATGTAGATCTATAAATACTCATAATGGCATAAACCCAGATTCAAGATTATCAACCTCCCTAATGTCAGCTCAACAGAAAATAAGGTTATTTTGTTATTGATGCAATAAATTACCTCCCAACTTCAAAGTCCTGGAGAACAACCTCCAGGATCACGCCTTGTAAGCTGATACTTTTCAACAATTTAGTGTCATTGATGTAGCATGCAGGATCCAGGGTGGCCGCAGCATTGTGACATCCTTAACTTC
Organism: Cricetulus griseus; assembly: GCF_003668045.3. Classification (NCBI taxonomy): domain Eukaryota; kingdom Metazoa; phylum Chordata; class Mammalia; order Rodentia; family Cricetidae; genus Cricetulus; species Cricetulus griseus. The sequence goes on along the minus strand of NC_048599.1, from coordinate 102,926,378 downwards.
TTCCACCAGCCAGCTCAGAGCATCCACCTCCAGGTCTCTCAAATTCTCCAACATTTTGCCTTCCCCTTTCCAATGCCATAGGATATCTCCCCTCACCCCCTCCACATTCACTACAGCTTTTAGCAAATTTAGGATTACAATAACAACCCTCTGGGGAGGTGAATTTAAATTACTTCTCAAAACCCAAACCTCAATGGCCAAAACCATCAACTTTCTAAAACTATGGTGGGGTGTCAAACAGCAGAGCATGGCTACCCAAGCAGAATTTCCACAGGGCCCTGAATCTATCATTGCCAGTTCGTGTAAACGAGTCCTGATGAATATTAATGACTATCAGCAAATAGAACTCTATTTTTTTAAATCTTGAGCAAAAGTGGCATTCTACTTAAACACGAACCTCTTGTGTTTCAGCTGCAAGGAGTACAAAAATCTAAATTCCTTTTTCGCCATCATCATGGGACTCAGTAATGTCGCCGTGAGCCGATTGGCACTAACCTGGGAGGTGAGCTGCTGCTGGATTCCAGCTGTGACTTTTGCCTTAGGAATAAAACCAGAGGCCCTCCAGTGAGCTTGTCTATAGAAATAGCACTCACACTGGTGGAACAATGGGAAAGGTGGGACCCTCGGAGGGAGATGACCTGTCTCCTTTTTCTAGTTACCTTGTAGTGAGAATTTAAAAAGAGACTGTCCAGGTGGGGGCAGTAGGGGGGGTGGCAGGGGACCTTAGCTTTCCCATCTCTGCAATGTAAATAATCATAAATGCAGGTCTTACATGCGACAGGAAGGAACAGCTCTGCTCAGATGGCTGCAAAAGTCACTTTGCACACAGGTTCAGTTGTCTCCAAACAGTCTTGCTTATTGCTTTTGCACCGAGCCTTGCCTATGATTGAAAGAGAGCAGAAGAGCCATTTTATCCAAGTAGTCATTTTGCTTCTGGGAGAAACATCCCAGAGACCAACTGTTGGGAGCAGCTGAGGACCGGGTGTCTCATAACCACCTGGTGACTCCTCCCTCCAGAGAGGAGCAACAGTTGGCATGGATTGTCTTTGGAGCTAAAGTTATAAAGGTGCGTTATGAATTTCTGTAACAAACAGGATGGTGATTCATTGACAGTTCAAAAACACCTTCATTTGTCATTAGCTTAGTACTCAGAATGTGCTCATCCCCGAACATGTGACATAGTTAGAGAAATACTAAACTCCAATAGAATATAGTCACAAAAATAAACTCTTGATAAATATGCATAAGCATGTGTGTATGAGGGACTGCAGAAAAAGAAGGCAAGCAGTATCTGAGAGCCCCACTTTGCCATGTGGGTGTTTAGTAGCAACTGTTTGCATCCACATTCCCTTTGGAGTTAGTTTCCTATCCATTTCCCTCTTGAGAGTATTTTCTTCCCCCAACTCTCCTAAATATTCCCATTGTTTATAAGGCAGGTCCTCACAAGTCCTCTGTCTTGAGTTTCCCTTAAAATTCCAGGCAGATGCAGCATACAGTTCATCCCCTGAATATAGGCATGAGGGAATCGGTGAGGCCTTCAAGCCAGGCAGCTGTATCATCTTCCAGCCCATGGAAGAACAGAGTTGGTGTGCCAATAATAAGCAAGCAAAGAAGCGGTTGTGCAGTGCCCCTATCTCACGGCCCAAGCTTCCAAAGATCTCTAGAGACCCAGGGTTCCCCTCAGGTAGTCTGCACTCCCCAGCCTGCCTCTGGCTCCTGATCCCCTCCCCGACACAGAGTCCAAATGGGTTGGTTAGAAGAAAGGAAAGTTCTACAGTTTGTTGAGGGCCCATGGAGGCCAGCTGTAGGTTCCAAGGAACAGCAACCAGATAGTGAGACAGAGCACTGCCTGGGCCCTTTAGGCTGCCACAGAGACCCCCTAGGGAGGATCTAACTGGCTAACTGGCCAGTGTAAGAGTGCCATGAGTCTATGAACTTTTATTTCTGTCGTTGTATGTCTCTGACAGAAAGATTAGCCTTTTTGTGATTTATAAACCTTCATTTCTTTTTTGAGTCGGTGTGATTATGTAATTCTGTAAGGAGAACTTTCACTCATGAGCATCTTTGATTAGAATTATTTCTTTGTGTTTGATGAAGACCTCCCAAGGGCTTCTCACACAGCTCTGGTGAGCACTAGAGTGGACACACGAGCAGTGTAAGGAATAGGGCATGGTCTCAGGGGACTGTAGGACAACTGTAAAACAGTCAGTGAGCAAAGGGGGAAATAAGAAGGCTTGTGGTAAGAAGCTGGAATCAGGGGAGCAACCCCCATCTGAGGGGAGGTCACTGAGGGTGTGGGCCTTGACCTATTGCCACATTGGGAGGACAAATCCCTGTAGTGGAGGACAGCCTGGATGTTGTACGGTGCTGAGCTGCCTCAACTGGCCACACCCGCTATATTTCAGTAGCACTTCCTATTGCCCCACCCCCACCCCACTATCGTGACAACAAAAAAAGCCTGCTGACTTTCCTAGCCATCCCCCAGAATGGCTAATGGTCCCGACTAAGAAACTTCTTTGGAAACTGTGTAGATAGAGAACCGCAGAAATGCTTGTTGCCTTTGTCTGAGAATCTGGCTAAGAGAGCCAGGATGACAGAGGTGTGATTAAAAGCAGACTATATCAATGAACATTGACACAAATGTTCTAAGCCACACAGGTCTGTTCAATATGTAGTCCTGGGTATGTAGCCCTGGTTGGCCTTGAACATACAATGGAGACCAGGCTTAGCTGGAACTCACAGAGATCCACCTGTCTCTGCCTCCAGAGTGCTTAGATTAAAGGTGTGTGCTGCTGTGCCCAACACCAAAAAGGTCTAATTTTTAAAATGGACTGCATTTACTACCCAGTGCAGTGATACTCCGTGGCATTCTCAGACCCCTAATGCCTGGCACAGATCTCAGCCTCAAATTTGTCTTCTGAGAGATAATTTCCCATATTCTGGAAAATGGGTAGTAGGGGATGTGGAGGATGTCAAGGCACTGGCTTCCAGAAACAAAATACAAGTTTTACAGGTGATTAAATGGGAATATGTTGGTTTGACCAAACACCAGAGAATAGGCAGGAGTTTTCTGAGACTGCGGAGGGTGGTGGAGGGTAGAAGGTGGACCTCACTGAGCAGATCAGGGCCACTGGGACTCTCCAGGTCTCAGGACTGCTGATGTTTTCTCACTCGTCGCTCTGCTCCATCTGGGTTTGTCAGTAGAAAGTTCAGCTTTCCAAAAGCAACACTCCACAAACTGGGAAGCAGTGGATTGAAAAGGGATCCGGCACTGATCTCCTGGTGTCTCTCAGCAGATGCACCAAGTGGTGCTGTCAAGCATAACCCATTGACACAAGAGGACAGCATCCTGCTAGAACTCCCACATTTTCATTACAGCCAGGCAGAGAAACCATGCACAAGGAAGGGCTTGGAAGGGCAGCTTGGAGCATAGAAGAGAAGTAACAGAAAAGCAAGCGGGGACTGTGAACCAAAGGAGCAGGGATGACCAGTATGGCTTAGGGACACTAGGGCTGTGAGACTAACTCCTCCCATCTGTAATACACAGGCTTCAACTATTCAAAGGAAACCAAGTTCCTCAGTACCTCATCACTGTTGGGCACTGAGGAAATACAAGTTAAAAAAAAAAGCAACTAAAAAGAAAAAACTGTCAGAAGGCCCTTTTCTCATGTGGCTTTCTTTTTAAGGAAGGCTTCGTCATTCCTAAATTCTTTTAATCCTAACATTCTTCAGTCTAAACGTCTAATTGGAGAAATCAAAGAGTTAAAGAAACAGGGGTTTGGAGGGTCCAGGCCACTTGTAGTCTCAGGAATACAGGCAATCCTGATTATAAAACTATCCAGTCAGGAATAGATTATAAAAGCAGTAAGGCCGAAGCAGTCACAGCTTCTCGGAGTTCAGCTTCAGTAAGACTTTTCAAAGGCAAGTTCTCTGTATTCCAGAGATTATTCTCAAGTGACAGGGCACACAGTAGTTCATCCTGGTCCAGAGGTGTTTGACTGGAGGCCAGAAGAAATGGATTTTTCTTAGAAATGGTAGCACACACAATCCATATCTAGATATAGAATCTGACAGCTGTGTGTGTCATTTTCATTTTATTAACAGAAACTGCCAAGCAAGTTTAAGAAGTTCTATGCAGAGTTTGAAAGCTTAATGGTAAGTGACAGTGGCTTCTTTATTCTGTTCACTGTCCACATTAATCCAATTTCTGATTAGCTCAAGTTCTCATTGCAGAAATTTTATCTGTCCTTGTTTGACTTTAAGAAGTTTATGATCCCTTTTAGTGCTGCTAAAACAAGCATGCCTGACTAATGAATGGCACCCTCAGGAGCTAACTTAAAGAGGACTTATGTCCCACATAAGGTCAATTTGTGTAACTTAGAAAAGCAGTGTAATAGGGCTCCTACCTAACACAGCTCAGTTTGGCTATGGGTTGAAAGCTACATCTCTTGGCTTGCCAAAATTATGTCTCCCTGTTGTCTGGGAGGTGTTACCAGACAGGCAAGGGATGAATGGGTCTTGCTGGGAGGCAGGGCATGGTTCAGAGGGCAAGTTAGGACTGGCTATGTAAGGTAGAGGATGGGGTGGGGAGTCAGCCAACCTTTGGAAGAAGGTGGGGCTTCAGGGGTGGGGAATTTGTAGAGGTTTGTCCTACACAGTTCAGTTTTGCATTCAGAGGGGTGTTTCCCCTTGGCTCCTGTAGGCTCCTTCAAGCCAGAATGGAAACAAATGCACAATACTGTCTCACCCATACGTGATGTTGTTTTAAAACCAATCAAACCTGTTTAAATCTGCCTTTCTTCCATAGCTTCATCTTACCCCAAATACCTGACTGTGGGATGACAAGGCTATATGTGCTCAGAGGTTAAAAGGGTGTGTTTGTGTGTGTGTGTGTGTGTGTGTGTGTGTGTGTGTGTGTGTGTGTGGTATGTATCTCTCATCATTGACCAGCAACACTTTGTTTCTCCCAAGGATCCTTCCAGAAACCACAGGGCCTACAGGCTGACAGCAGCTAAACTGGATCCCCCCCTCATCCCTTTCATGCCCTTGCTTATTAAAGGTAATCTGATGGCACACCCAAGCCAGGTGGGAGGGAGCACTTGGGGGTGAAGATGAATGACACCCTTCGAGAGGACTGTCTGGCAAAAAGACTCTGCCTCCTTTGATTCCTGCTCTTGGGCCCAAGTGTCCTGAAAGGGTTGGAAGGTAGGGAGGTAGTGGTATGAAAAGCCTATGATTTTGAAGCCTTGTGAGTGAAAAGGGTTTATGTTAGAGATTTTACTAACCTCAGGTAAAGTGATTTAGAAAGTTAAACACCTAACATAAAAGAAACTATTATCAGCTTTTTCAACGGCAGTGTTATGCAAATCTACCCGCATATGCTAATGGTGCTATTGTACTTTCTTGGTATGACATATTTCGGTTAGTGACTAGAATGTGGCTTTTATTTCTTTACAGATATGACATTTACTCATGAGGGGAACAAGACGTTCATTGACAATCTAGTAAACTTTGAAAAAATGGTAGGTGCAGTATTATAACCTTAACCACAATGTTTTTTTTTAATAAAATTTGCATTTGTACTAATAAGGCAAATAACATCTGTGTGTGCTGCCATGTTACAAAGGTAGTTATACAGAATGGAGTTTTGAAACATTTGGTTCAAATTGGCTCCCTCTTTTGCTGTCAGTTCTCTTTTGTGGAGTTGAATGGTATTTGTGCCTTGGCTCACAGCAGCCGTTAGCTTTTATGCCCCTGTGTTTCTGTCCCTCTGCTGCCTGTTGTTAAAATGCATGAATGTTCAAGAGTGACTTCTGGGTTTCTTGTTGTTTTGTAAGGTTTGTGCAGCTAGACTGCCCCAGGATGCCTTTGAAATGTTTATCTGCCAAGGCTGACTTGAGTGCGTGTAGGTAAAAGGCAATGCTACAGCCGATCTTTATTAATCTAAGTGTGTATTGCTTAGTCTCATAAAGTTCACTCAAGTTCAGAGAGGGGACTTGGAGACTCAGAGATCTCCATAACGACGACGACGACGACGACGACAACAACAACAATGAATTGTCAGTAACAAACGTGAAACTGGCACTTTGCTGTTCACTGCTTTCCAGCCCCTTCTCCTCCACCCCACCCCCATCCAGAGAAGAGTCTGGCAAAGGTACTTTGCAGTTTGTGTTCTTATCGTCTGTGAAGCAACAAGGCAGGCCCCGCCAGAGCCTTTCTTTAGCACACAGTCCACGTCAATGGAATGCCACTCTGTCTCCGGATCCCCAGGGCTGCATGTAGCCTGGGGAAACAGAGTAGCAGAGCTTCATTTCCCCAAGGGGTAAGCATTTGCCCAAGATTGTTTTGCAGTGTGAATGTGGCCCTGGATTTGGAACTCGGGAGACACTGGGTCAATACTCAATTCCATCCTTTTGTTCCTCATCTTCATCTTCTGTGTGAGTCTCTTTCCCCAGCAGAAAATGGGGCTCATGACTGTTTAGCCACCTCTAGGCTGATGGATGGTCCATGGTGCATGAGTCTTCTATGCCGCAGAAAGTACTGCAGAGTTATTATCAGAAACCCGTAATTCTAATTGTTTCTTGAAATCAAGATAGTGTGTATGTCTGCAGAAGAATTTGAAAAACCTCACTGTCTATGGGTTAGGGCTCAGCCCTGTTCATATGAGTTTATGATTAGGAAGTACAGTTTAAGTCCACTGTCTTAAACTTCTGAAGAAACAGACTGTAAGCACACACCCCTCAAAGACACGCACCCATGGGCAAACAGTGATTCTTTGCTTACTTGTTAGCGTAAAGAGCTAAACATTCCCCAGTGTTTTCGAGGAGAAAGACAAATGCTTGTTTTTCCAAAGTGGATGATTGAGCAAATAGGAAAAGTGCTTTCCGAATCACTTATGCAGAACATTCTAAGACCAAGAAGTAGCTAAGCCAACCACTGGGATATAAAATACAGGGGGGCAGAGATGTGAAACCCAGCATTCCCTGAAGAGTCCTAGAACTTTTGACTGCTGACGTGACCTACGTGGTCCAGAGAAAGCAAGAACAGCATTGTGCTCTGAGCCAGTCATCTACTGGGGAGGCTGAGAGTTGGCTCTGAGTTTCTAGTGTCCTGTAGCCTGCAGAGGGAAGTCAAGATGACCCAAGATGTCTGTACCTCAGGTGCACAGCATTGAACTCTCCCGCACCCCCCAGGCAGTAAGCAAGAGGTCCTGACTGTTCTGCTCTCTGGGCAGACATGTATGTTTAACAGCCACTGATTAGTTAAACTAGCACTGCAGCTACAATAAACAAGCCTAAACTCATAATGGTTTGAAAGCCATTATGATAATTTAGAAGCACAGTTAAGTTTATTCCTTTTCGCTTCTAAGTCTTGAGTGAGCATGGCAGCTCCACTCTGAGGAGTAGTCGAGGTTCCTGGCTTCAGCTCTCATCGCATTTCACATGGTCCATGACGACATGCCATCACATCCATGTCCCAGCCATGAAGAAGGAGAAGGTGTGCTTCTTCCCCTTAAGGTGAGGGAAGAAACTTACCACTTCTATCATCATAAGAAAGGAAAACTAGAAAATGTAGCCCGCCTGGGGGGTTCAGTGTGCCCCATTAACAATTAATCTGTTGCTGTGAAAGAGAGGGACGGAGAGAGTTTGGAAAATGCCTTTAGTTCTCTATATGGGCAATTTTCTAAGTTTTATTTTATTTGACAGATCATATTACCAGACAGTTTGATTTCAGAAATGCCCTTCCACGAGTTAGATGTTACTAGAAAATGAAATAGAATTTCAAAAATACTTGATGGGCTTTCTAAACCTGACTGATCAATATGGCATTATCAGTCAACATTGATCAATCAGTGTTGGCTAACTTTCCAATATTTTCTCCCATCAACCAGCCCACCCTTCCTCTTGGTACCACCACCATCACCGTTATCCACCTTATGTGTCTTGGTGAAGGTTGTGTCTTCGTTTCTCTCGATTGCTGTCAGTCATCCATCAGCAAGGACCAGGTGTGAGCAGAGTTGGCCATGTGTGTGAACCTGCTGGGCTCTGTCCTTAGTAGGAACCCCTAACAGGGGCAGAAGTCACCAGGGTAGCCAGGGACACCAGTGCCATTCTCTGATGCCGGCCTCACAAGGGATGCTGCCTCGCAAGGCAGCATGCCAGCGCTAAGATTATGTCTGTTTGTTTTGAGCATCTTCACCCTTGCCGTATGAATTGAGGATTAGAGAATTTGTTGCATATTGGTTTTCAGGATCTGTGAGTATGAACAAAAGAGAACTCACACCTGATCCTTGTACAAAAAAAAAAAAATTCTCAGGCATTCTTTCATTTGGGGGAAACATAAAGGGGTATTCAAAAATGTTTGAATAAAGCCCTTTATACCGTTCTATGGCATGTATGAATATTTATAACACTCAAAGGTAGACCAACTATGGATTAGGGGATAACATGCTGGCCTGCTGCCACTATCCCAGCTGCAGAAGGCACGCTGATAGGTACAGTTGCTGCTGTGCTGGAAGGTTGGTTCTATTTCAGACATAGCCATATTTAGGTATATTTATTTAAGAATAAGATTTTGAAGTAGTCAATTTTTTCCTGGAATGAGAAGCATGGGGGAAACTTCTGGACTTCTGGAAACATGAACAGAAGCTTATTAAGGAAGAGAAATATTTCTAATCCCTTCAGTTTGGCATTTCTAGGCATGCCATTATATAATTAGCAACAGTGTGGCTTCTAACAGCAGTAATATCCTAAAATGTGGTTGGCGAGCACTGGTTTTGCTACCTGGAGCTATGGAAAATGAATCTTTAGGTAAAAATCTAAGTGTTCAAATTTGCCTGGTCCCCAAGACCCTTTCAATTCAAAGGAAATCTATCTATAGGGATACTTTGGGGACTTTCCATAGACTTCACAGGCCACGACAAATGCAGATTTTCCAAAGAGCATGCTTCAAAGCAACAGAACATATGAGACTGACTGCCCAGGCAAAGGATTTCACTAGGAAATTTAAAAAAACCCTACAAAGTAGTCCTTGTCCTTTAGAATATATGTTCTTATAAAGGTAAGATAAAAACACATGAAATATTAAAAATTAACAAAGATAGCACAAGTTATTAAAACAGGGCTCAGGAGAGCAGTAAAAGACAGCTACTGGGGAAGAAGTTCTGCAACCATGTCAGCAGCAGGGAAAACTGCACTACATACAATCACATGATAAGATCCAGCCATGCTACCTTAAGTACACATCAAGTGTCCTCTCAGACTTCAGCTCAGAACACAACCCAAGTTGTCACAACTGACCTTCTGTGTTTCTCTCTCAGCCTCGGGTCCTTTGTTCTAGCTGTCACCTTTGCCTGAGAGTTTCCTCTCTCTGATTCTCTCATGTCTGGCTCCTTTTCGTGATTCAGGCTTTGAACCCATGCTTCTTCTCTGGGTGGGTACCCTTGACTCCCCATCTACCATTGCTCACTCACATCAAGGGACTGATGGCCCAGCTTTGAGAATTGCTCTTATGATCCAAGATGCTCATCTTTGCTTTTCTTCATCTGTCTTCCACACTGGAAGGCATGAGCCGTGGACCAGGGATCTTGTCTATTTTGTCCACTGATGTTTCATGGACATCCATAAATGTGTCTGGCATATTCTACATATGCAAGAAATACTCATTAAATAGAAGAATGATTCAGTGATATTACAGTGTTGGACTTAATAAGGAAGGACATTTGGAAAGTATTCTATGACAAAAATGATATCCAAAAGCATTTTCTACTTTTTAGAAATTGAATTAATGAAGGTGTCCATGTTGTGCATTTTACAAAGCTGAGATTTGACCCAGGATGTCTTTCCTTCAGCTTTCTGTTCCTGAATGGACATTATTTTTCCCCTTCCCCACCCCATGGTACTCCATTTGTCCTTCAGTGTCCTTCCAGTCTCCTTCAGGGTATGCAGAGATGCCCAACTGTGATGTCCCATGACATCACAGACTATACAATAGACTATGAATGTTATGTATGTTAATTGTGTGTTTGTCACAGAGCCTTGGGATAACAAAGACCCACTGCTGGGGACAAAGCTCAGGCTTCTTCAGGAATGCATACAGCAAATGCTTGTTGAGTTCCAGGAAGCTGGGCCTTACTGTACATAACCAGAGGTTGCTACCATGGGCATAAAATCTTTGTAGAAGAGAGACTATATATTTCTGTACCTTCTAATGGGAGAAAATGTGTTCAGAAGATGTAGCAGTCTGAATGAAACTCTTAAGTATAAATTATGTTATTTATACATGGAAGGATTGATAGAGGACCTATATTGGATAAGCATAGAGACAGAGAGAGACTCAAAGCATCATAATAGAAATGTCAGAGGAGAAAGAGGAGTCTGGCAAACAAGAGCAGCAGTGGTGCTATCTGTAATCCTGGTACTGGAGGGTCATGTGCTCAAGGTCAGCCTGGACTACAGCAAGATCTTATTTGAAAATAAAAATAAAAAGAATAAGAAGGACCAAGATCTTAGCAGTCAACAGAAGGAGAGGCAAAAACTGCTCCAACAGACACTTGATAGAAGGAGCATGATTCCCAGGAGCTGTTCCTCAGGGAGCTTCCAGCTGAGAAGCCAAATGGCCTAAGGCCAGGGAAGCTGTACTGGTGTTGTCTGAGCCTGTAACAGTGTCAGGTGCCCTTGCCTGGAGGCCTGCTAGTCTGAACTTGATGAACACTAGACACATAAGCTTGCCTCTCCTCAGCAACACAAGGAGTGGGGAGTCTGGGCAGGACCAAGAGTCAGTAGGAACAAACTAGGAAGACTGGAAAGCATAGAGGTCTGGCTGATAACTTCAGGTCCACTTGTGTATGGAAATATGAGTGAGAAGACCTGGTTGGGTGAGCCTGCTCCAAAAAGGCTGGCCCACAGGCTGGTAAATGGGTGAGGCTGAGGCCATGACCAAGGTACCTCACCACTCGCTGGATCTGAGAATAAATATCTACCTTGGAGCTCGAGGGACTCCAGAGGTGATGCATGGGCACAGTTAGCATCCATGTTGTTCTCTTGGGCCCCAGGAAGGACATCTGTTCCTGAGGCCCTGCCTTCAGTTATAAAGAGAAAGAAATACCTATAGAGTAGGTGACTACAGAGTTTTTTCATGTGCCACCACCGTTTTCTTTTGTGAACGCTCTACAAATGCACATTCTGGGGAGAACTCCTCAGCCTCAGTTGGGTCCCTTTCTCAGCCCTCCATGGGCACTATACGAACAAGGCACAGGGTGTGCAAACAAGCCCGAAGGCCTGCACTAAAACTCAAGAATCATTCCAGGGTTTCTGATGAGGTTCCAGCCTGTCCACCCACCAACTTGGACCATCTTCTGAGGGAGGTGTTCTCACAATCACCCCAAATTACCAATTGCTTTGGCATTAAGCCGGTTGTTAACAGGAGTCCTAATCCCTGGCTTTGCCAGGATAGAAAAAGAGGTTTGGTGCTCTGCTCTGGAGTGATCAAGTGTTTCCCCCAGCCTGGCAGCACAAAGAGTTACCTGGCCAGCTCTAGCCAGGCCAACCTGCTCTGGCAAGACCTCCAAATCTAGTAAATTTTTGCTCCCTTCCCAATGGCAGTTGGATAATGAAACCCGTGTCTCTGTAGCTTCAGTTTCAGCCAGCCTCAGCTGAGTGCAACCACGAGTAATCTTGTCTGCCACCAAAGATGACACATGGGGCGAGGTCTTTGGAACACAAAAGACAGAAAGACTAACTAGATATGTTTTTAGTGAAGATGAACGTAAAACCCTCTTTCTCAATCCTTAAAATCACCTGTACAGTGACAGAGCAGAGGTCTGAATCCAGGCAGCAGCACAGTCAACCAGGTGGTAAGGTTTAATTCTCTGAGTCCAGCAGACATCAGCTATATGATCTCATTCAGATTATGATTTATATGTATAACTCAACCAGATCAAGGAAAGGAGGGAAGAAGTAATTTCTTTCCTATGCTCTAAGATGTCACAGTAGATACTGGCTAGGAGAGACAAAACTGTCCCTTAAGAAACCGCTGAATAAGCTGGGCATTGGTGGCACATGCCTTTAATTCCAGCACTCAGGAGGCAGAGGCAGGCAGATCTCTGTGAGTTTGAGGCCAGTCTGGTCTACAGAGCGAGTGCCAGGATAGGTTCCAAAGCTACACAGAGAAATACTGTCTTGGAAAAAAAGAAAAAAAAGAAAGAAAGAGAAGAAAAAGAAACCTGCTGAATAGCCAGGCATGGAGGTGCATGGAAGCAGAGGTAGGTGGGTCTCTGCGAGTTTGAGGGTAGCTTAGTCTAGAGAGTAAGTTCCGTAATAGCCAGGGTTGTTACTAGAGAAACACCATGTCTTAAAAAAAAAAAATAAACAAATAAGGCGTTTAGGTTGAGTAAGGAAGACCTAGGGAGGAACCAACCTATTTGCTGAGGTTGCAGAGTTCACTGAGGGAGAAGGAAAGGGAGAAATACTTTTGACTCCATCCAGCATCAAACTTCTAAGTCAGAAATGTTTATAAGTGAGAAGGTTGACTTTGGAGGTGATGTGTTCCCCCCTGCTGGGTACACTCAAATGCTGGGAAGTCGGCTTCTCTATAGGCAGACTACAGAAGGTATTCTGCAACCTGGAGATGGTTTTCGGGAGTGATTCCTGGAGTCTCAGTAGCATATTAAATATTGCACGTGTCAATGGGCACAAAAGAGGTTGGAGCTAAAATATCATGCTAACCCCCCTTCTTTTGGCCTCCAGAAAAATATTCTATAAGCACACTGGCCAGCAATGTTAGTGCCTTCACTTCCCATCACTGAGTTCACACCATTAAACATTATTGTGTGGACCTCACATAGGGAAAGAATGGACCTCCTTTCAAAGCCCAATTTGGATTTTGAAGTTAAGCTGAAGTTATCTTGGCAATACAATTAAAAGGATACGTCAAAATTAAAACCATTGTTAAAATTAATCAAAGATTTGGAAAGGTAAAATGAACTTCGGGGCTAGAAATTACGGATTTGAACAATTGTTCTCACATTTTAAACTACATAATGAGCTAAAAATTATGAAGCCTCAGAGGATAGCTATAAAGAGTAGTCTAAAACTAAAGTCAGAATGGAATGTTTTATCTTTCAAAACTAAAAAGCAGAACAATTACTCCATACAAAATGGTATAGGAAGAGGTTTCTGACCCCTGCTAATTGTTTTATTATTCTTCAGAGGGGCATACTGGCAGCATTTCATGGGGTTTTCGGTAATTACACTCCATTCAATATCTGAAGAATTACAATAATTCTACATGGAATATACTTGTGCCCTTCCGATGCAAAGCCTTTAGAGGAGTGAAAAAACAGCTTAAAGTAAATTAGCAGGGAAATTATCATAGTTACTGTTTATTCTGGGGCTCCATATATCAGAGGCTAATTATACATTGTATGCTACATTTCCTTGGAGGTATTTGTAGTTTATTTCTCTTGCTGATCCACAGTCCTGATGGCTTTTAGGACCCTTTATGAAAGTAAAGTTTGAACAACTTTTCTGATGGCCCTTTGTGTGTGAGAAAGCATCCCGTGAGGACATCCCGCTTGCCAGAACCCTGCAGATGGAAGCAAGCCGGAAGAGTACACCGTGAGGCTTGTGTATACACATTTCAAAGGCCTTGACCCTTCTGTCATCTCCTCAAAGTCATTTTCTTACACTTTAGTAAACCAAGGGCCTATGAGAGATGAAAGTGGGGACTGGATTTGCATAGCTCCTTAGAAATCGGGGAGTTGCTTTTCCTGGGCAGAACCCTCGGGTTTTCTGCTGATAGGACTATGTATACATCCATGGTCTCCACAGAGTTCCCTTTCAGAATCAGAGAAACAAAGTCCAGAAACACATTCAGGGACTTAAACCCAAGCTACTGCTAAAGTACCAAAACAAAACCTGAACATCCTGGCCAAAGAATTGTGATTCGGCCTCCCTGGTGTTTTTCCTTGGGAGTCTGAGGTCTCTGTTTCTAGCCGTCATGATACTGGAGTCTGTCCTTCTCTTCGACTTTCCATACTGGAGCTCCAGTCTAGGGTCTCTCACATGCTCGGCAAGCACTTTCTCACTAAGCCACATTCCCTAGGCCTTTCCACTTCTTTTGTGTCTATATTCAATGCACACGAAAATGCTCTTTGAAGTTTTCATGGCAACCAAAGGAAATTGAGATAGATCGCTTACTGACAAAATTAACAAAGACCAACTGAGTTATATAATCTGTTTAGAGACTGTTTAAAATGCAAACGACAAGGAAAATAATCACAATGCAATGTGAAAGTGAAAACCAAAATCAAAACATACATACAGAGTATGACTTTACTTTTTAAATGCAGTTGCATGTTCATTTTTAAAATATCAGAAGGCTAGCCAAACAGTGGGGGCACATGCCTTTAATCCCAGGCAGAGGCAGGCAGATCTCTGCCAGCCTAGTCTACAGAGGGAGTTCCAGGACAGCCAGGGCTACACAGAGAAACTCTGTCCCAGAAAACCAAAAACAAACAAAATAAACTATACACACACACACACACACACACACTATGGCGGTGTTATAAATAAGGAGGTAAAAGCAAAGTATGAAGGAAAACAGAATTTGGATTGAAACAAATACTTTTGCTGGGACTAAAAAGGTCAGGAAAACATAATGAGGGGCAACAATTATTAGGGGAATATTTGGACTTTCTGTTTGGACAGTGTGATCTACCACTTCACTGCCTGTTAACTAGGAGAAACCTGAAAGCTAACCATCTTCAGATCCAAGACAGTTTCAAAGGACGGTGGAAACAGTCTCTCGGCATCAAAGTACAGTGTCAGATACACTTTTACAATGTGAAGAGCAGTCACACAGTGAGACAAAGAGCTGTGTCATAAAGTCATGAATATGCGTTACCTGCAAATGCTTTGTACTAGGATGCCTCGTTAACGTCATTGTGCAAGGTACACATCAGCCAGCTGCCTTCAGATGTCAGCATGCCAGAACATGCTGTTTCCTGTGATACCAAGTGTTGCTGGAATAAATAATGGTTTCCCCCTTCGGGGATTACACACTAAACTGACTTGCATTTCCCTTTTCTTTTCTTATTCCTTACAGCGCATGATTGCAAATACTGCCAGAACAGTGCGGTACTGCAGGAGCCAGCCCTTCAGTAAGTTCTGAGTTACTGCATGCTGTCGTGGACATGGTGTGATTAAGTCTTTTTTAACGAGACTTTCAAGACACTCTAGGAGTCTGGACAGCATTTGACTGTGTCAGATGGAGTTTGGACCATGAAACACACATGTGCCTTGGGTTTAAGAACTTTGTTTTGCTGTTAATAAGAATAAGATATGTTTGCATTACTGTAACACAAGAAAATCCGGGCCAGAATATTGTTTTAATGAGCGAATTGGAAGGAAATTCATTTGCTCACCCAGTGTAGCTAGATCAGGTAGGTTGCAAAGGCCTGTGAGAGCCTGCCTCCGTGCCACTCCTTTTTTTTTTCCCTTTTTTCTTTTCTTTTCTTTCTTTTTTTGTTTTGTTTTTCAAGGCAGGGTTTCTCTGTATAGCCTTGGCTGTCCTGGAACCCACTCTGTAGACCAGGCTGGCCTCGGACTCACAGAGATCTGCCTGCCTCTGCCTCCCAAGTGCTGGGATAAAGGTGTGCGCCACCAACACCAGGCTCCATGCCACCCTTGGTGTGACTCAGTGCTAATGCCAAGAAACTAAGCAACCCTTGGTGAGTCAGTGCCATCGTTTATAAACCGATAAAGAAA
Source organism: Cricetulus griseus (assembly GCF_003668045.3). Lineage (NCBI taxonomy): Eukaryota > Metazoa > Chordata > Mammalia > Rodentia > Cricetidae > Cricetulus > Cricetulus griseus. Next base: position 102,910,611 of record NC_048599.1, on the reverse strand, counting down.
ATATTTATTGTCCCTCGAAAATGCACTCATATTTATAACACATTTGCAAATGTCCCCTGGCAGGATTCTGCATAACGTTTCTAGTATTCCCAGGTACTCTTTCAAATGTTGAACCTATGTCATAAACACCAGTGCTATGTTTTCATAGGTCTAAAATATTACTACTAACAAATGGCCATTTTAAACTGTCAAGTTTCCTTGTCATACCAGCTGGCCACGTTACATCGGTGCTGCTGTCTCTTCTGGCCTAGGACTCAGGATAAGGACTAGAGCTTTGCTCCTTTGGTCTGGTTTGGGAGAGAGCAGTGAACCCTTTGAAGTTTTGTGCTAATGTCATTATGTGAGTCATGTGAGAGGATTGGCATATTCACTCACCTCGATGAGATGACACAGATGTGACAGCAGCCTACCTCACCGTCCTCTCCAGTAGATCCTGTCTGAAGAGACTGACAGGTTCTTGTTTTAATAATCACAGTGGTATGCTCTTTGTAGTGTCGATCTGGCCCAAAGCCAGAGCTTGCTAACATAGAATGCCAGAACTACTCACTCTTCTTTTTTTTTTCTTAATGTTCAGGAGGAAAAAAAAAAACAATTAGAGAAAATAATCTTGACTTAGGGGGTGAGAAGAGCTTTTAAAAATTTAATTCAAACAACGGTGCCCTCTCGTTTCTAAAAATGAGAGCAGTCTTGTATGTTTCCAACCCTTCCTACATGGATTCTGCCAGAATTCAAGCATCTCACATCCTTTCCTATAGTAATTTACTATGTATGTAAAAGACATGGCCACAAATTGGCTGAAAACAAGGAGAAACAGTACCAGTCACGACAGGCTTTACAATCCAGAACCCATGTCCCTTCAGAGGGTTCCCAAACATTCTCAAATTACATGCAAAGTCCTGTGTGCTGGAGAGGGCTCAGAGCCTTGGGAACGGTTCGGGTAGGATGGGAGGGGCTGTTGTTCCAGAACCAAACAGGAGCCATAGTAGGATCAGCTTTGTTTCACAGCTTCTTTGGCAGGAAAGTCTCCTTTCTTCGTTCTTCGCTATCTTTGAGAGAAGTGAGGGGATTTTTTTTTTTTTTTTTTTAACTTGCAGTGCATTGTTGAACTTATCAGCAACTGCTGGTAAACAACAGCTGCTCGGCTCTGAAGTCAACAATCTATAGATAAAGCTATAGGAATAGATTCATAAACATTGTGGGGATGTATACAATGTAATTACAGTATATTGTACATGCAGAGTACACTGCCAGTGGGATGCGGGGGGAAATTAAGCACAATGTGTTCCGTAGTTCACTGTGGTATTATTTATATGTGATAATTATACTGATGAGTTTCTTCTTACGGCGAGCAGGGGCCTTTGTAGCTTGTCTCTGCCTTCTGTGCTCAGACCTGCTTCACTCCCCTCCAGCCCTGGATGCAGATGGCGTTCTGATTGTCTGGTGGAACAGTGGGTGGATCTAAGGGGAGCAACCGGACTTCAGAAGGCAGCTCTGGGGGCGAGAAGAGGGAACTCTGAACAGAGTCCAGTTTGGCCCTCCAGTGTAAACTAGAGGAAAGAGTGGTTCCCCCAGGACAGTCCGTGACCCGTGGGCTGCACCATAAACAGACTGCCCTCCTTCATATGGAGGAGTCGCCATTTAAAATCTAGGGAAATTTACAGGGGAGAAATTCAGATTCCTTGTTTCAAAAGGAAAGAAGGGAAAAAGGTAGGAAGGAAATGAAGGGAGGACCTGGCTATTCTGGACACAGATTCCTACGTGGTGATGGCATTCAGGAGCTAGGTGGCCACTTCCCAAGGCACTGTGTTTCCAGTTTTCCATTCTGCTGTTGAATCTGGCCTTCCTCATTCTTATATATACTATGTATTTCGACTATGGACATAGATTTTTTTGGAATCCTGGTTTGAATAAAATCCATTTACGTTTTTGACAGCCCAGGTACTCACATCAATAGATCAAAATAGAATGGTCAGCAGACTTTCAGAGCAAGTTGTGTCAGAGAAGAAAAGTTTACTAGAAGTCATCAGCCAGAAGGTAGCTTTGCCTAATCCAGACTGTGCTTAGGGGCGGGCATACAGTTAAAATGGTGCTGTAAGCAAAGGGGGGCTATGGGGCCCTATGCCCATTGGCTCCCTTCAGTTCAGTCCAGGTGTTAAGTGCTTTTGTGAGTTGCTAATGAAACTATATCTTTGACACTAGTCCTCATCTGGATCAAAGGAGGTGGAGACAGAGTGTGACACAGAGGTGGGCCAGGAAGGGAAAACAATTTTCATCTGTCACCAGGGCCATCAGACAGATGCTTCCCTTTTTATTTGGTGCCCTTTTTTTTTTTCAGCGTGCAATCCAAAGAAAAATGATCAAAAGAGATGATTCCAGGGAAGAAAAGAAAATCGGAGGGTAGAAGGCAGCAGATGGACCAACCAAGTAGAAATATTTCAGTGAATGTGGTGTGTGGAAAGGTCTTGGCAGAGCCCAGGGAATCTATGATAAATGTGATAAGTCAGTGGGGAAAATAAAGCTGCATCTTCCATGCAGATATTGTGCAACGCCAACCCTGCCTGCTATTCTTTTAACAGATCCCGATGCCGCTCAAGCTAATAAGAACCATCAGGATGTCCGGAGTTATGTACGGCAATTAAATGTGATTGACAACCAGAGAACTTTATCACAGATGTCACACAGATTAGAGCCTCGCAGGCCATAGAGTGATGTTTTGTCTCCAGTCCACAATCTTTCAAAAAAAAAAAAATTGCCGTGTATGCTACTACTGACTGTGTTGCCACTAGAGAATTCTTGAGAATGAACAGAGACACATACTGAGACCCCTCCCCCGTCTCAGGGCCACATCCAACTATCCAACCATACCAAGAGAGAGGAAGTGATTTGCCTTGTATGATGCTGACATGTTGTAGTTTAGGAGTCATCTGTTATAGCCACCCTCCTTCATTTCCAGCCATGCCATCACAGGCTCACATGAAGAAATAACATTGGTGAGGCCTACATCAAGCCCCTGACATCCCTTTCCAGGCTGTTTGCAGGATGAGACTGTGCCATGAGTGGGTTTGACTTAGATACATTGGTGATGATATAATGGAATGTTTTTTTGGTTTTACTTAGCACCTTGATTTGGGGCATGGGGTCTGGGGAGGGTGTGGAGGAAACCATAAAAGTCCAAATTATAGGTCATATTCCTCCATCTTCATAGTCTTACCTCGAAAGGAGTAGCACCTCACCACAATACTATGAAACATTATGGCTATTTGGTCTGTAATTTCTGAATGATCTATAGAATAATATGTTTACATTGTAACTTTTAAAATTTACAAATCAGGATTACATATGCAAGAATTCTGCTAAGAAACACTAAGGTTCTTAATATTGCCAGCGTTAAGATAGAAAATAACATTTCAGAAGAGCACAATATGCACAAAACGTTTTTCAAAATTGAAATATTTTCCTGGGCATTAAAAACCTTTCCTCTACAAATTTATTGATACTGATGAAAAAACTCATATTTTCTGGACTTAAATGTTATTACAAAAGTCTTAATTTTCAGCAATTGTTTTGCACTTTCAGATAGATTGTAAATAGGTCATGCGATCAATGGTATAGAGTTATTTATTTGCTACATTATAGACATTGTGCCAAATATTCCTTTTTATTTATTTTATTCAGTATGAAATTTTGGAGTACATTTTTTTTTCTTTTTTCACAATTAGACTACATCTAATGTGTAGGAATTGTATGTACATATCTCTTCTGTAAATAACAGCCAGTATCTTCATTAAATATACTTGACAAGAAATAGTTGTGTTGTCAGTTTCTTTGATGCAAAAAGTCTTACCTTCCAGTATGGTGAGTGCTGGGTTTTTTCATTTATTTATTTGTGTGTGTGTGCTGAAGACTGAACCCAGGGCCTCATGCATGCTAAGCACACACCCAACCTGAATTTGTTTTTGTTGTTTTTTTTTTTTTTGACTTTTTTTTATTTGAATTAGAAACAGGATTGTTTTACATGACAATCCCAGTTCCCTTCTCCCACCTGTCCTCCCCTACCCACCCCCAACTAAAACCCTACCTATCACATATCCTTTCTGCTCCCCCTGGATGGTGAGGCCTTCCATAGGGTGTCATCAGAGTCTATCATATCCTTTGGGATAGGGCCTAGGCCCACCCCCGTGTGTCTTGGCTCAGGGAGTATTCCTCTATGTGGAATGGGCTCCCAAAGTCCACACCTATGCTAGGGATAAGTACTGAACTTCTACAGGAGGTCCCGTAGATTTCCGAGGTTTCCTCATAGAAACCCATGTTCCTGGGGTCTGGAACAGTCCCATGCTGGTATCCCAGCTATCAGTCTGGGGAGCAAGAGTTCCCCGATGTTCAGGTCAGCTGTTCCTGTGGGTTTCACCAGCCTCGTCTGGACTCCTGTGCTCTTCACTCATCCTCTGCATCTGGGTTCCAGTTCAGTTCGGTGATTAGTTGTGGGTGTCTGCTACTACTTCCACCAGCTGCTGGATGAGGGCTATCAGGTGGCATATAAGTCAGTCATCAATCTCATTATCAGGGGAGGGCATTTAAGGTAGCCTCTCCTCTGTTGTTTAGATTGTTAGCTGGTGTCATCTTTGTAGATCTCCAGACATTTCCCTAGTGCCTGATTTCTCTGTAAACCAAAAATATCTCCCTCTATTAGGGTATCTCCATTCTTGTTATCATCTATTATGTTGTTTTTTAATTGAAACAAATTAATATACTAATACTAAAATTCACCCACTAGTGAGTAATCTAGTGAGTTATATTATATTCATGATGTTGTAAAACCATTGTCACTGTCTGACATCAGATTGTCACCTAGTGGAGGGGACAGTCATTAACATTCATCTCTCATTCTCCTTCCAACCCCAGGCAACCCTAATCTACTTTCTGTCGATAGGAGACTGCTCTGAACCTCCTATAATTGGGATCATGTAATACAAGCCTTTGGTGTCTGGCTCCTTTCATTTAGCATAATGTCTTCGTGGTTCTCCCACATTATGCCTTGTATCAGTAGTTCATTCCTTTATATGGTTGATCAATATGTGTTCCATGGATAAGCCATATTTTCAATCTTTCATCACCCTTGGCCATCAGAAATGCTGGTGAGGTGAAGAGGCTCTGGGGCCTCATAATATTTCTCAGTGTGAAGCTTTTAGTAAATGTTGAAAATGGAGGTATCTAAATTCTTTCTGTTAGGGATCTACCTACTTTTTTTTTTTAAGAAAGTCTATTTTTTTTTCATACTGTGTTCCAGGCTGTACTAGTCTTACAAGTTCACATTATTTTTCCATAGACAGAAATACAACCATGAAGACAAGAAAATGAAGATACTATCTTCAAACCAGTTTGGAGGCCACTGCATAGTATATCTATTTCTTACAAATAAGTCCTGATTCTCATTAATACATTATGGCTCTGAGAAGTCCTATTAAAATTTATGTAACACCCCACAATTAAAACCCACCTTGCCAAATACTAAAAGAGGTAAATGGTTTTCTGTGTTTCTTTATATAATATTTCAGTGCTCTAAAGAATAGCAGTGTTATTTCATGCAATATTGACTTCTGCCCAGAAGTACACACATGAAATTGGATTTACTACACAGTAATGATTTTTTAAGTCACAGAATAGATTTTCTTATAATCATGATTATTCAGTGTTTCACTGTGTCACAGGCCTCAATCAGCTGCAGAGTTTTCACTGTTACAGACTTCTAAATAATTTTTAAAAATCATTAATAAGGCCGACTGTCCATTCTTCATTGCTTTAACCTTATCCTTCTTCCTTTCTGCATTTCTTAAAAACTCACCAACTCCATTCCCCAATTCCACAGTGACTGACACAGTATAACCTCATTTTAATTTACTCCCAACATTATTAAAAATTAATACATAGTCTCCCATGTGTATTACCCTTGGTCTCCCACATGAGAATAACAATTACTGTATAAAACAAAGATAAGAGGTCTTAATTATGACTGGCTTTTATATAAATACATGAAATTCCTTTATTCAAGGTAGAAATGATGAGGCAACGCTTCCTGAATCGGGGGGATGCAGTTAATATTGTAACACTTGCAAACAAGCCAAAAGAAAATGAGATGCCTACAAGGTCACAAGAAGGATAATGAGGTTTGCTGAAAGATGTGGGGGGAAAAGAAAGAGAATGTTTTTCCTAAAAGCTCCAGTAGAAAATTATAGATTTAAGTTTTAACATAGCTGCTCAGCAAGGTCACTGGCATAGTGTCCGGTAGCTGAGCCTGCCCAGCAGCGTTTGAATGCCATGCAGGTTCAATATACTTCCCTCCTGAATTTAATGGCATTTCCTCTCAAGCTATGAATGCTGATCAATGACTACCAGTGTGAGAAAATTAAAAGAAGTGTCACTCTGGCTTCAAATTGTGCTTCTGATAATAATAAAAATTCAGCATAGAGAGAGCGGTGTGGTAAAATGAGCCCCTGCCTTGAGTGGCTTTCCTTTTGTTGTTGCTCTAAAATGCATTACACGTCTTGCTTCTGAGTAATTTGACTCTGTCCTACATAGCAGAGTGGAGTGTCATACGAGCAGGCCACAGCAGCCTTTATTCACTTTCAAATTAGAGAAAACCTTTAACTCAACTCTCGCTGGTCATTTTTTCTATTTGCTCATTGGTTCCCTGATTCATTAGCAGACAATGATTAAGATGAGCTATAGTTTGGATCTTGAGTGTCAGTGAAGTACTTAGATGTTGAAAGCTTGTCCCCAGCCTGTGGTGATATTGGGAGGTGGTAGAATCTTTTTGGGGTGGGGCTATGGAAGAAAGTGAGGTCACTGGGAGCAAGGGTTGTTGGGATTCCAGCAATCCTGATGCAAGCAGCTTCTTCTACTATGTGCCTCAACAGGCAATGTGGGCAAAGGACTATGGATTGGAACCACTGATGGTAAGTCAAAACTCAAGTATCTTGTGAGGCCTCAGGAGGCTGAGGATTCAGTGTTGTGACAAACCACAGAGAGTTCCCCTTCTCATAGAGCTTATCATACAGTGTGGGAAACAGAAGAAACTACTTTCGTAACCAGGCAGATGAATATAAAAACCCCTTCAAGGGAGGTTATGGTGTTAGCATGTAAACTGAGGGTTTAACCTGAGGTGAGGCAGTGTGGCCAGTGGAAGTGACAGTTGGGCTGAGGTCTGAAGGAGAAAGGAAGAGAATGTGTTCTAAGAGGGAAATAAGACCATTTCCCTTTTTCCAGGGAGATCCATGTGCCCCACCACCGCCCCAGCCTTCCTTGTTACTTAGCCTCTCTGGGTCTGTGGATGGTAGTACGACAATCCTTATCTATTGGTGGACTCGGGGTGGTGTGGGGATGGGAACAGGATGGATCAAGTGGGAGAGGAAGGGACAGAGAAAGACAGTACAGGGAGACACTGGAATAGGTGGACATCTAGGCATTGAGTGGAGACCAAGTGCTATGGAAACTTCTTGGAACCTGTGAGGTTGACCCTAGTGAGGACTCCTAGTGAAGGAAGATGGATATGGAGCCTGAATCAGCCATCTCTGTAACCAGACAAGAGTTCCAGTGTGTGTATGTGGGGGAGGGGGAGACTGAGACACCAACCAAGGCACAAAATTGTTGACCACAGCCTGTCCTGCCTGAATGATGCACTGCGGTAATGGTGGCTCAGAGCTTGTTGGAGTGGCCAATCACTGACTGGACTAACTCGTGGTCCAAGCCACAGGCAAAGAGCCCATGCTCAATACTTCTTGGGCCAGGAATGGGAGACTGGATGGATGGCTCAGAAAACCCGGGTAGAACCAAACACGACTGACTAAAAGAACAAAAAGAAGCCAATGGAATGATTCCTAATGATGTTCTGCTATACTCATAGATTGGGGCTAGTCTGATTGTCATTAGAGAGGCTTCTTCCAACAGCTGATGGGAGCAGATGCAGAGACCCAGAGTCAGACATTAGCAGGAGCTCAGGGAATCCTACAGCACAAAGGGGGGAAGGATTGTAGGAGTCAGAGAGGTCCAGGGCACCAGGAGCATGCAGGCCACAGAATCAACTCATCAGGGATCATGGGGCTCACAGAGATTGAAGTAGCAACCACGGAGCCTGCATGGGTCTGCACTAGGTCCTCTGTGTACATGCTGTGGTTGTTTAGTTTGGGGTTTTGTGAGACTCCTAACAGTGGAAGTCGGGGTGTTGCTGACTCCTTAGGCTACTCGTGGGACCCTTTTACTCCTACTGAGTAGCCTAGTCCAGCCTTGAGATGAAGGTTTGTGCCTAGTCTTGTTGTAACTTGCTATGCCCTGTTTGGTTGATGTCCCTGGGAGTCAGTTGATATCACTGGGGAGACCTGTTCTTTTCTGAAGGGAAACAGAGAAGCAGTGGATCTGAGGGAGAGGGGAGGTGTTGGTGGAGGCATGAAAGGAGGGACGAAGGGGAGGCTGCAGTCAGGGGAGAAGAATGAAGAAAAAAGAAGATAGATAAGCATTAAGAGAAAAAGGAAATGATACTGACAGCCAGGGCCAGAAAGCTCACGTGCCTACAGGGGTCATAGATGAGAATGTTCCAGGATGCTCTGGTGAGCTAAGAAAGACCCAAGAGCATGCTGGGCCTTCACACCTTTGTCTTTTACTCGAGTAGTGTGCAGGAGCAGAGTTGAATATCTGATGGTGAGTCCTGGATGGTCATTGCTCTGATCTGTCACAGTACCCTGATTTATGGAGAGCGCCATCCACCATGCCTTAGCTAGCTTATTGTGTAGTTTAAAAGGAAGGACCATGAGAGCTACAAAAATCTGCAGACACAAAAAGTCAGAGGTAGAGCTAAATTCCTGCAATCATGAGCCCTCCCTTCCCCTAAATCTTTTGTAGGACGTTTCAACTTTACTGTAATAAAATACAAGAAACTAAAACTTACCATTTAAAACTCTTTTACAAGTGAGCAATTCAATGGCACTGTGCTATACAGATTCATCTTGATCTGACTCGAGCCATCTCGAGTTGCAACTGCCATGACTGCCCCAGATTAACACTGGTCCGTTTTCTACTTGGTTTCCCAGCAGACCATAAGTAGCCCAAACAATTAGAGTGGTATGTGGAACTTTACAACTGGACCCTGGAGCCAGGAATGTGCTTGACCCTGATACAAGCATAAGCCAAACCAGGTATTATACATTCCAGCTAAGGCTTAGTCATTTTGGACCTGATCATTATGCATGCTCTTCCTTTGACCCAAGCTAAAGGGCTCTGGACTACCTTGCTGAAGCCTCAGACCAGGCTTTTCTCAGTAAGTCCCCCAATAAATTGCATACTGTGGAACACTAGATCTGTCTTCCTTTTTCCTTGGTTCCATAGCATCTTAGAGCTGATTCTCACACACTGAAGCCAAGTTCTTCTAGATCAAATACATTTATATTGCTGGACAGCGGTCCCCACACTTTATCCAACACCCTTTCAGCACCTAGACTGCAGCCCTATGGACACCCTTCTTGAAGTTAGTCCCGGCTCCTCCTGCAGCTGTCACGACAACCATTCTTCCTCAATCTCTAGATGTGGCCATTCACATGTTGCATTAAGTACAGTCATTCAGCACTTGTCCTTCTGGGTCTGAGTTGTTCCGTGTAGTTTAAAGTAGTTGAGGCTCATCCATATTGTGATGTGTCAAAATAGATTTTTTTTCCCTTTTAAGACTTTTTTTTTCTGAGACAAGTTTTCTCTAATTAACAGTCCTGGCTGTCCTGGAACTCTCTCCATAGTCTAGGCTGGCATTGAACTCACAGAGATCTTTGTGCCTTTGCCCACCAAGTACTGGGATTAAAGGTGTGTGCCACCACTGCTTGGCTTACAGATGATTTCTTTTCCTCCTTGTGAGACAGGGTCCGATTTAGTTCAAGCCAGTCTTGAACTTACTCACTACGTGGTTGAGGATGACCTTGAACTTTTGACCCTCCTGCCTCCACCTCTCCAGTAGTAGGATTATAGTTTTGTGTTACCATGCCCAGTTTATGCATTGCTTAGAATTGAACCCAGAGCCTCATGCACGCTAGGCCAGCACTCTTCCAACTGAGCTACTTCCCCAGTCTAAGGCTAAATTACTAACAGTTCATTTATGTGTGTATGAAATTTTGTTAATTTATCCACCTATTGTTAGACATTTGGTTTATTTCTACCTTTTAGCCATTGTAAATAATACTAATTTATGAGCACAGGCATAAAACACCTGTTCAAGCTCCAACTTTTTAACTCCAGGAGTGAGGTTGCTGAATCATAGAGTGATTCTACACTTAACTAGCAAGCAGCATTTTTATTTACTCTTTGAAATTTTTGTATATTTATACAGTGTATTATGGAAGGCCGCTATACTCACCACTATTCTACCAAGGCACCCTACATAGCATATTTTGTTTATACCCACCCCCCGTTACCTCCTTCCAACTTCCCTTACTGATCCCCACCCTGACACCCTCCCATTTCATGTCCTCCTTTTGTTGTTATTAACGGCTCCTAATGCTGGCTGTGTGCACATGGGTGAGGGCCATCCACTGGTGCATGGACAGCCTGCCAGCAGCCATATCCCCAAAGTAGAGTGACTCTTCCTCCATCAGCAGCCATCCAACTTCTCCACCAAGGGTGAAGTCTCAGGAGCCCCTCCTCCATTCTTGATGGAATTTGGACAGGCTAGATCTTATGCAGTTCTTGAGCAGATAACCACAGGTGCTGTGGGCTGATGTGTGCAGTAGCCATGGCATGCCCTGAGGACTGCACTTTACAGCTCTTCTCCTCAACTATCAGCTCTTACATGCTTTCTGCCCACTCTTCAGCCATGTTCTCAGAGCCTGGTTAATTGATTCATCCACAGCTGAGCACTCCAGAGCAGCTGCTCCATGACACTTTGACCAAGTGAGTCTCTGCATACACTGCTACACTGCTTATATTTATTTAGTCTTTGTGTGTATGTGTAAGCATGTGTGCACGTGAGTGTTTGTGTATGCATGCCACAGCATTTGTGTAGTGGTCGGAGGAGATCTTGATAGAGTGTCAGCCCTCATGTCTCAGCTTGTTAGAGACAGGGTATCTTTTCTTACTGGATGGCCCACAAGCTTTCTTGTGTCTCCCCTCCCGTCTTGCCGGAGAAGCACCAGGACTGTATGTGTGTTCAACTGCATTCAACTCTGGTGATTCCAGCTCACCAAGTTTTGAAGGGTTGCCACACTTTCTCCCACGGTGGCTGCACCATCTTACGGACTATAGTTGGCATGGTCCACAATCATCTTTAAGATGTTGCTGCCAACGTATTCCGTGGCTACGGGGAAAGTGGTGCCTAGAAGGAACTGGCACTTGGTATCTGAGTGTAATAGTTTGGGAATGGCTTGGGTGTGCCCCCTGAGGGTTCACATATTGGAAGCTTGGTCCACAGTGTGACAATGTTGGCAAATGGTAGAACCGGTTGTAAGATAACTGGGTCATGGGAACATGCAGTTCCTGTGGACCCTGCTTAGTTCCTACGGCCTCAACAAAGAGCCTAGGCTCCCTTTCTCTTTGGCTTCCTGTCTCACCATGAGCTCTCCCGCTCATACTTGCTCTTGCCATGATGCCATTCACCATGAGGCCCCCACTAAAGGCTGAGTAGATGAGATTCTGATCTTGGACTTTCACCCTCTAAAACTGTAAGCTAAATGAACCTCCTCTCTTCATCTGTTACCCAACCTCAATATCCTCTCAAATACCAACAGACAGTGGGTGTCTAAGGTTGGAGACATGACTGCCTAGAGGGTGACCACAACCCCAAGACCTTGATCCATCCTTGTTATCCGTATTAGTCTGGCACCAGAAGAGGGGAATGAAAGGAATGGTTATTGTTACCAACACTGAGAGAATAAAGATATGCAGAAAGATATGCCTGCCTTGCCTAGCCTCTATTGCATGCCCTACTCTGGATAGTAGGAGGGGCCCTGTCCTGGGAGGTTTTGCTTTTCCTGGAATCCGAGGTGACTTGCAGGGTTTAGGGCACTGACTTATCTCTGCCCCTTCTTCTGAGAAGGTTGAAAAGCTTGGGGTAGCCAAAAGACACTCCTTGCAGGATTGGTAAGTCTATGTAGAGTCTCACCCAAAGCAAGGGCTAGAAGTCAGAATATGCAGGCTACTTTTTCTTTTTTTTCCAAGCTTGATGCAAGATAGAGTCATCTAAGAAGAGGGAACCTTAACTGAGGGATTGGCTTTATCAGATTGCCTGGCGGCAAGTCTATGAGACTATGGGCACTATAGGCACATAGGTGGCACTATGGGCAGTGGTGGTCCTGGGTTGTTTGAGAAAGCAAGCTGAGTAGCCGTGAGAACTAACCAGTGAGCAGCCTTTCTCCACAGCCTCTGCTCCAGTTCCTGCCTCCAGGTTCCTGCCTTGAGCTCGTGCCCTGACTTCCCTCAGTGATGGTTTGTAAGCTGAATTTCCTAAGCTGGTTTTAGTCAACACACACACACACACACACACACACACACACACACACCTGTAGAAAGCAAAGCAGGGCACAGAGATCCCGGGTTTTCCTCGAGCATTTAGTTACCTGTGTCTCCAAGTGAGGAATGCGCTTTGTGAACAAATGCCACTTCTAAGGTCCTGTTAAAGGAGACCTGGTGGCACTGATGAAGTCTAGAGGCCATCTCCTGGAAAGTGACATTCTTCTTAGGGGAAGATGCTCATCTTCTTCTGTTTAAGTGTGTTGTGGAATGTTATATTAACTATGCAAAGATGTGTTATATTTATTTATGCTGTGGAATAATTACTTTACATAAAGATGTGTTATTTGCTTCTGCTCCTGTTGTTAACTATGTAAAGATGTGTTGCATTTGTTTCTGCTGCATCTATTTAGCTATGTAAAGATGTATTGCTTTGCCTGCCTAAGGTACCTGATCAGTCTAATAAAAAGCTGAACAGCCATTAGCTTGGCAGTAGAGGGATAAGTAGGGCTGGTGGGGTAGAGAGAATAAGTAGGAGGAGGGATCTAGGCTTGGGAGAGAGAAGAGAAAAAGGGAGAAAGAAAGGGAGACGCTAGGGTCTGGGCAGACAGCCACCAGACAGACAAACTTGAAGCAGGGCATACAGAATGAAAGAAAGGTAATAAGCCCTGAGGCAAAATGTAAATAAAGAGAAACAGGTTAATTTAAGTTAAAGAATAAAAAGATAGTCAGAAACTAGCATAAGCTAACCCTGAGATACATAACTAATAAGTCTCCTAATCCTGATTTGGAAGCTTGTTGGTGACCCAAAAGAAAACCTGTAACATAGGTGCCTTCCACTGATTAGATGAGACCCAGCTACATCAGAGTGCCTCTGTCCTTCTAAAGTCAGTCTGCTTTACCCAAAGTCCCCCAATTTAAAGATCAGCCTTATCCCCCAAATATACTTTGTGTTGGCACATGAAACATCACAGAGTATAGCAAACCACTTCAAATAATGACTTAAAACCAACCATGGTAATGGGCCACCCGGGCAATTCTGCCCAACCTCATCTCTTCTACTCATGTAATCTCTTCTACTCCAGTGGGTATGTCTGAGCTTAGCTTAGCCACTTGTTAGCTGAGAATGTCCTGCAGGAAGCAAGGAGATAACCAAGGGCTCTGAGGGGCCCAGCTCGGAATGAGTGAACAACACTATCTAGCAGCAAGCTAACCAAAGGGGATTAGGAGGCAGAAGGTGGAAAAATACCTTTCTCTGCCCCCTGCCCCACTGTGTAGAGCTTCAGAGTCATCCTGTCCAGACGCTAGGAGTAGGGGATGGAATGTCATTGCCATCTCGCAAACCATCTGCTAGAGTGAGGGCAGCATATGGTGGAGATGCCTGGAGAATCTGCTCCTCTTGTTTTCTGGGAGTTTTCAGACATGGTGCTGACTGACACCTGTTCCAAGTGTTTGTCTGGGTGACTTTAGCAGTCCTGGGAGAGGCAACACAGGACAAAAGAAAGAAATCGAGTTTGAGCATTGCTAGACCTGGGTTTGACTTGGGAACTCTCCCTACCACACACCAGCACTGCCTATGCATGGCTCAGGGACAGCATCTTTCTAGCCATTGCCACCTCCCTGGAGTGTTCCTCAACCAGACGTCCCTGTGTACACTACAATTCATGCCATAGGCTGTGGAGGACAGACCTAGGCTGCGAACTTTGGCTCGTATATTCCAAAAAGATAGAAATGGAGAGAAACCTCCATGAGAGCTCTGAGTCATTGAAAATGACTTGGGGATGAGTGACAGTTGGAGAATTATGTCAAACACTAACCCTTTGTACCCAAAATTTGTGTTACAAGTTAGACAGTGGTTGCTGCACCAGGGTTCCTCTGTACATATGGATACCTGCATACAGGTATGGTTTAAAAACTCTTTGCAGCTAACAGATAGCATTTCAAAAAATTACTGAATGAAAACAAGTGGAAATAGGATTTAAAAAAACTCATGCTTCTTTATAAAAACGGTTTTAAAAATTATATATATATATATATATATATATATATATATATATATTATGTGTGTGTGTATGTATGTATGTATCTATATGAGCTTACATGTACCTTGTGCATGAAGGTGTCTAAGAACACCAGAAGGAGAGGCTGGAGCTCCTGGAACTAGATTTATAGGCAGTTGTGTGTCTCCTGATGTGGGTGCTGGAAACTGAGCCCTGCCCTCTGCAATCAGTAAGTGCTCTTACCCTGTGAGCCATCTCTCCATCCCCAAGACTCGCACGTCCTACCTACAGATCAAATGATCAAAAATGAAAGAACCAAAGTGGAAAGAATTTAAATTAAAGCACAACTCCTACCCACATCATACTAGAGATTCAATTTTCAGGTGACCTGGGTGTTCATTGGGAAGTTCAGACTACACAATCTAGAAACAATTCCGCCTGGTTACGAGATTTCGCCTAAAAAGCTGTCATCAACTATTTTAATCCTTTCTCATCTAATAGACACACACGCCATTATAAAATCCATTTGTATTTCTGGCTTCAGAAATTAAATTGTAAGTATGAAGCAAAGTATACCGTAAATTAGGGATTATCGCTTGTGGCACTCCACGTGAGCCGGGTGATGCCAGGCCATTTTAATTAAGAATTCCTTCTCGACAACAATATAAGCAAATGAATAACATTAAGTCAACACTAAAACAGTTGTGAGCTGTGGGGGTTGGGGTGACTAAGAAACGCAGCTGTATTATAGGTTTATTGTGCAGAGTTCACTTAAGCATTTCAAAGTTCATCTTCACAGCGACTGGAAAGTCTGGGGCATGGATTTGGAACTCTTTGGCATACCAAGAGATGCCCGCCAGAGGAGGAAAGGGGAAATTCTTAGTTTGTTCCCTAGTTAGAGAGCAAGAAAGGCCACTAAGGAATTCAGAGCTTTAAGTGTGGAGTTTTCCGAATGTTGTCTTTGGAAGTGAATGGACTGGGCCGTGCTGACTCAGTTATTAGTGCTTCTTGCCCATTCGTTTGTCCCACCACATGTAGAACACCTGCTCTGTGCCAGGTACATGTACCTGGCATTTTATTCTAAATGCCCAGGAGATGAATAGTGTCACTATCTACTGGTGAGGAAACACATAGGAATAAAGTATCTTGGCCGAGTTTGCATGATTGGATTATGACAGAGCTGGAGTTGCCAGCCAATAGATATGAATCTGTTGTCCCCATTCACGCTACAGTTGCCCTGTGTGCCTATCTTTCTGCCCCTAGAGGGCTGATTTGGTATATTTCTGATGCCACAAAGTAAAATCAGTGGGATATATTCGGAAGCTCTGGCATGAGATTCATTTTTGCAAAACATAGTAGTTGAGATTGTGTGTGTGTGTGTGTGTGTGTGTGTGTGTGTGTGTGTGTACCTGTATGTGTACATCTGTTTATTCCAGATGGGAGCTGGCTGTGTTGCCCATCCTGGCCTCAAATGGTGCAGCTCCAGTGCTATTCTCCCTGGCTCACCCTCCTGAGTAGCTGGGACCACAGGCAAACAAGCTCAGTGAGGTTATTTTGTAGTTTTCTTTCTGCTTGATGTTTGCTTGTCTGAAAAATAATTAACTTGTTTAAGTACTTTGAGAAGTAAATTATCTTCTAGCTGAACAATTTTTATTACTTTTCTTATTTTGAGTTTATGATGTGATTACATTATTCTCTCCCTTTTCTTTCCTCCCTCCACAACCTCCCGCATACTCCCCCTTGCTCTCTTTCAAATTCAGGACCTATATTTCATTAATTGTTGTTACATGCATATTTATATATATTCCTAAACACAACATGCTCAATCTGCATAATGCTACTTGTATGTGTTTTCCAGGCTGACCAGCTGGAAAGAGCACAACAATTGGTTATCCAATACCACATGGTCAGTCGGGTTTTAGTCTAGTGACCGGTGAGTATTTCCCTCCCCAGAGTTTTGACTTTAAGACAGAAGATTGTGTGTGTGTGTGTGTGTGTGTGTGTGTGTGTGTGTGTGTGTGTGTGTGTGTGTGTGTGTGTGTGTGATTCCCACCAGGAGCAGTAAACCTCTTCCTATTAGTTTCACTCAGGGATGGGGGGAGGGGATAAAAAGTGAAGAGTAAAAACCTCCTGAGTCAGGCTGTGCCCAAGCATTTCTCAGCATGGGGACATGCTCACAGAAATAGGAGCCTCACCAAGTCACTGCCACTCCACTTGGAGACCAACTCCCAGAATACACACTGACGTCACTCTTCGTTTCTCATTAAAGCCACCAAGTCATAATAAGCTCATTAAGGGGTAGGTTGTCATCCCCCCTTGCTATTTTTGGAAACTGCTCAGAGGCAAGAGTGATATTTTTGTGCCCTTCACCAGGTCAAAATATTTGTACCAACGCCTAATCTTCCCTGGTCTTTATCTTCTTAATAAATAGTCATTTTGAGGCTGGAGAGATGGCTCCATGGTTGAGAGCACACATTGTTCCTACACAGAACCCAAGTTTGAGTTCCAGCACCCACATTAGGCAGCTCACAACTGCCTGTAACTCCAGCTCCAGGGAATCTGACACCTATCTCCCTCTCTGACCTCCTCACATAAACACACACACACACACACACACACACACACACACACACACACACACACACGCACGTGCACACATCCATATAAATAAATATTTTTCTTAAAAAAGTAGTCATTTTAATAGAGGCTTCTCGACTCCCAGTGAACTCTTCATTTGCATTTACAGTGAGGTTTCTTCCTGACACTGTTTTCTGTTACCTCCAGCACCATCTTGTACATGTTTTCATTGGCCATGTGGACTATAACTTCACAAAATGACCTAGAACAGTGCAAGGTGCAACAACATTGATTCAATCATACAGACCAAGCCAACCATGAAAAAAAAAAATGCATTTGTTATTGAATTAGCCAGCTTGCTTTTATTGTAAGAAAATACCTGAAGTAATCACCTTATGAAGAGAAAATGTCACAAAGTTTTTGTTGTTCCTTTCCTTTCATGACTTCCTAGAGCTCTGGCCCTAAACTCAAGTTTCCCAAGTTGTGGGATTCCAGGTGGTGGCTACCCATGGGGCATGGTGTCAGTGCATGGCCGGGCCTCTGGTGAGGCAGCATAGTGTAGCAGAAGCCCATAGTAGAACAAAATTCCTCACATGATAGCCAGGATAGGAAAGAACAAGATGTGGTCCCATTGGGTCCTTCATGGAGACAACCCTAGTTATTAAACTAGAAAACCTTCTGCTGAGCCCCAATCTCAAGGCTTCACCCTCCAACATGTGGGCCATTTGGGAACTTCAGGGCCAAGCTATAGCAGTTTTCCTAAAGTAATCTGGTCAATCAGCATATCCTACCACATACTAAATATTTTCATGGAAGTGCCTATAAGGAAATAATAGATCACAGTAGCAGAAGAAATTCCATGCCAGCTCCCGAAAAAAAAGCCAGAACAGCAATTCCCTTTTATATATAAGCACTTGATGTAGCATGCCCTTCTGTATGCTATGGATATGTTTTATTACCATTGGTTAACAAAGAAACTGATTTGGCAATAGCCAGACAGAATAGAACCAGGCAGGAAATCCAAGCAGATATAGGGGAAAAGAAGGCAGAGTCTGGGAGATGCCATGTAGCTGCCAGAGGAGTAAGATGCCACAACATTACTGGTAAGCCATGGCCATGTAGGAATATGAAGATTAATAAAGATGGGTTAATTTAAATGTGAGAGCTAGTTAGTAATAAGCCTGAGCCACTGGGGGAAAGTTTGTGTAACTAATTTTCATGGCAAAATGACCTAGAGAAACTGGTTGTCTAGACAGCTGCAGACTGGCTAAGTGAGGCCGAGGTATGATTACTCAACTGAAATAATTCAGTGGAATTTTGCAGATATGACTTACAATTACTTTGAAATATCTACCACAAAGACTTAATAAGACTTGCTTTACTTTAATGATATGAAAAACTAACACAATTATCCAGTTATTTCAACTCCTTTACATTTTTCTTGACATCTGGCCACAAGAGAATCTTGAATGAAATGTTTAAATTATGGAGGCAAAAACGTATTTGCATACATGACTAGGTTGGGAAGGAAGTGTCTGTTCTTATGGGGACATGAGGCTCGTTAGCTGCACTCTACTGCACTCTGAAAGAACAATCCATCCTCTGAAGTACTTTGTATCAGTCCAGGCCCCCAGAACCAAAAGTGTCCTGCCTACTTGTTACTTCCTAGCATGTGTTTGATATTTCTTCCTCTACCAGGAAATAGCAACTTTATGGCTCTCTAAGACAATTTCATAGAAAGGGCTGAAAACAGGGATAATTATCTGAACAAGTATCATAAAATACGACAGAAAGTGAGGAGTGTAGCCTGTCTGGGGAGCAGGGGCTAGCCTAGCCGAGCGTCCTCAAAGTTCGAGACCAGCCTGGTCTACAAGAGCTAGTTCCAGGATAGGCTCCAAAGCCACAGAGAAACCCTGTCTCGAAAAACCAAAAAAGAAAAAAAAAAAAAGAAGAAGAATCAGCCCTCATCGTGGGTAACAGCCCATTCTCTTCATTCCAGAGCTCTGGAGGCTGTGGCAGAGGATCACAGAGTTCACGCCAGCCGAGGCTACATAGGGAGATTGAGGTTGTGAGTGAAACTCTGTCACAAACATACAAATAATAAGACATGTTCTAAACAGAAAATGAAGCTAATAAATGGCCCAATCAATGCCTTCAAGAAAAATTTTGAAACCTTAAACTATGAACAACAACAACAACAAAAAGCCTGGTGGCTGTGGTGCCTTTAATCACAGCCCTCTGGCGACAGATGCAGGCAGATCTCTGTGAGTCTGAGGCCAGCCTGGTCTACAAAGTGAGTTCCAGGACAGCCAAGGCTAT
The DNA here is from genome assembly GCF_003668045.3 of Cricetulus griseus. Lineage (NCBI taxonomy): Eukaryota > Metazoa > Chordata > Mammalia > Rodentia > Cricetidae > Cricetulus > Cricetulus griseus. The sequence continues at coordinate 102,891,241 of NC_048599.1, read as the reverse complement.
ACAGAGAAACCCTGTCTTGAAACAAATAAACAAAAAACCAAACCAAAGCAAAACAAAAGCACGAGTTGAAGGAGAAAGAAAAGAAAACAGGTTTCCATGGGGAAACAAATTTTATTTTATTTTATTTTATTTTATTTTATTTTATTTTATTTGACAGTCTGACTATGAACCTCTGACCCTCTTGCTTCTGCCTTCTAAGTGCTGGGATTAAAGGACTGTGCTACTACACCGGGCTTCCAACTGGTTTATTATCTTTTATCTCTTTGATCTCTATGTCTACAAATTATTTTTAAATCTGATGAATAAAATTATGTTAAGACAGGGAAATTCTAAGATACTAAAAAATTTCTCTCCAAATTGTAGCTTCAATATTTAGCTGTATCCGAAACAGCTATGAAATGATTTTGACATTTACTGAAACAAATCTTAAAGAAATCTAGTTTTTAAACTCGCCATACAAGCAATATGCGTATTTGTCTTTACTATATTACAGTAAATGAATACATTTCAGTTGCTTTTATATAAACCACTTTTTCTTTTTTTTCTTTCAGATTTTTTTATTTGAATTAGAAACAAGATTGTTTTACTTGACAATCCCAGTTCCCTCTCCCTCCCCTCCTCCCCTATCACCCCCCCCAACTAAAATCCTACCTATCACATATCCTTTCTGCTCCCCCTGGATGGTGAGGCCTTCCATAGGGTGTCATCAGAGTCTATCATATACTTTGGGATAGGGCCTAAGCCCACCCCGTGTGTCTTAGCTCAGGGAGTATTCCTCCATGTGGAATGGGCTCCCAAAGTCCACACCTATGCTAGGGATAAGTACTGAACTACTACAGGAGATCCTGTAGATTTCCAAGGTTTCCTCAATGAAATCCATGTTCCTGGGGTCTGGATCAGTCCCATGCTGGTGTCCCAGCTATCAGTCTTGGGAGCAAGAGTTCCCCGATGTTCAGGTCAGTTGTTTCTAAACCACCTTTTCTGAGAGATGGCTCAGCAGTTAAGAGAACATACTTCTCTTGCAGAGAACCAGAGCTCAGTTCCCAACACCAGCATCAGGTGGCTCACAATTGCCTGTTGTCCTGTTCCAGGGGACCCAACCCCCTCTTCTGGCCTCCACAGGCACCTGCACTCAGGGGCAGATACCCACACATATACATAATTACAATAAATCTTAAAGATACATGTAAACTTTATGGCAGTACCTGAGATGGCTGGCACAGCTATTTAGGAGATCAACTTACATTGGGAAACTACATTTTAGAAGGAAAAAACCCAAAACTTCCAAGGTGTAAAATAGGTCACCATGGAATCATACTGTGAGGATACCACAGGGGGAAAAAGAAAAAAAAATAAAGAGATTAAGAGAGAAAACAAAGATTTTTTCAGGAAACATCAGAGAACACAAAGACTAATTGGATGTATAATGATTTAAAACTGCCACATGTGGCCAGAAGTGGCAGGTGGGGTCTCACTGAAAATGCAAACTAGCCCTGTAGAATACCAATAAAGAGGGTGATGAGTGACACAAAGAGAAGTGAAGGTCTAATAAATCTCACATACTGATCTGAAGGTGGCTTGCTGGAGCCTATTATAAAAAACAGCCACCTCAGAGTCGCTAGGGGCCAGTGGGCATACTTAAAAAATACATAAATACATAGCATACCACCTTTATCTATATAAATATACAGAATATTAAGTGAATTTTATAAAATATATAATGCATTTATACCTTATATATCATTCCCTTGCTTACAAAAATATATCTACAATCTATATCATGTTAGAACATCGGTACTATGCACAAAAAAACAAATATTATGACTATGAATTAAAGACCTTAATGTAAAACATTTCTTAAATCAATGGAAGAACATCCACTGAGAAAAAAAGACTTAATTTCCTTTTACAAATAGCTGTGGACTAGAGTACAACAATGGCCAACTCTGCTATTTCTGTGTATTTAAAGCCAAGATGATGACTGTATTGAAAAAGAGGGACAAGAAAATCAATAGATTATAGCTTCAATGGAGCTCACAACAGTGCTGATTACAGAACACAAATGGATTGCATAATAGTAAAATAACTATAAACTAGGTATGGATTTAAGCCTATGTTAAGGCCATTCTTAACTGCATTGTGTCTTTAGAAAACATGCCTTGAAATTACAACAGCAAATTAAATCTATTCGACCGCAAAATTTAATACATAAGAAATTGCATTTTTTTTAATGATCTGGAAGAGGGAGTAAATAGCATGTTAATGAAACTTGCAGATGTTACTAAATTAGAAGGTGTTACAAACAACGGTGTGACCAGGGTCTTAATACAAATGAACCTTATCAAGTTGGGGATGGCCAGAAAAGGGCAATTGAAACTTACCAAAAATATTAGTTGTGTACATTTCAACATGAAGAAGAAGAATACGTCAGAAGTATAGAGAAAATGAATTTGATATTTGACCAGAATGTTTTCTCTTAAAAGCTGGTATGGTATATCTACACGGGCAGGAATCTGGTCCAGGTTGTGAGGAGCAAGCATTCCTTACAGCTCACTGGGCCTATATTGCTTACTTCTTCCCTTTATGGGAGCAAGTGAAGTGAACAAAACAAACCAAAAACACAGAGATCAGGTTTATTGGTAAAATAAATGTAGAGGGAAGAGAAAGGAATTGTTAGTGGTGATAGGTAATGATGAACTAGTGCTTCCGTCTTGGGCTTAGAAGTCATTTCTAGTAAAGACAAACCAGGTTCAATTCTGTTTATGATTAAACCTCTGTTTCTTAAGGATTGGGCTATGCCCTACCTATAACCTTAACTACAAATAGTTCTGTACTGCCTGTTCCAGAAAACAGAAACTGTGTCTTTGTTTCAAAAAAAAATTATAACCATCTTGCAAACCTACCTTTGTTTCAAAAGGTTGTTATGACTACCTTGGTATGACCACCTTGCAACCATGTTTTTTGTAACTTGTTATGCTTATGTTCTGCTCCCATAACCCCTCCATTTGGAAACCCTCTGTCCCTGAGTTATAAAAACCTCGTGTTCCTCATGTCCAAAGCTGATCTCTTGAACCCCGCCTTAGGGAAAGGCAGCCTGTGTACAAAAATAAAAAAGCTTGCTTTATTTGATTGCTTGTTTTAATTAATTTGGACATGATGATTTGGGTCAGTGGTCTTTCTGCTTGCATCTTTGGAAGTAACCATTGGTATCATCTAATGTTGTATATAATGAAGAAAGGCCACAAGGTTGGGAATGGTTAGCTGACATCTGTAATCCCAGAACCTAAGAGTCTGAGTCAGGAACAGTACTGTGGTCAGTCAGGTCAGCCTGGCTACATAGTGAGTTTCAGGCCAACTTGACCTAAAGAGCAAGACAAAAAAAAAAAAAAAAAAAAAACAGGAAGGAAGGAAGGAAGGAAGGAAGGAAGGAAGAAATGCACGAGCAATGTATAGATAACTGAAAATTTAATATAAGGTTATTGATTTCACTTGATGTATGCATAATCATTAAATGGAATTTACTATTTCCGTATGGAATAGAATTACTGATTTTTCAGATATCAACAGAGGATGTTTCTCCCCACCCTGATGGAAAGCATGACTCCAAATCCAAGAAACTGATAATCAAATTTCATGTTGTATGGAATTAAATCATTTGACTTCTTACAATATCTAGAAATTTGAATCTGAGAATGTTTATCCATGATAAGGAGGTTTCTTTTTCCCCCCTGGAAGATACAGAGGGTGTAAAACAATAATGGATCTTACCAGCTTACCTATAACTAAAGTACAGTGTATTAGCAGCTCATCTGAGTCCAAGATGCAGGAATCTGGATACAAAACCTCATCTCTTCATCTCTGTTGCCTCTCTTGGCACAGAGCCTCAATTTCAGAAGCTTGACTATTTTCACTACTCTTTGGGTTTAGGTAATTTTATTCTGCATGCTGCCCTTTAGATTTCAATAACATTCTTAGTAAATAGAGTTTTCCACCGCCCACCTGCGATGGGAGCAGAGCATGTCTGGTTGCCAAGTGCAATGATGAGGGTGAGAATTGACATGGAAAGATGCCAAGTAGGTGAAGCTTCGGGGAGGGAGACAGTGGTGGAAGAATGGAAGCTAACAAGTAGGCATGAGTGGACATGTGCTGTGCCCCGCCCGCCCCAGAGGTGTGTAGGGTGTTTCACTTTCTTGACTACTTCACTAGTGTTATGGGTTCACATATAGGAGGATATTCTACTTTTGTTTTGAGACAGGATTTCACTGTGTAGCCCTGGCTATCCTGGAACTCACTCTGTAGACCAGGCTGGCCTCAAACTCACAGAGATCCACTTGCCTCTGCTTCCCAAGTGCTGGGATTAAAGGTGTGCACTACTACCACCCGGCCTGAAGATATTCTCAGCAGAGGTTTGGGAGTCTGTTCCTGAACTATTATAATAAGAAGCTGTCATAGTCACATTGTGAGACATCCTATCTGATTGGATGTCCAGTCCCATTGCAGTTATGCTACTCAGTTGGGAAACCTGAATTTAATAAATAACACCAAAAAAAGCTTAAAGTTTTTCAGGAAAAATTTGAAGGCAGAGACTATCTGAATTTTTTCCTGTTTATACACCAAAGCATTCAGGTATACCCACAATAAACCACTTGATCTGTAGCAATGGCTGCATCCATTGGGAAAGAGTTGTGCAAGTGACATATGCTGCTGAAGCAGTGGTTCTCCATGGTCCGAATGCTGCACGACCCTTTAATACAGGTCCTTGCATTGTGGTGACCCCCGACCATACAATTATTTTCATTACTACTTCATCACTGTAATTTTGCTACTGTTATGAGTTGAAATGAAAATATCTGTGTCTTCTGATGGTCTTGGGTGATCTCTGTGAAAGGGTCATTTGACCTCCAAAGGAATCACAGCCCACAGGTTGAGAGTCACTGTTTGTCACTTTATCAGACATTTCTAAAAGCATATTTCCTCTAATATTCAGTATAATAGAAAGGAAACGAAAGGAATAGAAATAGAAAGGAAATACAAGATCAGGCCAATTGCAGTTTACACGCAACTCAGCTTGACTCATGAGCTCTATGGTATTGAGCAAATTGTGTAGCATCACTTGAGTCTTTAGCCCCTCTTTTATGGATTAAATGCATTTAACAATCCATGTATTTGAAAAACTTCTAGTAATTTGCCTAACAGAATTAATGATCATGCATTGTTCATTTTCATCCGTCTTTAGTCTCTAATCGCTAAAGATGGAACTAATTGAATCATAAACTCAATTGTAATTCATTTTCTTTTCCTCATTAAATATTTGAGTGCTCTCAAACACTGCCTCGTGTCAGTTAGGGTGGGTGCAGGGCTCAGACACAATAGTGATATCCATGGATCTTGCTTTTAAGGTCCATGAGGAGCAGGAAATGACAGGCATGTAAATTGTTAAATGACTATATTCTGGAGTAAAACCCTAGTGTAAAGTATTATGAGAACCCACAGGGAAAGAGAGTATTTGCTAATCTGAAGAAGAGTGGGAAAGGCCTTGGGGAAGCTTTGGATGGTCCTTAAGACAGGGGTGCTGGAAAAACTGCACAGTTCAGTGATCAGAAGCACGTGGTTCAGCCTGATGCACGCATGAAGCTCATGAAGATGGCAGATAACTTGGGGGCAGGAAAATTTGGGTTAGATGACTGAAGGTTTTGAAAGTGCTATGAAGGAACTTGTGTCTGATGTAATGAGGTGTACATAAAGGTTCCCAAAGGTTTCTGAGGTGTTTGGTTTTGAGACAAGGTCATATTGTGTAGTCAGAGCTGGTGTCAAACTCATGATCCCCAAGTGCTGGGATTAGCCTGTGCCACCAAGCCCAGCATGCTGGGTTTTGAAATAACTATTTTTCAAAATTATCTTTATTATTTTTAATTATAGGTATGTGTCTGCACACATGAGTGCAGTGCCCACAGAGGACAGGGGTCTCAGGTGTCCCTGCAGCTGGAGTTACAGACGGCTGTGAGCTGCCTGATGTAGGCGCTGGGGACTGAACTCAGGTCTTCTGGAAGAGAAGTACATGTACTTAACCACTGAGCCATCTCTCCAGCTCCTGAAACTATTCTTCTATCAAACATGTCGTCTGTTCACGTTCCTCCATCATGAAATGTGCACATTACCTACATCTTCATACAAGTTGCTACAAGGCTAAATGGACAGTGAGGGGAACCCAGCAGTACACCGAGGGGAACCCCTCCATCAGACTGGTGTTTCAGCGCTTGTGGTTTAACTCCCCACTCTTAGAGCAATTCACTATGTTGTGTTGTCACTAGCTAAACTTTCTGTCTAACTTATAAAATCATGCTGAGAACTCTGTCAAAGGTCCTACTGAAATCGAGCTACACCACCCTCCCTGATCCCAGTAAAGGAAAACTAGGCACTTCCTGGTTTCAATGAGTGTGCACTGGTGTTCACACACAGGGTATACCATTTAGTAATAACGCTAGGCTTCCAGCAGGAAATCACAGCAAGTCGTATCTTTTATGAGGATGGCAGGGCTTGATGCGGGAGGGCTGTGACAGACTCAGTTTTAGAAACTCAGTCTTGGCTTTGAAGGGCTGGCATGGCAAACACAGCAAGGAGTGATCCTGAGTGTAGGACTGAAGACTCCAGCAAGTGGGGCTCTAGCATCTCATGACCACTAGGTAGTATGGGGGGCAGCTATTTAAGCATAAGGATGGCATTACATTCCACATGTTTTAATGTCTAGCAAAGTACTTTCTGTCCCTACTCAAGGCAGCTAGGACATTGTCTTGAGACAGAGTATGAGCAGCTATGTCTCTACAGCTTAGGGAGCTAAGAATATTTTTACTGTGTGGTTCACAAGTGTAGAGTTCTCCAGAGGGTACATGCGTATGGTGTAACATATTAAATTCAGAGGCAGAATGAGAATCTGTGTCTTCTAGAACTTAAGCCAGGCATTAAGGAGATTTTCCAAAACGGGGGGGGGGGTTGGGGGAAGATGCTTCTCTGATTTTTGAAGAAGTCTGGACAATGGTTACTTGTCATTTTGTTTTGGTTTTTGAGACAAGGTCTCACTCTGTAGCCTAGTGAACCTCACAACTTGCCTTAGACTCTCAGATGCTGGGGTTACTGTTGCAGATTTTCATCAAAATCCATTATACAGGGTTAAAAGATGGCTGCAGCTGATGAAGGTGTTTGCTACCAACCCTGATAGAAGGAAGAAGCATCTCAAGTGAGTTGTTTTCTGCAGACAGTGATATAGGCTTCATTTCCTATTTTAAGGTAATGACTATACTAATCTCCTAGGATGCTTGGTTGCATGCCTTAATTTCCTAGGAACTCATAGCTGTACAGCAGCTGAAGCACTGGCCTTTGGAGACAAGTTGGGTAGTTCTTAGATGTGCTGTGATCCAGACGTCCAAGTTTCTCAGTCTGAGATGAAGGACTAAGATGGCTTGGGAAAATGCCCCAGAATAGCCTGTCCTGCAGTTATTATGGCTTCCAGAGGAAGAGGGGACAAGGATGGCTTCCTTCCTTTTAAGTTACCTGCTTGCTCTTCCTCTCATAGCTAGTGGAACTTCCAGGATTTCTATTAAGGGGGAACTTAGGGGAAAGAATCCCATTGAATAAGGGGTGAGGTAACACTTTTGTTAAGGTGTATTTAACACACACACACACACACACACACACACACACACACACACACAAAATTAGAATACATGCTTATTTTGGGGGGGTGTTCTTGGTTATAAAAGGGTGCTAAGGATTTCCAAGCCCTAACACTGCTGAGAGTACATCTGTTTTTAGTGTGGGAGCCTTTGAAGGGAAGGAATAACAAAGTTTGATAGTTTTGACCAGGATTTTTTTTGCTATTGCTCTTTACATTTGTAAATCTATATTCTACCCAAAAAAATCAACTTGCAAGATTTGTTTTAAGTTTGAGAACACTGAACAAGTGAGAGGAGTCAGTACAATGGTAGACTATATTAGCTCTGGGATCTAAAGAGACCAATTTGGCACAAGTAAACAGGCAGTTAGATAAAAGAAAAATCAAAGCTTGACTTGAAGAGATAGATGGCTCAGTGGGTAATAGCTCTTGTTATTCTTGCAATGGATCCTGGTTCAATTCCCAGCACTCACATGGTGGCTCACAGCTATCTATAACTCTTAATTCCAATGAACCTGACACCCTCCTGTGACCTCTGTAGGCACCAGGCACACATATGGTGCACATACATACATGCAGTTGCAACACTCATATACATACAAAAGTAAATCTTAAAAAGAGGTTGAGGCAAGAAGTTTATCACAGAATCATTGTGCTTTTTTTTTTTTTTAATTACAGTCGTGGTCCTGCTCAATAGGATATAAGGTATGGCCTCGAGGAACTTGCAACACACACAGGAAGACGGGGATGTCTGACATGCTCCTTTAAGTATGGTCTTGAAACTATTTTGTAGAGTTGATTGTTCCTATTGGTTACTCTCTGAGCCTAATTATAAAAGGAAAATAGAGTGACGGAAAAGTGGATGAGGAGGAGAAATAATTAGATTAAAATACGGAGGTTTTTAAGCTACATACTCCCAGTAATGCACGGCTGGCTGGCTGGCAGGTGAGCTGGAGCCTAACACCTTAGTTTGGTGAGGAAGAAACAGGTCTGTCAAGCCAAGTGCCCACCTGATAACCCAGAGAAGAAGCAACAGCAACGCCAGGTTCTCTGACTCCCAGGCACCCTTAATAAAGCTAAGGTATGGTGACCGTATCTCTTCCTGCTCACAGTGTGCTGAAGAGCCCATCACCCTTTTTTGAGTAGACAGGCAGCTTCTAAAATTGTTTGATCACCTACAACAGAATTTTTTTTTTTTTTTAGTGTGACAGTTTTCTTCAGTCTTCTCGGTTACCAAGATGTAATTTATTAATCTAAAACCCTCAGCCTTTGTAATAACAGACCAAGAGGGCTTTTAAAAATTATTAGTTTATATCTATCCACCCTTCCACATTCATGTGCTAAACATATATGAACAGTTTTCAAAATTTCTATTTCTCCTTTGGCCTCTCTTCTCATTTCCGTTTCTTGTTTCATCTCTACCTGTTTTTCCTCTCATGACTTCAAAACTCAGCAGGAAGCCAGTTTCCTCTCCCCAGATTGCTATTTCTGTCAATGACACACCATTCTTCCAGTCACCCAGGTCTCAAATCCTGGCATCATCTCTTTCTTCTTTCCCAATCGAATGGGTCACCAATTTCTGTGGCCTCTTTCTGAAACATGTTTCTCAATTCCAATTTCTTTTTTTTTTTTTAAAAAAAAAAAGATTCCATGTTGTACCCTCTCACTCAGGTCCTCGGGGTCCCATCTGTAAGCAGGAAGTGACAGTATCTACCATTTATCCTGTTTCCATCCCTAGGCAATTCTCCAAATCACCTCTAAGATGAATGGAGAGGAAAGAACGTGGCTTAAAATCTTAAGGCTTCTATGCCACGTGCTCCAATAGAAAGCAATGCACTAAAACACAAACACCCATTTTACTCCATTTCAACTTTCCACAATTCTCCAGGTGTGTGAGTGACTAGATTCTAATTCAGAAAATGTCTCCCCTACCTCTTCTCTCCTCCCCCCATCCCCGACCCAGTTCCATCTTCCCCAGTCCATATATATATATATATATATATATATATATATATATATATATATATATATTCCTAAAGCCCGGTGCCACTTTTTATTTTTTTTTTCCACACTTTCAATGGACTCTGTCACCTCAATGTGAAATCGCAGGCACTTTATCTTAAAGTCACCAACCAGAGCAGCAGGTCGTGACTCCTCCTCAAAATTTCCAAAGTACCTGTTTCAACAGATGGTCCCAACTGAGGCACCCGCAACCCTGACTCCATAGAAATCGACTTCCCTTCCGTCCCCTTCCCAGCCAGAGCATCATGCAGCGCCTGGGGTCTGTGTGACCCCGAGCCCGGGCCTTCCCGCTGGGTGTCTGGCCGGGCGTGCCGGGAGGCAGGGCGGCCGGCGGTTCCGCGCCCGGAGGTAGGTGGTGCTGTTGCCGCGACGTCTTCCTCATTGGCGCCGCGCGGAGAGGCGGAATGTTCAACTCCTGACTCCGGCGGAAGCGTGGGAGCAGCGCGGGCCGCCGTCCCCGACCCCCGCCGCCGCTCGCACCCGGCCCGGGAGCCAGGTAGGGGGCTGCGGGGGACTGGAAGGAGGGAGGGAGCACCATCCTGGAGGATCGGCGGGGCCCGGGCCTGCGGGGATCGGGGCAGCGCGGGTGCGGGAGGCCGGGGCTCGGCGGGCGGCTGTCCTCGGCCCGCGCCCGGTGCCCTGGAGCCCCGCGGTCCTCTGCCGCTGGGCCGAGTACGGCTTGGGGCAAGTCCGGGACAGTCCCGTGGGACATTCAGTGCCCGGAAGAGCCCGGCCTGGCACAGCCCGCGGCGATCTCGGGGAGCCCGCGGCGGCTGCCCTTCCCGAGCACCTTTGCCTTCGGTGGGAGCACACGCGGGTGTCGTGGGCGCGGGGACCCTCACCCGGCTCCGCGGTGAGTTCGCCCCCGGCCTCAGGCACGCCTCGCCCCGTGCGTGACAGCTTTCAGAAAAACTTTGATTCTGAACTGCCCAGATGACATGGAACTGTCTGAAAAACAATGGCACGTCATTGTTGGGTTGCTCAAAATGTATGTTTCTCATGCGCCTGGAGATCCTGCATAAGCACTGTTTATGGAGAGTATAATTACTATTTTTGTTAGTTTCGTTAATAATGAAAGCACACCATTTGGTGGCCCGTTCCAGCGATTTCACAATAAGCAGCCTTCATTAATAATGCGTATGAGAACCGTCTTCCAGAATGGATTGAGGCTATCTGAGTTCACACTGTTGTTGAAAGTGTCTTCCTGTTTTACCCCTGAAGTGCTTGTAGCAAATCTTCTGGCTTTCTTGACGGTAGATGAAACCAACTGCCAGGATTTAGTGGATCCAAACCTACCAAAATGTTTAACGATAAAAATAAACAAATGATTCAAGAGCAGACTTCTTTGTTGTAGGCCTGTCTCTACAGTAAAATTTCATTCCTTTCTTGATTTAAAAAAAAAAAAAGTGACTGCTGCATTTTAATTATGGTTTTGGTCGTTTGTAGAGTCTTTGTTTTAGATTCCTGTTACAATTGTGAGAGATTTGGGAGACTGTAAATGAACATGAATTTAGCTTGTTTGGAAAGAGAATTAGATAGAGGAAAAATAGCCCTTTGGAGTACTATGTACTGTTTATTTTAATCTTTTACAATGTAATTTCTACAAGTACTTTTGGGGATTATTTTGGAGGTTTTTTTTTTTAACTGAAGAATGTGCAAGTCAAAGTTTAAGTGGGAAACATTTTGTTGTCTAGGAAAGCAAGTAGATGATTGATCCTTTAGAAGGATTTTTTTTATTTTTGGTTGAGGGGGGTACATAAGAACACATTAAGGGAAGTAATAACCAAATATTAAGCACACAGATTGAGATCTAAAAATGGATGGTCAAAGATCTTGGGAACTGAGGGACCTTCTTGCCAAATAAGGAAACTTGGCAAGCTGCACTGTGTATTTTAAGTTAGTGCAGAGTGAGTGCTATTGGCAATACATTGGCTTGGTGCCTATCTGGGCTAAGCGGTGAAACTGAGTCTGATAGGACCGAAGAATTACAAACAGGACTTACAAAGGGTGTTGAGTGAGGAAGTGAATCATCAGGGGAGACACTGGAGAAATTACAGGGACGTTTTGTGAAAGAGGTCAGATGAAGCTCCCAGAGTGCCCAGCAAAATGGACAGTGGAGTTTAGAACTTGACACAATCAGAGAAAAGTCAGTGAGCTCTTCTGCTGAGCTGGGAAAGGTGTTTGTGGTGATGTACTTTGTTGGAATAAGATAGCCTCTGTGCCCTCAGATGTTGGAAATAAAAGTTGGGATCATTTGTTTTCCATGTTATTATGCACGGGACAGACTGACAAGGGGCGGGGACCGGTCTATCTAAATATAATAGCAGCAGCTGAGACACTTACTGTGGGGAAGATTTAGGCTACTTCCTTTGTGGCTATTAACTTTGGCCCACTACACATAAATAAGCATAGTTCCAGCTGTATCCAAAGAGAGCCATCCGAGCCAGAGCCTGATGGTTTGATTGATCTACTTTTGTGTCCAATCCTCCTAGAGACAGCTGAAGCATTGAGTATAAGAGGAGTTAAGTAATCCCAATGCACTAAAACACCGTGAGAACCAGGAGTCATACATGTAATACTTAACCCATTGACACCATTGCTAATAGAAAACTTAAGCCTCAAAAAAAAAAGAAAGAAAGAAAAGAAAAGAAAATTTAAGCCTCAAATACGAGGATAGTAAGCAATCCAGTCATTACAGTAACAAGAAATGGGTCTGTTTAAAGAGAAAAAGGAAAATTAGGAGGCAGTAAACGATGGAGTAGAAAAAGGGCACACGGTGGAAGAAAAGGAGGTGACCCAAGTTGAATCCCAGTTGTGTCATTTGTAGATCAGGCTTGGCCAATGTTTACACCCTTGGGAGATGGAGATACCTGCATCCTGGGGAGAGGTCTATGAGACAGCATTTGGAAATGCTTGGGCTCGTCCCGGAAGCTCCAGCTACCGTGACTGGGTGCAGAGAGGGCTTTCCCACATTTCTCAAGCCATGTGCTTGCCTCAGCTTTCCCAGGCAAGGCTTGCCTACAGTATTTTGCCCTGTCCTTGTCATACTTAAATGCCTATGCTGAGAGTAGATGGAGTTTACCTAGCCACTCCTTCTTGTGTACAAGGGTTTCCAAAGCAATGCTGTAATACTGTGTTTTGGGGAAGAAACTGAAGATTAATATATATATATATATATATATATATATATATATATATAGCATTTGGAAGTTAGGGGAACATGGGAAGGCTATGACAGAGAAGCCAGAACTAAGATCACTTGGAACCATCTGTAGGGCTCCTTTTGAGTAGCCTCAGCCTTCAGGGTCCATCACTCCATTCTGGACCTATTTCTGGACTTCACATAGGAAACCCTAAAGGAGAAGGAACACATTTATCTCTAGGTCATGGAGTAAATTTGCTTAAGCTTTCTATCAAAATACCCTACTGTGAAGGAGAAAGTGTGCCCCTTTAAAAGTCGGCAGGTATGCCCATACACACCTCCACTGTAGGCAAACATTTGCTTTAAAATCTTTCATTTAACCTTAAACATCCATACTTTCCATGCTTGTCTTACTTAACTGAGCAAAGCAATATAAACAGACACGTTTATTCCTCCACATCTTAAAGTCAGATGGGTGCTGTAGGACTTACCTACCTTCTCTGCAATGTTGTGTAGTGCACATGTGGGATTCAGCACATGGGAAGATGGGGTTGACTCTGTTAAGGTTTGTCGCCCAGCCTGATGGAAGAGGTAATGTGACTCCATTTTGCTAGGGAAAGAATTGACTTTGTTCGTCATCCCAAGAATCTGTATAGTCTGTGGTTATCCTAATGGTCCAAGATGGAAATAGTTCTTTCCTTTGGAGATGGGAGAGAAGAATCCAGATAGACATTGGAATGTGGACCTCTCCAGCTATTTGAGAAGAATTTCAAGAGTGTGGCCCAAGAACTCCTATTATTTCCATCAAAGATGTAGATTCCTGAACATCCCCTCGTGTTTACTGACAGGGGCATCTCTTAGTAAAGGAAGATGGTCTGTCAGCACCTCATACTAGCCTGGTTAGTCATCCTGCCTGTCAGGCTGTAGCAGACCTGACAGACACATCCATTCTTGTCTCACTGATGCAGGATCTCCACTCCTTACCCCCACCTCCTGTTGAACACTCAGGGGTGTGTCACTCACTGCTAAGAGGGCAGAATAGTTTCTTGTGGGGCTTTACTAGTCACCAACAATTGTGTAATTTGCACCCACAGATAATTTTTACCTCTCAAGTCAGCAAAGCATAATACAGGTCTTGCTCTTGGCTAATTTTAATATCTCTGTGTCTGTCTTATCTTTCATCTTCCTTCAGTTGTCCTGGTTCTGACCTTCATATTGATTCTTGTTAGGAAGCATTCCTTCTAGGTAGCCAGTCTGAGGTTGCACCTTGTTTGTCAGAAGCCAGGCTGGTTGGGTATTTCCTGTTTGACAGGGGCAGTTCTGAAGTAGAGAACTGTACAGCAAATCCCCAGGATGAGTGAGAGGCTGGCTTAGAGGTAGGCTTTTTACCCAGATGAGGATCCCCTGGGCACCTGTGCATCTTCTAGGCAGCCCCAGAGATATGCCCTCTCCATGTTCTCCTGCTTCACTCAATGACAGTCCCATCTCTTTTCTCTTTCCACAAGAGCCCCTCCAGTGGTCCAGGACCCAATGTACTTACCTCTTGTTTCCTAGTTGGGCTTTATTTGAGCATAGACTGTTTCACACAACATTTGTCCACCAACCACTTCCTGGTTCTCAATTATTTTATTTCTGCTAACAGCATTTCTGGCAAGGAAGCCTGCCATGGGAGTTGATTTTCATTTATTGGAATATTAATGGATGAATAAGAGTGTTGCATTTAACTAGCTTGTTTTGCTTTAACCTTTGCTCCCGCTGAGGATTCGCATTACTTATATGGTAAAGCACAGATAGAGAGGGGAATCGTCTGTTCTCTTTCGGACTCTTGTTTAAAGTTGTGTTTTCTCAGATGCCATGCTGGAAGAAGTCCTGTTTCCCAGACCCAACCTATTTTATGTGAAGGGTTCTTTTCTGAAAGCGTTTCTGAAGAAAATAGCAAAGTAGACACGCTTCTAGTTAGTTTTATCCATAGACCTCATTTTGTAGCTTTTGTCATTAATGATTTTCTTTTTAAAACAAGGACACAGAGAAGTCTGTTCAGGGATTGCTTCTTTAAATCTCTGGCCCTGACAATATGAAGAAATGCATCAAACCAAAGATTTCCCCATTCTTTAGAAAGATATGCCCTTAAAAGAATACAGGGCAGTAATTCCAAACAGCATTGTAAAGCACATTACCATAAGTGGTTTTGATACAGTTACTTACTGAACTGTGTGAAGAAACACACATCAGAGCAAGGTTGGTTAGAGGCTAAGGGCTGCTTTTGAGAAATCATCTTTAACTTTTTAAAAATTTATTTATTGTGTGTGTATGTGTATGTTTGGATGTGTGCAATGCATGGAGGTCAGAGGACAACTTGTGGGAGCCGCCTTCTTCTTCTCTTCCTCCTCCTCCTTCTCCTCCTCCTCCTCCTCTTCCTCCTCCTACTCCTCTTCCTTCTTCTTCTTCTATGTGGGTTCCTAGGATCAAACTTAGGCTTGCTGGCCAGTGTGCTTACCTGCTGAGCCATCTTGTCGACCCCCAAACCCTTTCTTCTCTCCCTCCCCTTCCCTCCTTCCTTGTGTATGTGTGGTATATGCATATGTGTATGTGTGCACATACATGGGCAAGTGCATGCAGAGGCCAGAGGAAGATACTCGGTGTCTTCTATCTCTCTCCACCTTATTTTTGGAGACAAGGTCTCTCACTGAAACTGAAGCTTGCCATTTTGACTAGACTGGCTGGCTAGCAAGCTCCCAGAATCCACATGTCTCTGCCCCCACCCCCAGTATTGGGATTACAGGCATGCATTGCCAATAGGTACCAGGTCCTTTTTCTTGCACAGCAAGTAATCTTATCCACTGAGCCCTTTCTTCAGCCTGAGAAATCTCTTATTTAAAAGTTTGTTTCGATCATGATGACACAAATTAGTTTTTATTCTTAGGTTGTGGCAGAAATAAACTTATAACTACTTTTGTGAAGAAAGACAAAAGGAAAGTAAGCATAAATTAGGATAGAAAAAGAGGAAGTGCTGGGTGGTGGTGGTGCACGCCTTTAGTCCCAGCACTTGGGAGGCAGAGGCAGGCGGATCACTGTGAGTTTGAGACCAACCTGGTCTACAGAGCGAGTTCCAGGACAACCTCCAAAGCAAGACAGAGAAACCCTGTCTTGAAAATAAGTAAATAAATAAATAAACAAATAAATAAATAAATAAAAAGAGGAAGTATGCACATTAGAAATAATGGGTCCATATATATACACTTGGTAATAAGGTAATCCAGAGAAACTCTAGACTTCATTTGTAAAGTTAATTAAAAAATATTTTCATTATGATGTGGAGGTATTTGATAAAGTAGGTTATAATTTTCTGGAATTAGGTGCCCGTGTGATATGAGTAGATAAAATCAGAAGGAAGACTATAGAAAGAGAGTACTGTAATTGAATAAATATGTTCTACAAATACTAGTATCTAAGAGTGAAAAGGAAAATAAGACTTCTAGTAACTTAAGTAGGATTCATCTCTATGGAAATAGTTTGAAAGGAAAAAAGTTATAATTACAGCTAGGTGTGTTGGTGAACATCTTTAACTTTGGCACTTGGGAAGCTGAGGCAGAGGGATCACAAATTCAAGGCCAGCCTGGACAACATAGCAAGCCTTTGTCTGCAAGATAAATGAATAATCCTTGCTAGTAGGATAGATTTTTCACAGTGACCCAACCTCCAAGTGGAGAGAATACAAAAGGGTGAGAAGAAATTAAGACACATCGGCAAAGATGAACAAGACTTAGAAATCCATGAACAATTTGTTAATACTTGTGCAACAGAAGTGACTGAAATAAATTAGAATGCAGTTCTGAAGATGGGAAGGGGAAACATGCCTGATTATGAAGGCTGAAAGAATGGATGCACCAAAGCTTATGACAACAGTTACAAAGCTACCATTTCCACCTGTTGTGTGTAGACTCCTTGCGGGGCATGCGCCAGGCCCGTCTACACCATCTCTGTTTCCCCATGAAGAGCTTGGGGGAAGCCTCGTGGGGAACCTGTTTTGCAGAGTCACAGTCCTTCGCCTGAGCTCAGGTAGCTTGTACTTGGGGTCTGCGGCTCACTCTGGCTAACTGCATCTTTGCACTTGCTGCGTTGCTCATCTGTGCTTAGAAGTAATGCTTCCCAGTGCCATCAGGGCTATCAAATGGAAGTGGTTTCAAAACCCTCATTTATGAGGTTTAGAAATGTCATCATTGGAGGAAAAATGATTGTTTCAAGAGAGGTGGAGGCAGAATTCAACTCAGTCTCATCTGATTTTAAAACTCTGCTTTTCAAATGTTAGGCATTCAGTTAATCTTTTTAAAAAACATTTTATGGGGCATGTAGACAGATGACTGACTTGAGACTGATACCAATTCGAAAAATCAAGGAGCAAAATAAAGATCTGTGATTTAAGTCCTGACCTAGCCCCCTTTTTGAGAGGATGGGAAACAGAAAAGTAAAATAATGCTCCGTTTAAGGTTTTTCTACCTCCTCATCATTCTGCTTTTATAATTAACTAAATGATACTATATATGCTTTTGTCGGTTTGGTTAATAGTTGAAATTATTTTTGTATGTTTAATTTGGGGACATTTTTAAAATCACAAGGTTTTGGCTGCTGCTCAAGTAAGCAGATGGCTGGATTTAACCAACTTGCTATCGTTTTCAAATCTGTGACCCCTTATTATGTTTTGATTTTAGTGATATTCCTATTCCGAGTCCACTTGCAGTGTTGTGTATGATTGCCTGTATTATGTTACAGCCAATCTTCAGACATCGTGGGTTGAAAACATTGTGTGTGATCTGGTAGCCTTTGTAAGTAAATGGGTATAGATGGCTTCCCTGTCTAATAGATGGCTCCACTGGTCTAGACAGTAGAGATATTTCTGAAAAACTAGAGCATAATTTGATCAGGTCTTGATGCTATAATTTGATCAGCATCTTCCCTAACATACTCTGGGTTTGTTTAACAGCAACTCATATTTCATTCTTCTCCTCATAAATTGATCTTCTCTGAAGAGTGACTTAAAATGAAAGGGGAAGCAGTATACATATGTAGCCTGACATATATGCATACATGTGCATGCACACATGCATGCATGTGCACTTACATATGCACACACACATATGTGTGTATGTATGTATGTATGTATGTATGTATGTATGTATGTATGTATATGGGTATAGAAAGCTAAACCAAAATTTTCAACTGAAGGGTATAATGCCTTGCTGAGATCACTGGAGTTAAAACCTGAACTAAGCCACTCAAAAAATTGTTAATCTCTTCAAAAATCAGAAGGGACTTAATTTTTTACAATCTCAATAAAACATCCAAGTAATTGCATAGTTCATTTATATAGAGCCAATACCTAAACAGCAGGGTGTATTACAGCATGAGTAACTGATGTGGAAGAATGTGCAGTGTTGCTTCTCATCAGGGGAGGCGATCATAGCCAAGGGTCCTGACCACTGGGTTCAAGTTAGTCCTTATTGATCTCATCCTTTGTTTTGGAAAGGGTTTCTCCACCCCTCCTCTAACTCATTCCAAACGGAGAGGCACCCAGGACTGGCAGCCCAGCTTCCCCGAGAAACCGGTGGTGGCAGCTCTTCAAACAGGATTAGATTTAGATTCCTCTGTGGGCACTGTGAAAATGGAAGGTCTGCATTTCCTTAGTTTGATTGAAATCTGTGCAGCTCTGGGAATTATAAGTGCGAAAATGAACCAAAAGCCATTAATTCAACAGATAGTTTAGAATAGGAGAAGTGCACACTGTGTGTTTGGTTTTAAGTGAGGCGCTGAAAATGCAGGTATAGATAGAAATGAGTTTTCATGTATGGATGGAATGAGGTTTGTGTTCTGGTGGAAATTTGATGGGAAAGATGAACAGATAAAAAGAAGCATTTTTTCATATGGGCTTCAAAGACATGGTTAGGGACAGGTTTGCTAGGTAGAGAAGGGTATTTGAAGCAGATATGTTGCCTGCACTCAGCATGGAAATGTGACAGAGGTCAGCACATAAGGGGGGCTGCAAGCAGTGCTTCATGCATGTATGACAAAGAAGACATGAAATAAAAGTGACTCAAGTGGTAAAGAGACAATTGAGATTCAAAGACACAAGTTAAAGATTGGAACTGAGTGTCCTACCAGTGAGTGGAAAAAAAAATCATCTCCAAGGATAGCCTAATAAAAGGCAGAATTCTACAGATAAAAAATGATCCTAAAAACTTTTAGAAACAAATGTGAAAAGGGCTAGAAATCGCAGTAGCATCGGCCTGTTCCATAGCTGCCTTCAAAAGGAGAAGAGGGGCTCAGTGCTTAAGAGCATTTGTTGTGGGGATGTGGGTTCAATTCCCAGCACCCTCATGGGAGCTAACAACTATCTGTAACTAATTCCAGAAGATCTGATGCTTTTTTCTCTGAACACTGCAGGCATCAGGCATGCACATGGTGCACATACATACATGCATGCCAAGCACTCACATATACAATACAAACATGAATATTTGGGGGAAAAAAAGAAATCAGATGAGAGGGCTGGAGAGATGGCTCATTGGTTAAGAGTACTTGCTGCTCTTGAAGAGGACCCAGGTTCAGTTTCCGGCACCACTTGGTGGCTCACAACCACCTATGACACCATTTTCTGGGAGATCTGATGACCCCGTCAGCTCCTTTGCAGCCCAGACACACATGCAGGCAAAACTTTCACACTCATAAAATTTCAAAAAATGAGAAGAAAATGAAATAATACTTTCACAATTACATAAAGGATACTATCCTTCCTAGAACAGCAGACAGGCTGCCAGCGGACACTCAAAAACCACAATCCTGTGCCCTCAGAGAGCCAGTGTGAGATGTGTGTAGTCATGATGCAGAAGTAAACCAAGAAAGAGAAACTGAAAATCCTGGGGCAGGGTTTTCCCTCAGAGAAGGAAGGCCTTTGAATGGCACAGGAGATGAAATCCCAGTTACAGTCTGGCCTGGGAAGCAGCCATTCCAGCTAGACTGAATCAAGATGAAGTGTTTAGAAAGAATGTCTCCATGAGAACCAGCATCTTCCTTCTTCCAGGATAACAGAGAATGAAGGAAGAACCTCCTGGGTTTTATGTGTGTGTGTGGCGGGTGGGGGGGTTACTTTGTTGGGCATTTTACAGTTCCTGGGAGAATTTGATGAGTTGGATAAGTTTATCAGTAGTATGAAAAGCTAAACAAACAATAGAAGACAAAAACAGGGCAACGAATAACTCCAGAAGAAACACAGTTATCCAAGTAAAATACAATTGCTGCATGGCGGTGCTGGGAATAATATTGACTTTTCAAGACTACTATAAACCATGAATATTGACTTAGCCAAATGTTGAGGTTGTAAACAGAGGGGTAGAACATATGAACACTTGAACATATGAGGTTGAGGATGGTGTGTGAGAACTGAATCCCTCACAGAGAACTGTTAGCAAGATCTGAAATGGGAAAAGTTAAGAAGGCACAGTGTTTAAATGCATCACTTAGAAATGTGGTAAATAAGAGAATGCTCACAGGAGCCGATAGGAGTCGCTTTCTCAGCAGTGAGAGTTGAGTGGGGAAACAGGGAGGCTGTGGGTTAGCATTGTCTTACAAGCCTTGCAGCCCAATTTAAATTCTTATACTGGATAAAATTAACTATAAAAACAGAGACCTGTCCTCTGCAGTCCTGTGGAGATCTAGCATATAGCATTTGACATTTATTGTAAGAGCTTTTTGCTTTGCACACACTATCTGCGCTGGTCTGGCACATTCTCCTATGTTTTCTATACACCTTCTCTCTTGCACTTAACTATGAACTGTAGTGAGTCTGCATGGAAAATCGCTGAATTGAACGTAGCAATAGACAGTGTCTGTGCTACTCCCTGTGTTTTTGTGTTGACTCAGTCTCCTAAACATTAGAAGGCTCTAAACATTAGAGGATAAACAAATCGCTTAGCTTTTCTTTCCTGCCTTCTCCCCAATGTGGCGCAGACTTGGACTTCCCGTAAGAAATCAACATTCTTCACTGAGCTGATGCTCCTAAAATGGGATGGCTAAGCCAGCTGTACTCTGAAAGCTCTGAGCTGCCTGTGTGCGTCTCTCAGCAAAGCCCCACATTTGTAAATGCAGAAACTGAATTTATAGTGGTGCAGACTGCTTCCTTCTACCTTTTATTTTGGAAGGAAAAAAATATCCAGACTTTCTAGAAAATTGCCAGGGTGGTCAAATGCTCACCATCTTTCTGATTTGTAGCTCTTAATTCTGTCACATTTCTTGTTCCCTCTTACACACTGTGTCCCCTTCCCTTGTGTGCTTTTGGGGCTGGTGTCAGACTCATCCTAAAGTAAGTTGCAGGCATCATATTTCAGTATACCTAGATGTTTATAGGGAATAAATGCAGAGTGACCACACATAACACTTCATCACAGATTTTGTTACGTTCTTTTTAAAAGTTTTTAAATTAATTTTTATTTAAATTAAAAACAATCTTATTTTACATATCAATCTCAGTTCCCTCTCCCTCCTGTCCTCCTATTCCCCCCCCAACTCCCATCCCGCCCCCATCCATTCCCCAGGGAGAGTGAGGCCTCCGTTGGGGGATTGTTGTTACATTCTTGTATAGATGGTTCCCTTTCTGTTTGTTAAGTCTTTCATGATGGCAACCGTTAAGAGTATAAGCCTATTGTTTTATAGAGTATCCTCGAATACAGGGTTCACCTTTTGGCTCCATGGTTATAATATTCTGGTTAGTTACAGAAGGGATGTATATGCAGGTTCTTTTATCACCGCTTGTAGCTTTTTACACTTGCTCAGAAGGTTACTCCATCTTTTGTGTATTTTGGGTTTTGTTTTTCCTGATAATTTATGGTTTGGCATAGGGAATTAGGAATGGACACATACCTGGGACAGAGTATGAACCCTTCAATCACAGAGGATCTCACTGCCTCAGTATCTGGGAGGGGTCATCCGTTCCTCTGGAGACAAGCATAATATTTTTTAAACTTCTCTGGCAGTATTCTTTGGGTGACTTAATATATTGTAATCAGAGACAACGTCTCTTAGAAAATCAGTTCTGCTGTGGTGTACAGCCTAGTGAGCCACGTTTGGCAGTGCTCGGCCAGCTTTTCTTTCACTCCTAAGTGAAATCTTGTTTGGAGTCTAAACACTGGATGTATGTTTACTCCGCAGCGTTTTGGCTGTGCGGCTGCTAGGGTGCTCAGAGGCTTAGGCTGTCCGTTTCCTGTGAAGCAAGGGCAACATGGAGGGATGGCATGCCGAGCATGCCAGAAGAGCTATGCAAGCTTACTGTTGAAAGCATGGTTTCTGTGTGTCAAGCCTTCCTGGTAGGAGACCTGGTGACACAGTAGCCTTTAGGCAGAGCTCCTCAAGATGTGTAGGAAGCGCTGTGACAGGTTTTGTTAGGGGGAAATCTGAGCCATTCCCAGCCTGGACAAGCTGCTATTGAATTTTGCGCAGGCTGCCAGGGTAAGCATTTTCATTCCGATGTGTTTGTCTTGCTCTTCTTCTTTCTGAAGTCATCGCAGTCTTTCTGGAAGTTTCCCAAGTCTTGTTATGAATCTCTACAGCAGGACTTTAACTTATTTGTGATTCAGCATTTCTCTTCTTTCTCTCTTCAGATTTTGTGGACGTTTACTACTTTGTCATTATGAGATGTCGTCTCTTGGTACCTCCTTTGTGCAAATTAAGTTTGACGACTTGCAGTTTTTTGAAAACTGCGGCGGAGGAAGTTTTGGGAGTGTTTATCGAGCCAAATGGATATCACAGGACAAGGAGGTGGCTGTAAAGAAGCTACTCAAAATAGAGAAAGAGGTAAGTAAGATCTTCTGCTACCAGAGGCGGACACAGCAGCTCTTATATAATAAGCCTTTCTTCAGCCTGGAGTTAGAGGGACACAGAGCTGGAAGCGATCTGGCCGGTCCTTTGAACCCCATAAATAGAAAATATTGCAGTGTGTGCTTTAGGGTCGAGTTCTACTAGGGGTCATCTGAAGCTAGAGGATTTCTTTCCATGGTATAAAAGAGCCCGTGTTCTCTGTGCTGGCTGTCCTACAGAACCAGGAGGGTTTGAGCGGTTCACTTCTCCAGGGCAGCCGAAAGGGGGCAGTATAGAGTAACAGGTAACATTTTCATTGCTTACTATTTCCACCCCTTGCGTTGGGGGTGGTCCCTAGTTGCTGCCTTAAAAAAAAAATAAGAGTATTATTTTTATACTGAATTAAGCAATACAAGCTTCTTAGGTTTCACCTGTACTCACAGTGAAGTGTTTTGTGAAATAAGGAATTAGGTGGTGGTGGTGTTGCCTTTCCTTGTAAAAATCAGAATAAGGTCTTGTCTTTTAGAGTCTGGAACTCGTGTTGGGTGTAGATGATCCCCGAACTCTTAGAGTTTTCATCTTTCTTAGGAATGTGACACATGCAAAGACACACACACCACCACCACCACCACCATCATTACATTCAGTTTGGTACTTAAAGAATTAAATAATTTGTATAGCTGATTCATAGGCGTTAAGCTTGGTAACTTTCTCTTTAAAGTACTTTTTAGAAATTTAAATATCCTTTTAACTGACCCTAGGAACCCACAAAAACAATGAACATCAATGAGCTGTTAATGTTTCAGTACATGTATGCATTGTATGATTAAGCCATTATACCCATTGCCTTGGTGTAAACATTTTATGGTGTAAACATTCAAATGTGTTTTTTTTTGGCTGTTTGAAATATGCAGTATATTACCATTATCTGTAGTTGTCCTGCTGGTAGCTTTTAAAACTTACCCTTTGATGCTAATTTTGGCCATTACTTTTGTGTGTATGTTCCGTTTTCACTAAGTATTGTTCCTTTCCCGCAAATATGCTTTCTTCCCCCAAAGAGATCTTACTGTTATCCTTGACTGCCACCGGTGAGCCATCATGACTGATTAGAGATGTGAATCCAGTGTTAACTTTTGCAGGCATGTCCCCCTTCCCCCAGCAGTATTCTGCAGCTGGAGCTCAGCCAGCTCTCACATTGTTGAAACCAGGACAGTGGCACTGAGGTGTCTCTGTCACAGACTGTCTGTAGGTTTTACAGTGAAGCAGAAGGGTGATAAGTAAAGATCAGTTCTTGCATTAGAACCATTTCTGATACTGGACTCTTTGAGCTACTAAGTTTGTATTATTGTCCCCATTTTATAGATTGGGGAGTAGAGCATTGAGAAATCTAATAGCCACTCCAGAAGGAGCAGGTAGAGTTCAAAAGGCCAGGCTTCCTGTTCTTCAGGATTTTAGTCTGAGACTTCTAGTTGATCAGGTAAGAATAGAAAACAAGCCAGTCCTATTCATTTACGTAAGGATGTTAAGTGGTAGGTTGTGGGACTTTGATACCAATGAGCTTCTTATATGGCTATTGGATGAGACAGGTAGCGGGTTTTGAAAGGAAGCATTAGTTGTAGCCCATTCACCTTCTACTTCTCCAGCATATGTGCATACATTGTCCCATTTTTACGGTGTGAGAGGCCAAGAAAATGACACAGGAAAGCACAGGATGAAAGCAAGAGTTGGAAGCTGCCAAATCCTGCTTTTCTCTTGCAAGAGTATAACTCATAAACTTGTGAGTAGGAAAAAGCAGAAACTGCACTTCCGCTTAGGGGCCTGTTATCGTCAGAGATGGTCATTATTCATCTCCTTGCAAGGAAACCCCACTGCTAAATTCACAGAGTGATGTGAAAGTCTGGTGGGGCTTGGCGGTTAGAGAGAAGTATGCATCCCTGTGGACTTGGGTTTTATAGATGTGTGTTGGCTACTGGCTAGGCACTTTTTATGTGATAAGATAAAGGGGATGAACTCTAAAACCTGCCTCCCCCCCTTATATCCTCAATCCTATGCTTCTTGGTCTTTTTTTTTTCTGGAGTCTTAGAAGGAGCAGACCACTTAATAAATTACCTGTAACTCACTTCATTGAGCTCTGAGAATTACCTGACATTTGACAAATCTATGTTTTGTGAACTTAGCCATTTTTTTTTTTCTTTTTTGGTTTTTCAAGACCAACTCTGGCTGTCCTGGAACTCTCTTTGTAGACTGGCCTCAAACTCATAGAGATCTGCCTGCCTCTGCCTCCCAAGTGCGGGGATTAAATACTTGTACCACCACTGCCCAGCAATTTATTTATTTATTTTATGTGAATTGGTGTTTTGCTGCTATGTAGGTGATGGGAATTGAAGAACAGCTAGTGCTTTTAACCACTGAGCCATCTCTCCAGCTCCTGCTAAATTCTTAAACTTGGCTTATGTGGCTATTGGCTTGCATTTCATTTGTGGCCTCTAGTGTAGTAGGATATGGTACTTTTCTCTATTTTAGCAAGTACATGTTACCTTTCTACTGAAAAGAACAAAAATTGCACTTACTTAAAATGTTTTTAAAAAACTATTTAAAGCAAACACCAAGAACAATTACAAGACTGTCATGGCCTCTATAATAACACTTAAGTCTACCTACCACTTAATGACATTTTGCAGCATCTGCCTTTTCTCTTATTTATATTATTGATCTATATGCAATTATAGTTATTTTATTTTTGCTGGCTGTGGAGAATAAACTACAGATGCTATATGCATTCATTCAGAGTATTTTAGCATCGCCTAAAAATCCAGTGAACAAGGTCAGGAAATTGAGTGATCACATTACTTTATTGTATAGTCCACCTTCAAATGCCATTTGTCCCAAGAGACTTTTATGGGAAGGTTTTCCAACCCAGGTTGCACTCCAGGATGACAGATGGCGTCTAGCTGATGTATCTGTTTAGTCTGTTTTATTTGGGAACAGTTTCCCTGCCTTTCTTTGCCTTTTAAGACTTGGTCAGTTTTGAAAAGCAGAGAACACTTGTTCTGCAGAATACCCCTTGTTTTGGACTTACCGATTTCCCCTTCATTTGGTTTATGTGGTTGTAGTGGGACTGTTGTAGGGGTTGTGTGTCCTTGGTGGTCTTTAGTGCAGTGTCATGGGTATTGCTTGTCTTGGTTTTGGTGGTGTTACTTTTGAACCCTTGGTCATGAGTTCACGCAATTCCTCTGCAGTGAAAATGCCTGTTTGTCTTTTGTAATGAGCCGTTGGGAACCACTTTGAGGCTATGTAAATATCTTCCCTCAGCTTTGTGTCCCCAGATGATCCTGTTCTAGGTAGAACTAAATCACCATGATAGATCATTGTGCCAAGAGCAGAAGTTCCCCCTTCTGAGCGTTTCTCCCCTATTCCTCCTCCTGTCCTCCCCTTACATACTGGACGGTTGCTTTATTTATTTATAGATGATTTTATACTTCAAAGTGACACGATCCATAATCCATTCCAGTTATGCACTTTTGTGTTTAAATTAGGACCAGCTTGGCAAGTAAAAGCTCCTTCAGGCTGGCTTCTATGTCTTTTGACATTCACTGGTGATTTTTGGCGATTTCTTCACTGACACAGAAAGGTACCCTAGTTTCTCTTAGCTCCTGTGCTACTGCTGGGGCAGCTATTCCTTCAGGAAGTCCTAGTCAACACCCCTGACTTGGATTCAGCATTTAGGAATCAGAGTGGAGAAGAAATTGAGGTGCCTATTTTAGATTTTTTTTAAAGAGCCTTTGTTTCTTAGTAGAAATGAAAAGTGACAGGTTATATCTGTGAGAGTGTTTAAGTTTAGATTCGGGCCTTTTCATAGACAGGTTCTGTGATATGCTCCTTCTGGAGGAGGGTTTAAAAAGCAGTCCTGAAAATGCTTCCTTCCTGAGTCAGAAGTCGTACTTCTGACTTTATTCTAAGTCAGTCAGTGGTGTAGAGAGTAGGGATTTGTGTCAGGTGGGCGTGGGTGAAGACTTTTAGACAACCCAGTGTTGCCTGTGCAGTGACATCACATGCCATTTGGAACATGCTGAGTTTATTGGAAGTGAAATGGGGAAGACAGTTCACAAAACATGTATGTGCTTGGTGTCTGTGTGATGCTTTTATTTTTCTTGAATGTCTGTAGTTTTCTATGATTTCATATTTTCCTTCAATATTTTATTATGAAAAGTTTCCAACATAAAGTGAATTTCACAGTGAACATCCGTATATATAACATATAGAATAGATAACTAACAACAATACTTTGTCACATGTATGGCCAACTCTCTACCCTCTTGCTCATCACTCTATCTGATGCATTTCACCCCAGCATACAGCATCCGTATCTTTCCCCTTAAATAAGTCACAGTGTGTATTGCCGTTGCAGATCAGTTATAGTTACAGTTTTATTTTCTTCTGTGGCAGAAATACATGTCACTAAGTTTTTAGAAATGTGTATTGACTCTGACATATATATTTACGTTTCTAATCAGAAAAATACAATTCAAAAAGTACAGTTTTGACCATTTGCAATCTTCTGCAATATCTCAGGAATTTAAAGTGAACTGAGCATTATAAACTGTTAGTGGATCACACAACACTAATTTTTCAGGCTCAATGCTCATCTCTGAAATGTGGGGCATTTGCTTTCACATTGCTGTCCCATAGCAGCCCCCAGACCTCAGGGCTCAGTTTACCTTTTTTTGTTTGTTTGTTTGTTTTGTTTTTTGCAGATGCACTTACAGTGCACTGTTTCTTTCTGTTTGAAAATGTTTATAACAGGAAAAACAATACCATCTTAAGAATATGTACGGGAAGTAAGGAGAGCAGCCATTAGCTTGTCTTCCTGGTACTTGCTGGTTAACTTGGGTGAAACTGAACTGCTCAGGCAGAATTCAGCAAGGAGTGAAATGCCAGAGAAAGCCATTGTGATCTTGGTGTCTTATTTACGACCATTGGCCCAGAGAATCCTCCCCACAGGAGGAAGAGGTCGCCATTCTCACAGTGTGAACCTTTAAAAGGGACTAAACAGGGCAGCTTAGATTGGATGATGTTTTGACACAGGTGTGTCTACACATGGCTTTGTCCCTGTCTGGTTCAGATGATGTCCTGGAAGCTTTTGTGTAAGCTGCTTGCTGCTGTTCCCAATAACCTGGGCTCATTGCTTAAGGGAGGAAGTTGTGAGGAGGACTGTACCCATGGCTTTGGACCATACTGTTCCATGGCAGAGAAGGCCTGGTGGGACAGGGCAGCTCACAGTGAAGGGATTGAGGAGAGTGGGGAAAGGGAGAGGGAGGGGGAGAAAAAAGAGAGAGGAAGGGAGGAAAAGGAGGGAGAGGGATATGTTGATTGAGAGTACCTCTGTGTTTGCTGGCTTTCCTCTTCCCTGTTTTAGCCCAGCTTATAGGATGGTACTGCTCACATTCTGTGTGGTGCTGCCTTCCCAGTTAACCTCTGGAAATGAAATGCTCCCATAGCTTTGTTCTATTCTTTTTTTTTTTTTCATAGCTTTGTTCTTTACTAATTCCCTAGGCATGCCTCAAGCCAGTCAAGATGGCATTAGCCATTACTGCTTTTATGTTCCATTGAAATCTGTGGATACTTAACGATGTTGACACACCACTGTTAAATGTTAGGAATGAAGGAAACATTTTCCCTCCAAACTGATAGAAGGCAGATTCCTCAAAAAGCAAAGGAGGCCTTTTCTTCTTTGCCTTGGTTTATGCCACTCCCTCAATTTAAGGAAAAAATTAATCCTACCAAGTTTTAGAAATGTTGAAAACCAAGCAAGTTTAGATTTAAAAGCTGATCCACATTGTACATATTTATAAGTAGAGGACATCCAATAGTCAACTGGTCATAACAATGGGAGCTATTAGTAACTTGTATGTAGAGAGAAGTTACCTGTATGAATTAGAAAGTGAAATATTGAAACTGACATAGAACTCAGAAAGATACAAATAAAAACTTTGTTATGGCTTTGTTATGCCTAGTGGATCAGTGTGATGGTATTTATGATTGGGAAAGACTAGTTAAATATTATCGCTTATTAGCCCAAAGTGGGACTTGTTTCTTGTCTGTGCAAATTCTATAGCATTTTTATTAATGAATTCTCTGTTTTTTGTTGTTGTTGTTTGTTTGTTTGTTTGTTAGTTTGTTTTCAAGACAGGGTTTCTCTGTGGCTTTGGAGGCTGTCCTGGAACTAGCTCTTGTGGACTAGGCTGGTCTTGAACTCACAGAGATCCACCTGCCTCTGCCTCCCGAGTGCTGGGACTAAAGGTGTGCGCCACCACCGCCAGGCTGAATTCTCTGTTTTTAATTGTAGGATTTCTGTTTTAATATTTTCTCTGTCCCTAAGCATGAGAACATGAACATAAAGAATAGTTCACATTCTTTGTAAGTCCTTTCAATATTTAAATACACTGATAGGTCCAGCAGTAATAAAACGTCAACACTGCAGATACCTGACAGTGCCACTGAATTCTGGCATAGCTTCTGTGCTGATCTCCTGTTGAGAACTTGTCACTTAGTATTATCAGGCTTTTGCTTTTGGGCTCCCCTTAAGTTCTCCCTGTTAAGAGGAGCGCCTGTGCCCAGGTCCTGCTGGGCAATCCGTGGAGCATAGAGGACTACGGGCTGACTTAGGAACACAGATGAAACAAAGCCCCCAGGGCCACACCCCTGCCTAGATCCTCACTCCTGGTGTTCCCCTGACTCCTCAGCTCCTCACCTCTGGTGCTCCCCTAACTCCTCGCCCCTGGTGCTCCCCTGACTCCTCAGCTGTGCTTGTTATCTGCCGACATGCACTCCCAGCCTGTCAGTTCTTCTGCCTGGCTTTCTCACTTCTGTAACCCTGGCCACATTCTTTCCTTTATACCATTATACCTGTATACCTTTCCTTTCTACCTTTATACCTGTAATACCATTGTCTTCTCTACCTGGGCAGGCACTACTAATTTTTCAGATTTAATTTCTTCTTTTTTTCATGAACATGCTCAGTCCCATAGTAATTTTCTTTTTCTTCTGAGTTCATACCATTTAACATCTAAACCTCTAATTTGACATAGGATTAGGACTGCCCTTCGATGGTATCATTCCTGTAAGGAATAGTCACGTAACTCTCCATATGCTCATGCTGTGGCTTCTCAGCTGAAAAGTGGGGCTAATTATAGTACCCAAGTCATGGGCCTGTTTGAAAGGATTTAAATGAGATAATAACATCAAACGTGTGGAAGAGCACTGGACGCAAGGGAAGACTTGGGTAGCGGTCAGCCATCCGTTTATCTTCAGAGGCACTTCAAAGTGACAATAGCAGGGGGATCATCTTTCAAGAAGATTTTTAACAAATTCATACCTAGGATCTTAAGTTGGGCAGGAAGCAGATATGCCATTTACAACCAACAGGAAAGAGCCTTGGCAAGGCCCAGTTAATTGTGTGTGGGCAAGCACATGGGTGGTGTGATGGGTGGTGTTAACTGTCAACGTGATGGAGGTTAGACTCTCCTGGCAGATGGACTGCGGGACAGACATATCAGTGGGGGTTATCTTGATCACATCAACTGAGGTAGGAAGACCTGCCCACTGTGGATGGCCCATGTCTTAGGCAGGGCATCTTGAACTATAGAGATTTGTATAGAATTAATTACACACTTAATCCTATATAGGTGATTATAGGATTATACATTTATAGTTCTTGCCTGACTGTGGACAGAATGTCTCAAGCTCCTGCCGCTGTGACTCCTCTGCCATGGTGAACTGGCACCTGGAACTGTGAACTAAATAGGACCTTTCTCCCTTAAGGGGCTTGTCAAAGTGTTTTATCATGGCCACAGAATAAGAATTAAGACAGAGAGCAGTTTGGCATCTTAGCTGCACACCCTTGGAAGGCTAAGGCTGTCACCATCTTGAGCATCACCAGTGTACCAAGCACATTGCCACAATTACTGCTCTCTGTTTCTTCATAGTCACTTTACAGGATTGTACTATTTGATGTGTCAGACATAAGGGTCACAGAGTCTAAGAAAGCTGGCCAAGCCACCTAGCCAACACATTCAGCATCCTTCATGCAGGTTTTCTTTGCTAAGCTTCATGGTGCTGACCCTGTGCATTGCTCACCATAACTCTGAAATATTTGTCCTGATATTTGGTTTCATGTTGCAGAGGACTTTCCTCTCACTGCGTTCACCTTAAAGAGGTGTCTTTTATCGATGTACCTCTGTGTCTTCATCAGTTCTGCTCTCAGCTGTGACGACAGTAGAACACATCTGTCTTTCCTGGGTCACTGTAAATACCGTAACAGGCTTGCATTCGGCTACATAGTTACCAGACTCTTGGTTACGACTTTGCTTTAGGGGACCTGGTGTTTAAATTTGTAAAGGCTCTTGATTTTTATGCCTTTTAGACTGACATACCATTTCTGTTTAAGGACTTTCATACACTTTATGGTGTTATACTTTAACTACATTGTACATGTAGTTTAACTAAAATTTAAGCAGCTTAAAATAATGAATAGTTTTATTGATAATTGATATGGGCATCTTCCAGAAGCACAAACCGAATAGCATCTCTCACTCAGCTTTCTTCTGTGAGGAGGCTTTGTTACCAGGAGCTTATAATCAAAGCCACTCAGAGGTGAACTGCAATAAAAGAGATAGAGAAAATTGGCCACATATTGAACAAATACATGAGTTTAATGAGTGACCACGTATGGTCAATTATGTCTGAAGATAAGGTGAAACTTATTGAAGCAGTCAGTAAGGAAACAACACCAGACAGCATTCCCCAGGGCCAAGAAGACTTACAAAGTCCCCACTGCACTCTGTGAATGCACGAAGACCAACACCACTGTGTGCTACTTTTGACAGCATCGAAAGCGCCATAGAAATGTTTTATTTACTAGCAAAAGCCCTTCCTTCATTTTGCTACTTATTCTTTAAAAAAAATAATCCTTCCATCGTTTTGTTAAGATTCCTTATTTACTGCATGTGGAGACTACTTTCATTTGTCATGGAAGGAATGTGATTACAACTGTCATATCAGTTTCTCATTATGGTATTATTGATCTTGGTATATTGAGCAATAAACATTTCAGTTAGTTAATGTTTATTCTTCAGCCGTGCACTAAACATCGTGGTGAAATCAAACCATTTAATGTATCCCAGTAAAAATGTTATGTTCAGACTAACTGATTTTACATAAAGCCAGGCCCTTGCTTCAGAAGATAAATGGCATGCAATGGCTCCAGTGTCAGGGAAAGCCAAAGCTGAATAAAGAACAATTAGACAACTGAAAACTTCTAGGAGAGAAAGAAATACCTATGGACATCTGTAAAAGTTTCAGAAAGCTCTCTATGAGCATGTCACAGTAGAGAATGTTCAGCGAGATGGCTCAGAGGATGAAGGACACCTGCTACCAAACCTGACCTATCCTAGACCCACATGTAGAAGGAGAGAACGGATGCTCCCACGTTGTCCTCTGACTTCCACATACACATCATGGCACAAGTGTTTGTTCTCTCTCTCTCTCTCTCTCTCTCTCTCTCTCTCTCTCTCTCCCTCCCTCTTTCTGCCTCTCCCCCTCAATATATGGATAAACTTAAAAATACACAGAATTATTTTTTAATCTTCAAAACTAGAATCCTTTCACTTAGATGTTAAAAGTGCCTGTAACTTGTCCTGTGGTGTAGACAACAAGTCACTCTCATTGTGGTACCCAGGCATCAAGGCCACATTACCAAGTGTTTTTCTACTGATGTCTACTCCTTGGCAGGACATCCAGTTGCTTTCTTAACAAGGCCATCGATGTTGTATGTGGTGTAAGCTGCATGCTTTTGGAGTGTTTTAAATTCCCAGAAATTTCTTTATAATGGAACTTCCAGGAGTGGCACTGGCCCATTCCTTTGTGGCCACATAGATGTCTTTCAGATGTCAGTTTCCTGTGTCTTCTTCATCACTGTCTTCTGGACTACACAGAGTGCCTTGCCCACTGTAACACAGGCAGTCGGTATGTGCATGATTGGGTGTAGTCATGCATGCAGGAGTCTCAGCTCAGCCTTGTCTGGTGTAATTTATGGGAACATTGCACTAGTTCTCAATCTATAGCTAAAGATCCGGCTTGCTATTCTCTCTCCCCTCATGGCCTTGCCCTTCCCATTTCTGGTTGATTTTTTTTTTCTCATAATAAATTACTTTGTCGTTGAATGAAAGGCTGTCCTATTGGCAGGAGGAATGATGTTCGTGGTTCTTTATCTTTTGAGGTTTTGGTTGGATTTGCAAAAAGACTCCAGCATGCTCTTTCTTAGCCCCGTTCTCATCAGATGCCCATTGTTTCATGACCTGGGGACCATGGTAGTGTCCCAATGACATGACCCAGACAGGATCTTAATGTCTTGAAAATATGATTCCTTTCCTTGGTACAGTCTTCCAGGAAAACGGTGCTTGATAAAATTAGCTGCTTTAGCTGAGCCACCCTGACAAGAGTGGAAATGTGTGGTGAGCATTTGTGCAGTCTCTGTCAAGGAGGAAGGAGACGATAAAGCTGCCGAGCTCTCTCTACTAGAGCAGTCATTGCACACACTATGCTTAACTCACTGCATTAACATTTCTTTACAGTTATTTATTTTGTGCGTGTGTGTGTGTGTGTGTACACGTGAGAGGTCAGAGGATGACTTTTGGGGTTCTGGGAATTGGACTCAGATGGTCAGGCTTAGCAGCAGCTACCTTTACCCACTGAGTCATCCTGCTGGCTAGAACACAGTCCATTTCTAAAGTATGCAGGGCAGTACGTCCTTGGGCAGGAACTGAATTTCTTCTGCTACTGGAATGTACAGTTGACTTTAAGAAATACACACTCCGGCCGGGCGTTGGTGGCACACGCCTTTAATCCCAGCACTCAGGAGGCAGAGGCAGGCAGATCTCTGTGAGTTCGAGGCCAGCCTGGTCTACAGAGTGAATGCCAGGACAACCTCCAAAGCTACACAGAGAAACCCTGTATTAAAAAACAAAAAACAAAAAAGAAATAAAGAAAAGAAATACACACTCCACCCCAGGCAGTGGTGGTACACGCATTTAGTCCCAGCACTCGGGAGACAGAGGCAGGCAGATCTCTGTGAGTTTGAGGCCAGCCTGTTCTACAGAGTGAGTGCCAGGATAGGCTCCAACGCTACACAGAGAAACCCTGTCTCAACCCCCCCCCAATACATACCTATTTTAATCATTGGATGTGTATTTTTAAATATGATATAACCTTTATTAACACCCGCTATGGGGCAATATTTTTTTGAGACAGGGTTTCTCTGTGCAGCCCTACCTGGAACTCGCTCTGTAGACCAGGCTGGCCTCAAACTCACAGAGATCTGCCTGCCTCTGAGTGCTGGGATTACAGGCGTGCACCACCATGCCACTGGGAATAGTAATGAGAGAATGTGGCTGTGAGTTAGGGGCTAAATCATCAAGAAATGATGGAGAGCTTCTTGAGAACTGGTGCACAATGAAGGCTAGTTGCTGATGCAGTCTGATGGCAGAAGGCTCAGCTTTTAGGGAGATGTGAGGGGCGCATTTGAAGTGGTGTACTGAGCCTGGCCCAGTGGAACACGTGCCAAGAGTCAGAGCAGCAACCAGTGAGAGAGAGAGACCTGCCTTGTGGACCACCTTCTATCCGAAGAGAGGAGGAACCTTGACAAAAGAGGTTCAGACTAGGGGTTTGTAGCTGATGATAAGAATGTGAGCTTGCGGCCGGGCGTTGGTGGCGCACGCCTTTAATCCCAGCACTCGGGAGGCAGAGGCAGGAGGATCTCTGTGAGTTTGAGGCCAGCCTGGTCTCCAGAGCGAGTGCCAGGATAGACTCGAAAGCTACACAGAGAAACCCTGTCTCCAAAACCAAAACAAACAAAGAAGAATATGAGCTTGCAGTGGAAGGAAATTGGAAGGTGGGAGATCGGGACCAGCTGAAAAACATATGGCCACAAAATGATTAATGGGCAGAGGGCCAGGGTTGTCCCACCATTTTTATGGTGATTATGCAAGCATGGAGAAACAGCACAGTGAGGTTGGCCCTGGGGCAATCAGAGTGGATGGTATGGGGTCAGCTTAGGGCAGGGTAGTGTTAGGGCTCTATGGCCTCAGGAACTGGACACGAGAAACCTGCCACAAGTGTAGGCACCAAAAAAATCTCTCCAAAGACCAGATTTCCCTAACTCCAAATGCTGGGATTTGTGTGATCTGGGGTTTTAGTGACTCAGCAAGGTAATTATTGAGAAACTAGGAAATTCGAGCCCAACAAAACCTTGTCTATATGTTCACAATGAGAACTTACTCCATTAGCAAAGATAGACACATATTTATGAAATCTTCAGATCGATT
Source organism: Cricetulus griseus (assembly GCF_003668045.3). Taxonomy (NCBI): domain Eukaryota; kingdom Metazoa; phylum Chordata; class Mammalia; order Rodentia; family Cricetidae; genus Cricetulus; species Cricetulus griseus. Next base: position 102,856,185 of record NC_048599.1, on the reverse strand, counting down.
TCCATTTGCATACTTTTAAAAAGAAATATACACTCTAAGTAGTATCTTCCATCTTTAGTTGAAGACAGAGGCATTGGATTCCCAGGACACTGTGTGATGTGGTGTTTAAGAGCTCAGCCCCTGGCTTCATTCAGTCCAAGAGACTCAAATCCCAGTTCCCCCGCTTGTTTGGCATGTAGACAAGTTAGGCAAGCTTTAGTTTCCTCTGCTATAAAATGCAGGTAATAATAGGGTTGGCTTCATAAAGATGCTGAGGGGACCAGATGAAGTAGTCTGTGTGGGTACATGCACGTAGTTCCTGGCACCTAGTCAGCTCTCATGTATGGGACAACTGTTAGAGCTGTTATTTTAGCAGCCTGACATCTGAACACACCCAGTGTTCCACTCTGTGACTTGTTAGCACACATTACTGCGGGATCTTTCCTTTTCAATGCTTGTAAATAACTAGCTGTTTACATCATTTGGTAGTATGGTATTCCCAAAGCCTAAAACTCCATAGTCTCAATGATGTTTGTTTGGTACACTATTATTTTTTAACCTGCAGGAAACAATATTTTTGTCATTTTGTATTATGAACTGGATTGTTTTAAGCACCTTAACTATACATGTCCCATGTCCACTGAAAATTGAGTCTCCTCCTACTTGAGAACCAGTCACATAGGATGCTCTGCAGGATGGAACATGTGAGTGGGTGGAAAGGTACAAGAACAATGACACTTAGAGCTGGTGAGGGTTACAGCACACGTGTATGCTGAATCTGAAATGGTGTGGCCTTCTAGAATGTAGCTTGGGAGACTGACAAGTCAAAAGGAAGTGTCACTGTCACCTGTAGGAATTTGTTGTTGGGAAACGGGAAAAGTGCATGTGCATGTATAGTAAGAATTGTTAATGGATGCAAATTGGGAACAGTATGGATATTCTTTTTTGTGTGTAAGTGTTTTTTGTCTGCAAGTATGTGGGGGGGGGTGTGGGCAGGAGGCAAATACTGGGTGTCTTTCTCAATCACTTTCCACTTTATTTTTTTAAGGCAGGGTTTCTCACTGAACCTGGAGCTCACTGATTGGCTAAACTGCGATCAGAGAGCCCCTGGATTCTCCTGTCCATTGGAATTACAGGCAGAAGTTCCCACTCTGAGCTTTTCATGTGTGTGTCATGGATCCAAACTCAGGACCTTATGCCTTACCACCAAGCCATCTCCCTAGCTTTTTCCTCTCTCCCATGTTCTTTTGTAATCATAAAATAAGAAAGAAACCAAATACATGCCATCTGGTGGGGTAGAAAGCACAAAAGGAAATTATATAATTCTTCTGCTGTATACAGATGGGAAGTTCATCCCTGTTTAGTTTTAAATCACACAGAATGCCTTGAAAGCAGACTTCTGCACTTTGGGTGTGTTCTGCTTCAGCTCTCCTAGAAAGTCAGTGATGGCCCAGAATTATGATCTCTTCCCCTGCCCCAGCCTTTTTGCCACCATGAAGGCCTGCATATGTGAAGTAGAAAGGCAACACGAATTCCACTTGTGTTTCTGTAGGTCTTGGTTGATTGCTGAGGAAACCAGGGGATTTTAAGTTGTGTCTTTAGCATTTGTCTGGGTGCTGGGTGATTCTTTTAGTGTCCTTCTGAAGTGCAGCTAGGACAGCCTGAGCTCCCAGCATCCTTCAGGAGTGCAGCTAGGACAGCCTGACCTCCCAGCATCCTTCAAGGGTGTAGCTAGGACAGACTGAGCTCCCAGCATCCTTCAAGGGTGTAGCTAGGACAGCTTGACCTTCCACTAGCATGTAAGGCTTTAGAGTTCTGCCTTTGTGTTAGAGATAGCTCCATCAGGATCTGTATTTGCTCTGTAGGTGAAACAGGAAGAACGTGTAACCAGTACTTGGATAGTACTTTAATCAGTTTTTTTCCTTTTATTATGGCACCCCCCTCACCCACGCCATGTTTGTTTTAGCAAACCTATAAAAAGCCCAGAATGTTTACCCACAGCCACTTGTCATGGTAAGTGGAAAGAAATTTTCCTTTTGAAGAATTCAGTACAAAGAGAGAAAAGCATGCACACCTGTTTGTTTAAGGCTGCTCTGTGGAGGAGGAGGGAGTCTCCATCGACGCTCTGTTCAGAGTTTAGGAAAAAAGTAGGAATCTGGGGCCTGACTCCTCTGGGAAGAGTGCATGGAGGAGCTAGATAGTGGTGCATGCCTTTAATCCCAGCACTTGGGAGGCAGAGGCAGAGGCAGGTGTGAGTTCGAGGCCAGCCTGGTCTCCAAAGCAAATTCCAGGACAATCAGGACTACACAGGGAAACCCTGTCTCGAAAAATAAAATGAACAACAACAACAAAAAAAAAAAGTGCAGGGAGACTGAGGGTTGTATCTGGACACAAGCCTTTGCTCCCTAGTTCTCCTTTGTCCACCTGTGTGGTTCCTCCAATTTCCTAGCAGTGGTGTGACAATTAAGATCTTCCTATAATACACTATCCGGGAATTGGGCTTTGGGATTTTTTTTTTCTTAATTAAAAACTACAGTTTTTGTCTCCACTTGATTCAGCAGATGCTTCTTGTACTCTAGCAGGGTAGGAAATCCACTGAGGATGGGCTGTCTTTTCAGGGCAATGTGAGAGGTTCCTCCTTCCTCTTAGCTAAGAATTCAGTTCAATAGAAAGTAGGATATAAATAAAATTACTATGCTTTCAATTTCTAAATAGAAACAAAATTATTTTTATTATGTTTTTAATTCACAATTAAAATATAATTCTGTCCCTTTTTGAAATATGTGCATTATATAGAGCCTACTCCAGCTATTTGACAGTTACCATATGTGTTTATTTGTGGTGAGAACATTGAAGATCTACTCTGGGAACAGATTGACTGTGTCATCATGAGGTATAAGAGATGGCTTGAACTTCCACCTTCTAAGTAGAATTTTGATCAGCATCTCCTTAGTCTTCCCAAAGTTAACTTTATATAACTACTCAGTGAAAATGGATGGTGTCTGGCTGAGTTAGTTAACCATCAAAAATTTGTCCCTTTAAATGTTTGTTTTCTACCACCGATCCTCACTGTGTGGATATGCTTATGCGTACATAAGTGGAGATCAGATATCTCGTGGGAGTTTTTCTTCCCCAGGGACCAAACTCAGATCATCAGGCTTGGCACAGGTACCTTTATCCACTGAGCCATCTCCAGCTCTCCTCAAGAATTATCAAATACTCTGGCACCACCTCACTTCTTCATTTTACAAAAACCCTCACCTTCTTTGATTCCAGTACCGAAATAGTTCTTTGTCCATCACAGAGTGAACTCACCACCCACTGTAGTGACCTCTGCAGACTTCCACCACCACTGTTTGCAATTCCACTTACCTTCAGCCGCTTGATGGGAAGGGCTGTTACCACTCTACCTTCCAATGAGAAGCCCGAGCTGTACTTACCTTCCCATTATCCCACAGCTAAGCTTCACCCTCATCACAGCCTCCAGCCATGACTCCTAGGTCTGCCCTCCCTCCTGGGTTTCCTCACTTCCACACCTGCGTTTGTTTCTGTGCTCACATCCTGCTTCTTAACTCCTTCACCCTCTGTTCCCTAAGGGCAGACACAGTAACTTCACATACGTCTCCTAATTCCGTGTTCTCTTTTATCCAAAGGGAAAATGGGTGTTAACATGTCTGTTCACAAGTTCAATTTCAGTAACTTTCAGCTTTATCAAACATGAGACTCACCATTGGATAAATATTACAACATTGAGAAGTCCAAGAACTGGAATTTTGATCTTAATCAGGGCTATAAACTCCAGCTTCTCCACACAGCACTGTAAAAGAATAAAGCCAGCCAAGCATTGCACAATGAGAAGTGAAAGGCATTGTGGGAAAGTGCAGAGGGTACCACCACTGTGCACAGCTGTGTGCTGGCCCATCATTTAAGTAGGGTGAAAACCAGGCTGCATGGGCACATCTATACTCTACCCTGTGTGTATATCTCTAAAAATGCATCATGGATCTTCAAAAATTACATGATTTTGCAAAAAGTTCCAGGTTCCTGGCCTGCTTGAAATGGAAACAGGGTGGGTCCCATCCCTTGAGACCCTTGAGGTTCTATTGAGATTGTCATCGAGAGCAGCAAGGGCTTGTCAGGAGGTAGCAGGTCTAAGATTTCAGAAAGAGCATCTGTAGTCTGTGATTATAGGTCATTTAATAGGTTGTATTTTCTTTGTACTAACCGTGTAGACAGAGAGATCAAGAATAGAGCTTGTTCCTTTAACATTTATCCATGAAATATATCTGAAAGATAAGTGTTTCAGTTGAATTTCTTAAGAATAGAGCTGGTGAGGTGGCTCACTGGGTGAAAATGCTTGCGGCCAAGCCTGACTACCTCAGTTCAATCCCCAGAACCCCACACTGAGAGGAGGGGACTAATTCCCAAAGTTGTTTTTTGACCTCCACAGGTGCACTGTGGCCCATGCACACCCGCACGGTGCATATCTATCCATCCACTCCCACACAAATAAATGAATTTAATTAAGAGAAAAATAAACTTAAACTGGGGTGGTGGTGGTGCACGCTTTTAATTCCAGCACTCGGGAGGCAGAGGCAGGTGAATCTCTGAGTCTGAGGCCAGCCTGGTCTATAGAGTGAATTCCAGGACAGCTAGAGCTATACAGAGGAACCCTGTCTCAAAAAATCAAAATAGTGACAATAATAAATAAATAAACTTTAAAAAGAATGCTAAGAGATTGCACATGCAAGGAAGGCCCTGTGTTCTGTTTATAGCACAACCAGAACAACAACAAAACAAAACAATCACCAAGCAAGTTATGTCAGGAGTTCCTTCCTAATAAACTTCAAAACTTCCTCACTTATATTTTTCTTAATAAAGTATAGTGAAGTCTGCCTTCAATTGCATGAAGAGAATTGGCTAATGATTTCCGTAGTTGAGAGCTCCGCAGAGAGCGTGAGTGAATGAGACGGGCTTAAACCGCATTTGCGGCTCACTTCTGGCACTTGATAGCTGGCGATGATGCTCTTTCCTCCGAGGTTATGTGAAGACATGTAAGTTATATAAAGACCTCCCCTGTCTCAGGGTGTTGTGCCTGTCATTCTTCACACTGTGGAGGGAGAGCAGGGGGTGGTGAATGCCAGCACCTGTGGTAAATGGAAAGACATGACCCGACTCCCACATGTAAATCTTTGCTGTGGCGCAAGACACCCCAGAGGTTTTCTGGTCTTTATATAGTGACAGACAGGAAATTCTGAGCCCAAATGCATGTTCTCTGCAGCCAGCTGCTGCTTCTGTCCTTTCAGAGACAGAGAACTCGGATATTTAGTAGGTCTTAAGATTAGTTATGTTTCATCACAATTTGAGACAGGGTCCCATGTCTTGGTCCATTCACGATGTAAGCCAACCATGACTTTGAACTCCTCATCCTATGCTGTTGTTTTTAAGGAGGTAAAAATCATGTGCCTTTAGAATGAGGTCTGAATTTAGTAACATTAATGAATTTAGCCACAGGAGCAAGAATTAGCCATAGGCTCTCATGGGCCAGGTTAATATTTTGACCTGCTTCCCTGCTCTTTAGCTTTCTGTTCCAACTTTGTCACAGAGGATCAACCCAGTTAAAAAAAAAAAATCAACAGGTGAAAAAAATGGAAATGTTTTATGTGTTAGCTACAGAGGGCTTGAACCCTAGGGAGCCACAATCATATGCATAGAAGGGTCAGGCTCTGAATACAATGACTTTGCAGTGTTAAGTAAAGCATGGACTGCAGAATGTAATTGACAAAGATTCCTTGATGGTGACAGAGCTCTTAAAGGCCAGGCTCAGCTCGGAGGGTAGTAATAATTATGATAGTTCACCATCATTTTTGTATTTACATCATCGTAGTATACTGAACTTGCTTTCTCTCATCTTTCATTCAAGGAATTATGTCTCTCCTATTCTTCCCTTAAAATGCCGTAAAACTAATAGTCCTAGTAGTTGCTGTAATTAAATTTTGGGTGTATACTGTCTCAGTTGTATATTCTGCCAAAGGAATAGTATGATGACACAATAGACCTGTCAGTGCAGAAATAGTAGATTATACCAATCAGGGTCCAGTCAGGAGACAGCAAGATAATTAACCACTAAAGGACTGTGAAGCTGGGCTGGAGAGATGGCTCAGTGGTTAAGAACACTCTTCCAGAGGTCCTGAGTTCAATTCCCAGCATCCACAAGGTGGCTCACAGCCATCTGTAATGAGATCTGATGCCCTCTTCTGTCATGCAGGCATGCATGTAGATAGAACACTCATATACATAAAAATGAGTAAATCTTTTTTTTTAAAGACTTGTATAGTGGAAGACACCATGCTGTATTCATTACCTAGCTACAGCAGAGGCAGCTGTTACCTGCACAATGGAGGGACCTCCGCCACCTATCCTGAAATCTGGGTCTTATGTGGGAGGATGTGGTCCAGTCACTGGGTGGCAGGAGGTTTTGCTGTGGTATCACATTGAGATTCTAGGCCGTTGTTGCTACGTGGGTTGCTACCTGCTTAGAGGGGTGGGGCTGGAGCTGGCCTACAAGAATCTTTTCATGAGGTGCTGATAAAACTCACTGAAGGGTGGGCAACAGTGGGTCTTGCACACATTGCTGGCCACTGGAGGGAAAAGCACCACACAAGAAATATTTTTTTCTTTGCTTATGCCTTGCGGTGTCTTCATCACCATTTATTGACATAGGCTAACACAGTGCCATCTGGCAGAGAAAGTATCTCTAAATATATTACAAAGCAGGACAAAAGGAAACGAATGCAGTGCTGGGCCTTTCGCTTTGGCACACACCCTACACATGCATTTGAATGCCCACACACCAATGAGACAACACTATATGCCTTTACCTGTGGAGATCAGCTGTCCTTTGCACAAGTGACATTGTCATCACTTCCCCAAAATGAGGTGGACAATCCTGTCATGTCATCCATCCCTGGCTTTGTTAATGTCACCACAGAGTCCATTGAAGCACACTGAATATTATTACCTAATGCCTAAGTCATAAGACCCACCCCTAACAACTTATGTTTGGAGTCACAAGAGGAAGAAGGGGAAAGAAGGCAAAAAATATACACATATGTCCTCGCACATGCAAAGAACAAGCAAAGGAAAATGCCAGAAGCTCTACAGTCCTCATTTCTCTAATTGACCTCTTTCAAGTGACTCTTTCAGTAGTAATTCCATATTTGTGTTTTCCCTCAGCCAAAACCTCAGCTGGCTTGGACAACTTTACTGATGAGGGAACCTGAACTTTTATTCTTGAAGGTTCTGGGTCCTTATTACTCCTGTTTGTCGTTGATTCTTGTATGTTTTACTAACATTTATTGTTGGGTATGGAGGTCCCGAACACGCCTGCAGAATTCCCTGTGTTTCAGACATAGACTTCTGTTCTAGTTCGTATCTTGATTGTCCCCTAAAGGCCACAAGCTAGAGGCTGGGGCACTACTTTGTGCTGGTGACTGGAGTGCGTGGAAACATTCTGAGTAGACCTATAGCAGAAGGAAGTTTAAGGGGTTGGGTGGTAGGCCTTGGAAGGGGATATTGGGACTCTACCCTTCCTTTCTTTCCCTTTTTGTTTTCTGAAGTGAGCAGCTTCTGCCATGGTGGTCCCCTCTGCCACAGTCCCCAAAACACCAGAGCCAATCAGCTATGCATTGAAGCTGTAAAATCAAGAGCCCAAACAAACCTTTCTTTTAGGTGGATTCTCTCAGGAATTCTGCCCTAGAGACAAAGCTAACCATGCTTCCCTGTGACAATCCAGTTCTCCCTTAGGAATTGGGATCAGTCTCCCAGGCAATAGAAAAATTGTTTTTCTTTCCTGCTTGTAAGTTTAGTAGTAGGAAAGAACTTGAAAACAGCCAGTGGCATGCACTCTCAAAGTCTAATTCAGTAGGATCACTATGTACACTAGTAGGATCATTTTTCCTTCTGTCCTTGGGTACTAAGGTCTCTAAACTGGCAGAGGTCATTGTTATTAGGACAGAAAGCAAAGTCTGTGAGTGGTCCTTAAACATCATAGTGATAGAAGCCACTCTCACCTTTAGTCCAAACCCATGTGTCTAGGGGAGACTGTGGTTGAGGCAAAGCCTAAATGGTTCATCCTGTAAATGGAGCAGAAATGCTTCGTGTCTGTTGTTCCTTAGCTGGTCCTATAACCGAGTCTCCAGGGAGCCTCTCCACTTTTCTGCTAGTCAGTTGCTGCTTGAGGGGAGGGCTGTGTGGTGAGTGTGGCTTAGTTAATCCCCACTGCTATGAGATGATTGTCTCACTTCCTGTGTTGTGAGTGGCTTCCTTCAGCAGCAGCTGAGAGTGGAATACTAACACGGTGAATAAAGCATTCTGCAAGGCAGGGGATGAAGAATGTCAGGGCAAAATCCTATCAAGGAGATGTGTTTATGCCAGTGAAGATAAATTCCTCCCTGTGTCCAGGGCCCTCCACTTGTCCTCTTGGGAATGGAGCTGAGTTGAGCTCAGATCTATTAGCAGATTTGATACGTATCCACCAGGACCAGCAGACAGTTCAGCCTCATTAAGAGGAAGTTACATTTATTGACGCTGTCTATGGTCCCCAGCCTTGCTGTCATGGCCACTTTGTTCTCATGGAGCATGCCTTGGGATAGCTGGGAAAAAGGCCAAGTGACATCTGCAGAGCATATAATTTTGTTCATTGGATGCCTGGACGCTCCCTCGCAATGGGTGCTGTTACCAAGCTCTCACAAGGGACACAGTCTCCTGGTGTGGAAGGTCTGTCTACACCCATCTTCCCAAGGTTTGTTTCCCCCAGTCTTCTCTTCCTTTCCTATTAGAGTGCCTTGTCATCTGGCCAAACTGTAAGCACTCCACTTTCACATTCCAGACCAAGTGAGTCACCAAATAAATTGTTAAAGTTCTGGTCTCTGGGAGGATTTTCCTGAAGTGCTATTTTTCGGGGTCATCCCTAACAGGGGTAGAACACTTGAGATAAACATTTTCACCCAATTAGTACTAGCACATCACACAGAACCACTTATAATTTGAGCTTCATGTTTTATTCTTCCGCTAACTGGATATTGGGAACTTATAGGTAAGTCAAGGTTGTTGGTTATTAGTCTTTGGACTTCTGAGTAGTCTGCCTTCTTGTACTCTCTGCCTAATAAATGGCAACAAGTTTGTTTGGTGATGGCCTAGAGGGTTTACCCCTGGGCTCCTCCACAAGGAAATCTGGCATCTTCTCATTAGAGGGTTCTAGACCTTTCAACTGCCCTATGCCTAGAAACTGGGCATTATGCTGTGACTTTCCACTGAGGTGACTTAATGGCCACCAAACATAACAGGTTTTTGTTTAGTTTCTTTTTAATGATTTATTTATTTTTGTTTTATGTGTGTTGGTGTGAGGGTGTCAGATCCTCTGAACTGGAGTTACAGACAGTTGTGAGCTGCCATATGGATGCCGGGAATTGAACCTGGGTCCTCTGTAAGAGCAGCCAGTGTGCTTAACCACTGAGTCATCTCTCCAGTCCTTTTGTTTATTTTCTAATATGTACATAACACAACCTTCTAAAACATTCCACACTGACTTTATTCCTGGGAAAGCAGGATAATTAGCTCCCAGTAGATCTTCCTGTGGGCTTAAGCATTTGGCTAGTATATCCCTGGTGCCTTTGATGGTAAGTGTACCAGCCATATCTTTGGTACCTAGCCTCTGTTGTTCTGATATATTTAGTCATGCCTAAAGAAATCATGAAGCCACTGGAATGTATGTTGGCGTATCCTTTGGTTATATCGGGTCTACAAAGTAGAATAACATGAACTTTTGAGAGATGCAGTGACCCCCTCATGAATGTGTTTTTCAGGGTCTTCATGCAGGGAGTGTCTCTAGTCCTTTTCAGGAGTGTAGTTTTGAGATAGTAGTTGAGGTGTAACTTTGTTTCATTTCCTGTTGCTGTCATGATATACCCTTACAAAATCAACTTAGGGGAAAATTTTAACTCACAGTTCCAGGTTACGATCCATTGTGACAGAAGTCCCAGTGTCAGGAGTTTGGGGGAGTTGGTCATATCACTCTTGTAATAAGGTACAGAGAGCAATGAGTGCATGCATGCTTGCACTCAGTTCACTCCCTCCACTCTTACATAGTTCAGTCTTCTGCTTAGAGAATGGTGACACCCACAGTGGATTTTCCTACCTCAATTAATCTATTAAAGAGAGTCCCCCACAGACATTCCCACAGCCAACCTGAAGCAGATAGTCCCTCATTAAGACCCTCTGCCCATATGATTCTAGATTATGTCAGGTTAACAATGAGAACCACCTATCACGGGTAGGTATTTATGTAGTTCATTCGTGATTGATGACTTCAGCAGCCATATATCCCCCAAGCCTTTGGATTTTTTCCTCACTATCATGCCAAGGGAGTTCTGGCATCTCATTTTCATGACATGTTGACTACATTGAGTTCAAGTTTCAGTCAACTAGCAGTATAAATGTTAGAGACACTTCCAGTTTCCAGAGCTAACACATTTTACGATAACTGAGGAATCTAATAAATGCATTTTTAGTCATGAAAGCAGCTTCATCTACTGTATATTTCCTACTGATCTCTTTCTAACACCACTGATATTTCCTAGTGACACTTTCAGAGATTTGGTTTTTTTGTTTTGTCTTGTTTTTTTGTTTGTTTGTTCTTTTGGTTGTGTGCCTTACTTCCTTCTGGGCTGATACTGTGTGCTCTCAGAAACATGTTGAGATTAAGAACAGTGACAGGTTATGGTAAACCCTGAGGAGAATGGGCATCTCCCTAGAAAGTGGTATCTACTCCAGGTGAGGCTATGCCATGAAAATTTCCCAGCAAAAGATGATTAGTTTTTCAAGAGATACAAGAGTAAGTTGCTTTCATGGTCTGGGTACTGTCAGAGTTTCTTTGGGGGTTGGACTTGCTAGTTCCATCTTGAAACAAATCAGACACCCTTTTCTAGCTTTGGGTGCCATTCTTTCCCAGGCCGTGCACTGACTCTCTCAGGAGATACTTGCTGACAGTAAGATTTCAACAACTTTGTAATCTAGCAATACAGAACACTTTATTTTTGGTTTCTCGGAAGTTTAGCCCCATAACTATAAGAAATAAGAGCTGATGCAGAAGCTGACTGTCAGGTTTGGATCATCACTTGGAATGGGGGTTAATGGTTGTTTTCTTTTTAAATAAGTTTTCTTAAAGTTTTATTTGTATAAGTGGTTTTACCTGTTTGTAAATATGTACCACATTTGTGTCTAGTGCACATGGAGGTCAGATCCCTTGGAACTGGAGTTAGAGGCAGTTGTGAGCTGCCCAACATGAGTTCTGGGAGTCAAACCCAGGTCCTCAGCAGAACTGACAAGTGCTCTAACCACTGGGCAACCTCCCCAGCCCTACAGTTGTTTTCTTTAGGTAAACGCTTCTTTTCATTCAAAAGGATTCTTACCAACCCATGTTCCCTGCCATAAGAGTCAAGGACAGAAGCTTTCATGGCTCTAGTACTTAACTGCAGTTCATCACAGGTGATAACCTGATAAATTTATAGGTAATAACTTGATGAATTTGAATCTACTTTGAAGCATCCCATTTCCCACTGACAGAGAACTGGTATTGCATTCTAGTCAAAGTTCATAGCCAAGCTAATCCCCAAGTTCTCTCTTTGAGAGTGTCTCTGGGAATATCTGAAGACTAACCCTGCATTGCTCAGGTTCAGTCAGGACAATTAGTTTAGAGAATTATCAACTAGTAAAGGTGACTACCAAATGGGATAAAACAGATCCAGAAATACAGGGGTAGCAGATATAGAGGACAGCTATAAACTCTAGTATTGATGAAGCAGATCCAAAAATGAACGGAAGTGGGGGAGAGCCTGGGCCCAGGCTGTGACTAAGACACTTAAAGAGGCTGTAGCTGTGACTGGATGATAGAGGAGTTTGTTAGCATCCCATGGGCTGGGGGTGATTCACAAGCTGCCTACTAGGATGCTGGTTAGATTTTGTATATGACCCCAGTTGGAGTTGAATACAAAGCCCCTAACTTATGTGCAGCGGTCCAGAGCTGGTAGACAGAACACTCCCCGTCAGTCTGTGACATGTTACAGTTGGTATACCAGAATCCAGCAGTTAGGTAGTCAGATGAACTTTCTGGAAGTTGTGCTTCACAAGGCCCCATTCACATTGCTGGCAGCAGTGCTCAGAGGGAAGGAAAAGGCCGTAGGGACCAGAGAGTCTCTGTGATGATGTCCCCATGCCTGTGGTAACAAAACCTGGAATTGCACCAACAGACAGGAAGAAATGTTCACAGGGTCTGGCTTAGGTACCACACAGGAGGGCACAGTGTAGATTCAGAACCAAAGGGCCAATAATTCATTACTGGAACATTTTATAAAGTAGAAGAAATGAATATATTGAAAAATCCCTGTGTAGTCATTATTTTACACATTTTGTGGAAGACATATATGTTTAATCCACTCTGAAAAATAATACCCCTTTGGAATGTCACATATCAAAGGGAAAACACTTCCTCAGGGCAAGACATCCTTGTCTTGGTATTTCGGTCTCCATTCATATGGCTTTAAATCCTGGGACTGAGCATGAAGAACTAGTGCTGTTTCAGAACTCCGTCCCCCTTATCACCACAAGGCAAGGAGCCCAGTCCCTCCATCAGCCTCATGTGCATGCATGTTCTGCTTAGCCCTCTGCATCTAACAGTTAAATGCCATGCCTGCTCTTTGAAAATAGAACCTTATGTTACGGAATACACTACCATTTCCTGTCAGGCACTAAAACATGTCAGCACACCGAAGCGGGGAGAAGGGGAGATGCATTTCATTCCAGAGAGGTTTCGCAGAAACTCCTGTCTTTGTTTCCTTTTCATTTATGAAATTGAAGGGCGTGTATCTCCCAATACTGTTTTCCAGTGCTCTGTCCTTTATAAGAGCAGGAAATTATACCACTAGAATGATTACGGACAAATGCTTTGAAGCAATATAATTACATTTCTTTATTCTTAACGCAAAGAAAGAGGCATTGTTTCAAAATATATGTATTTTAAAAGCACCTAGTGTGATGATTTTGCCAGTAGCACTTGGTAGGGTTTATGTAAGTCTGAGTGGATGTAGGAGTGAGAGAGTTTCATGCTACATAGCTGGGTTGGAGAAAGGAATGAGAAGCATAAGGTAAGAACATGCCATGTGACACAGGGTAGATGGCGTCCAGGCTCACAAAGAATAGGGCTTTGTGAGAATACTCATTCCTATTTTTATGGTCAGTTCCAAGCAAAGAGATGCAGGGACAGTTTGGGTTGCAGGGTGCTCTTACAGGCTCTCTGGGCAAGCTGAGAAGGGCAGGATAGCTATGCAGCACCCACCCAGCTCAGGCCAATGCTGACCTCAGCCTCGTGCCAGGCCATTCAAGTTCTCTGGCTCTCAGGTGGTGGGGCAGAGCTCAAGGGCTGTTCTCACTATAATGATCATGTGGTTTTAGAATGGACACTTATTTCCTTACCTAACCACAATCCTGTTTGGTTTTGTTTTGTGGTTTTCTTTCAATATACAACAGGAAGTAGGCACTAGCATTGTGACTACTTTGTAAACATAAGGATTGGGATTACAAAATGAGTAAAACAGTCATAAGAAAGCAACTCACCACTGGAGAAGAGCACCCCGAGGCCATCTGCCCCTCTGATTACCTCAGGATGTCTAGGAAAGCTGAGACTGAGCCTTGGGTGTTGACCAGGAAACTTCCAGAGGTCAGAGAACCACTCACCTGCTCTGTTTTCTACTTCACTCAAGAAATCCATTTAATTGCTGATTTAAATATTTAATTAACAATTTACTGCTTTCTTAGAGATCTGCCACGGTGTTCCTAACAAGGAAAAAACAGGAGGGAAAGGACTCTCACGTCACTTCTCTGAGGCTTCAGAAACGGGTTTCACTTTTCTAAGGATTCTGGTAAAAAGATGATGATATTTCAAATTCAGGGCTTCGGCTAAAAACAGATCTTGGAGAGTTTTTGGTGGGGAGGAAAGACGATGAGAAGCAGCTGGTGTGTGAGATGCGGAAAAGCAGAAGCGCACTACATTTCTGGTAAAGCAGACCAGGTTTGGGGGATTTTTTTTTAATATTCAAATCGCCTAATTCCTAAATGATATGGGAGTGGAGTTGGAAAGGAAAATGCTAATTCCAGAATTTGTGTGTTGGTTGGAAACACGTCGGTAAGATTTATTCTAAATTAGAGCGGAGGGAGTAACAGATAAAATCAGTAGCTCTACAGTGTGCACATACAAATGAGTGCTAATACGATTGTCCCCTCAGCCCTCTGCTGATCTCATCTGTGCATAGGGAACACCCCCTGAGTTGGGTGTTATTGCCCAGGCACAAATGACAAAATGCAGGGCAGTGAATCTGTGAGCCTGAGGTCCTGTGGTCAATACGCGATCGATCGGATGGATCGATAGATCTGGAACTCCAGTGGTGTTCGCTTGGCCTCTTGCACGTGTGTATTCTTCACTCTCTCTCAACTGAAACATGCCTAGCCTTTGTCACACCCTGTGCCAGGCGAAGCCTCCCACACCCTGTTACATATTTCTCCGTGACTGACGATTCCCTCATGTTCCTTCGAGATGCTATCTCTAATATTTTTCCATGGTAGATTTCTATTTTGTCTCCCCCCAAATGATGTTGAGTTGCGCAGCTGCAGAAGACTGTGTGATGGAGCAGTACACGGAAAACATTGCGGTTAAGTTGACCTTAATCAGAAGTTCCCATGCTGTTCTTTGTGTGGTTTCTTCCACAGCTGCTGGAAGGGAGGCTAGGCTTCAGGTCCTGGCAGTGGGACTCTGGGAGAGGATTCTTTCCTGGAAGTATAGAGTAATACATCACTTCCTGCTTGAGCAGAATTCCCGTTACATTGTTTTAAATAAGACCCTGTTGTTATATCCGTGGTAATTTGAAAAGGAAGAAATTCCAAATGTGTTATGTAAAACCCAGGAACTAAATTTTGAAAATCATAAACATTGAAATCAATTTGTAGAGTTTTATAAGGCTACAAGCACATGTGGAGCGTGCTTTGTGTACTAAGTTCACTTCCTGTCAGCATGTCCTGTGAGGTGGGATGGGCACTACCCGGGTCTACTGACTGTAAGGTGGCTTTGGTTTGAAATGACCACTATTGTGTGTACCACCAAGAAACTAAAACACTGCCATTGAAAACTGTGTGGTCCCTAGTTATCATACAGAACAATTTCAGTGACACCAGAAGAAACGTGCTTCATAGCATCTGCAGTACAGCGGCACTAAAGTGGTTTTACCTCTGAAGAACCCAGGACTGAAGAAGTCAGTCATCACCGAAGTTCTTGGATGGCAGAGCTGGGCTCCAAGCCTGGTTCCTTGGCTACAGACCTGAGGGTCACTACAGTTATATTTGTGCTTTCAGAGACAAAAATCCCTTTAGTAAAAGTGATGTTGAGAGATCTAGAAATGAAAGCTCATTAGGTTGGTTATTTGTATTTGAAATAGTAAAAGCATGTAGAAGTTGCTCCTTCTAGAATCTGAAGTTATAATCAAGACTCACTTAACTAGAATGGAGTCGAGAACATCAGGATAAATACACTGTTATAAAGATGGGGGAAGGACGTAAAGGCACATTTCATAAAAGAATAGATTACTCCCTGTTAGAGAGAGAGCAAATATAGCTAATATCAACCAGGCCTAGGAAATGTACATTGTATTTTTTGGTGGCAGTTGCAATTTGCCACATGCATTTTCTACTGGAATGGTTATACTCTTTGGCCTAAACATTTCACAGTTAATTGTATATCCTAGTTATGGGCCGACAAGTACACCTGGGATAAGTGGAGTGATGTCCATATAACTATTTTTATAAGAAATATTCAACACAACCTAAATGTGTGTTCAGGATTGAGGAAATAAATTCTGATATCCTCTGTCAATGAACCGGGTATGGAAAACATTGGTTTAGACTGATGTGTACTAGCATGGAATCCTGCTTGTTACGTATTTTATTCAATGGCTTGCAGACAATATGCATTATTTTAGTGAAGGGCAGCTTTGAGATGATACCTGTTTTGGTTCTCAGAACCGATGATGAGCATGGCAGCGGTTTTTAAGCCGTCAAGGAACAGGAGCGTTCACATTTTTATCCTAGACTCTGAAATGAGTCGCCTCTCCTGTCTGGTTCTTTCATCTGTAAAATGAGACAAGTACGATTAAAGTTTTTCTGGTTCAAGATATAAGTGCAGATCTTAAAATGTGCAGCGTTGGGCACAGAAATGCCCACCCTGTGTATGAGAATAAACTGCAGGTTACTGGAATGCTGAGGTGTGATCGGGCCAGGACAAGCACGGGAGATCTCCCTAGGACAGATTGTGTGTCTGTTCTCTTCTGTTTTTGTCCTGGCTGCTGGTGGTTATTGCCACCGGCATATCACATACACAGAGCACCACTGTATCACTCTAAAACCAGAACTCTAGTAACAGAGGGATTCAGAATGTGTCAAGGCTTTCAAATGTACCAGAAGTCTAGGAAATAATTAGTTTTAACCACACAAATACAATGTTTCTAAAAACAGATTTTGGTGTATTATATCGGCACTTTGGAAAATGATGTGCACATAGCTTCTCAGAGAATATAATTATTCCATGCAGGTAAAACCCTTGCCTCTGTCTTCTGACTTGGTGAAACAGCAGAAACAGCAGCAGCCCTGGATCTTAAATCATCTCCGTGCATGCTCTCATTTTGTTTTTCTGCTCCGGCTTTTCTCCACTAGAGGGGATAATGCTTTGTCTCCAGGGAGTCAGAGACTGCCTGTGTGCCTCAGAGAATATAAAGGAGATTAAGTAACATACACACACATAAAGTTATATGTATAGTAATTGACATTAGGTGCTCCATTAAACAATGAAATGCCACAGTATACCAGTTCTTCAGGACTTGTTGCCATGGATACCCAGTGTGATGGAGCTGGGGAAAGAGTTGCTTAGGAATTCGCCAATTTCCTTTTGAGGTGATGCGAAAAATAAACTATCCAGAGGTAGGAGCCATTAAGCCATTCCTGTATGTGTGCAGTTTTCAAAATAGTTAAAAGGAAAACATGTTTCAAAAAGAATATTAATTTGTGGCAGTTGCTTAATATTGTTTATTGTTTTATAAGCCAAAGGACCGGGCAGTCTTTACTATGTGACATAGTAGATATATTTGAAGGGAAATATTTTAATCCAAGATGAGTAAAATCCAGCAAATAATGTAGAACTATGGAAGGGTGGCGTCCATCAGGCAGCAAGGGGCCATTAGGTATACTCAGTAGTCTCTGAATTGATGACGAAGCAAACACTGGGAATAGAGCTGGTTTTCTGGGAGGTGGAGACAAAGAGGATTCATATGGCTTGCCAGCCAGCCAGCTAAGCTGGACTGGTAAGTTTCAGGTCCAGTGAGAGACCTGTCTTAAAAATAAGATGGAAAATGATTGAGGAAGCTGGCACACACACACATAGAAGCACATACAGATGTCAGCTCACTGGTTTAATTTGATTTTATATTTCCCCATTTCTGTGGGTAGTTTTCAACCAGTATTAGATGTGTAGTCCTTTGATTTCTGGAGCTAGCCCTGATCTCACCCACAAACCACCCTAATAGAAATCTTATGGCAAATCCGGTGGCTCCTATAACAAAGACCTCAGGATGGGAAAGGGCCCTGGTTGGCCGTCTGAACACCAGGGCTAACTTGGCTGATCACACTGGCTAGGCAAAATCCTCTTCCCTCATTCCTCCACGTGTTCCTCCTGAAGGTGCATGCTTTGTTGAAGAGGGTGATCTTCCCTAAAGGAAAGGAACTGTTCCTTGGTCAAGGGTATATATGCAGCTCACTCCCCTGGAAGAACCTCCAAACTCCCAAAAAAGTCTCTAGAGACTAGAAGAATCCCATTTTAGGGTGACTCCTAAAGGAATGACTGTTTACTAGCTGTATTCCCAACCACGAAAGCTTTGTCAATAATGGAAACAATTTTAAAGATTAGTGCTGTCCGGCTTCCTTCCCTGCTTCCCTTAACTCAAGCTACCATTGCAGTCCAACATTTATTACTGTTCTTTTCTGATCCATCTGCTATCCTAAGATAGAAGAAACCCAGATCAGGGCATGCCAGCTCTGGACCAGACCAGTCATCAAAGACTCTTCATGTCTGGACAAAAAAAAAAAAAAAAAAAAAAAAAAAAAAAGTATATATATATCCTCAGTTCTACATCAGGTTGATGCCCTTTAAAACATCAACCCCCAGCCAAGGTTCTCTTTCTCTGCTCCTGCCCCTCATCAGGGTGAGGATGAGCCTCAGGGGAGAACAGGACATTCTCCAGATGGGTGGTGGGTGGTCTACTGGACTGTCAGAAGTTGTCTTTACAACACCCCTTCTTCATAGCTGTGCTGCTTGCTGTTCTAGCCACGTGACATCAGAAAGGATCATCTGAGAAGAGGGAACCCCAGTGGAGAAAATCCCTCCAAGATTGGTTTGTAGGCTCTGTGGGGCATGTTCTTGATTAATAATTGATATGGGAGGGGCCCAATCCACTGTGGGAGGTGCCATCCCTGGACACGTGGTCCTGGCTTGAGAAGCAGGCAAAGCAAGCAATGGAGAGCAAGCTATATAAGAACACTAGTAAGCAGTTTTCCTCCATGGTCTCTACTTAAGTTCCTCCCACCAGGCTTGCCTTGAGTTCCTGCCTTTTGGTGTCCCCTGATGATGGACTGTAACCTGTAAGCCAAATAAACCCTTTCTGACTCAGGTGCTTTTGGTCATGGCGTTTAGAAGAACAATCTGAAACAGCAGCTGCCCTGCCCCCTCTCTTCCCTGATCTTCCCTGTGTGTTTTCATGAGTGTTTTCCTCCACAGAGCCCTTGTCTTGGGGTGCTTCTGAAAGCTTCTGGCCCCCCCATCCCTCCCTAGTTAGATGTCCAGTGTAGTGTTACAAGACCAGGCTCCAAAGTGGTTGCCCTTGGCTTGGGTCTGCTTCACCTGTACTATTTCATTAGCTTTGGGACCCAAGGCCAGTTACTTAGCTGGTAAATCTCACATTCTTCTTTTACAAAATGGACATGCTGGTACAACCATCTAGGCTTGTTAAGGGAACTAAGCTCATGTCCTAGAGTAATTAACTCAGTGCTTAGCACATAGGAGTATTAAATGCGTGTCAGAAATGTATATATGCCCCTGCCCCCCAGCTGAGAACCTAGGGATTTGAGTGTGCTAGGCTCACCCTGGATCATTCCTCAGCACTCCTTTTTCCCTCTTCTTTTACTTCTAAACTCTCTTCAGTGTTGTACTTCACAGATAGTAATAAATAAATTGAATTGTGACTTCTTTCTTTCTATGCAGTCTTGGATAAGTGTTTATCTGATAAGTTGGTGATGGAGACAAATAAAATGTAGGGCTTTTTGCTTTTTTTTTTTAAAAGACTGTCTCTCTGTATAGCCCAGAGTGCCTTTCAGCCCTTAATTCTCCTGCCTCTGCTTCTCAAGTACTAGGTTTATGGTCTTGTGCCACAGTAACCATTTTAGAGGGTAATCTTTTTTTAATGCTTTCTCCAGCCCCCCACCATATTTTAAGAAGAATAATACATATTTTTAATTTTGTTCTATAAATTTATGAGACATGTAAACTTTTAGGCTCTTTTACTGCCAAAAGCTGATATCCAGTGTTTTATTCATGGTGATAAACATGTGTATAGTCTGAGAGCTGATAAAGTGATCTGGAGAGAGGTGATGAGCAATCTGGGGACCACCATTTCCAAACTGACACTTCTGGAAGCAATTCTGTCCTCCTAACTGCAACTAAAAGGCGATAGTGAAATGAGAGGAGAGGCCCCAGTTTAATGCAGAGGGTGAACCATTCAGGAACTAGAACATGGTTAGGGCTTGTGAATTTGAAATATAATCATAAAATTAAGAGACAGCTGAGAATTAGCTTTGTAGGCTATAGGACCTCAGAAGGTCAGTCTCCCTAATTAATGATATATCAAAATGACCTGGTGAGCTTATGAAAATATTCTACAAGGATTCTGATTGATTCAGAATGTGTGTGTGTGTGTGTGTGTGTGTTTGTGTTCATTTCCCCCCTTCTGAACATTCATGCCTGATGTTCAGGGTGGGTAGACAGGCGTTTGAGAACCATGATGAGAGCCATCGACTGCTTGCTAGATCATTTGGTTATCTGGACACTTGAATCTCTTCTGGTTGTAGGAATTTTTTTATCAAGACATCCTTCTTTTGAATTGTTCTTTTTTAAATGGTTTTAGCTGTAGATTTTGCTTCAGCTTAATTCTGTCTATTGGTTCTAGTCTATCTCTCAAACTACATAAATTAGTAGATCTGCTACTTTCTCCATCTTGTAGTCATTAAATACTGTCTTTGGAGGCAGCCATGATGCCCCCCTTTAATTTGGACTGCAGAGACCTCTGCATCCTTATTGTACTAACTCCAACTAAATTCAGAAGACAATTAGTAAATGCTGAATACATTCTGGACCTGTGCTGAAGGATGTGAGACCACATGGACCATACAGCTGAACTGGGAAAGATAAACTCAGAAGTGTTTGTAAAACATAGGCAAGGCTCTAAAATGTGGGCTCTAGACTTAACAGACCCATTTTGAAAACCCTAAATCATCCCCTTCACGAGGTAAGTCTATAGGCAAGTTCTTTAACAGCGTTGCCTTGGATTTCATTTTGAAGCCATAATTTGTCTCAATACAATTCTTGTTTTGTAGTAAGTATTCAATACATTTTACCTATTTAAAAAAAATGCTGAAGTGTCTAACCACGATGGGAGCCAAGAGTTTGGATTACTATTTGGAAGGCAAAATTTATCTGGTCCTGAAATTCTAATAATGAAATAAACTTTTCATAAAAAAATTAGCTGATTTGTAAGCAAATTTTTTATTGCATAAAGAACACTTATTTCTTGTACAATTAAGTAATTTTACTCAGTGTCCTGTTGAGTACCTCTACTGATAGGTTGGTTAGTATCTGCTTTGCTATGCTGTTGTGATAGTAGAAAGACCAGTTGCCATATTAGCAGATTCAGTATGAGTCCGAAAAGATGTCAGCAGATTAGAGCAAGAGCTCAGTGGGTGGATATAGAAAACAACAACAAAACCGAATGTAAATTCCGGAAAAGTGGCTATAAGTAGACTATGAGAAAGATGTGGCTCTATGGAACATTTTACAGTTGGTTTTTAATATGTTATAATGAAAGATGTTCACCACAGAAGTTACTGTGATTTTCCAATCATGGTAGACATTTGGAAGCCAGAGCCATGACAGCTGTGCCCCTTCATCTCTGTTCCAGATCACTATCCTCTTTTCCTTTGCACTTGTCAGCTGGGATGTTTGGTAGCTCTGCTTACCTATCCGGAACTCATATAATGGGTACAATTCTGGCCCAGAAAAACCCTTGGGTTGTGAAGAGGATCTAGACAGCCTCATCACATTTACTCACTGGTTTTTAATGCACCTGGAATTTCAATTGACTGAAATTTAAATTAATTAAAAATCTCAAGCATTGTGGCAGATAGCATTTTGTGGGAATATTACCACTAGAGCAGATGGTTGATAGTGAGTTCTTTTGCACACTCACTGACAGAGGTATTTGTGCTAAGCTGTCCAAGGTATTTTCGAAAGTTGTACTGGATACATTAACAGCATCAGTGCAAAATTAGTCACAAGAGCAGGGTTGAGTGAGCCTGTCTTCCACGTTTAGGGAGAAAGGATACCTAGGAGAACAGAACAAAGTGATACTTTTTTTGCTGTTTGCTGATGGTGGTCTCTGTCTCTCTCTGTCTCTCTCTCTCTCTCTGTCTCTTTCTCTCTCTCTCTCTCTCTCTCTTTCTCTCTCTCTCCATTCAGTGTTATAATAATAAAAATTCATAATAAGGAGATCAATATCCTGCAGGTGACTGTTTTTCTAACCATGTTTTGAAACCAAACATGAGCATTAGAAAGAAACCTTTTCTGAACAGGCTGGCAGTTTCCGCCAGCCTTAAATTGGCATCTTGGGATAGTATGCTCTGCGCCTGAAGAGCCTTGTAGAGGAGGAAAGAGGCAGAGGGTGAGATGGAGGGGGATTCTAATGACGGTCTTTTGAATAGTGCCAGTTCAATCCCTAAAACAAAAAGCCAGGTCTTTTTTTCCCCCTAAATAATGTGCTCTCCATCTTCACCTCTCATCCGGAGAAACATGAAAGAGGAAGGGAAGGAGGTGACCCAAATCACAGAGTGCCTTTGATAGGAGGGATTCGGCTGTTTTGAACACTTACAATCAAAGGAAGTGCTTTCCCTAATTACATGAACTATGTGAAATCTCTCAGAATAGCTCTTCCACCCCAGGATTCCTTGCACTTTAGAAGTTTGCATAAAAGCTCACACGGAGAATCAGATGCAAAGTGTTTGATTCAGGTTTTATTAGGCAGAGGAGTGCCCACGTCTCTCCTGCAGCTCGCCAGCTGCTTAGGTTGGGACCACTCTACCTGGTTTTGATGTGGCTGGCTTTCAGACCTGCAACATTACGATCTTTGTTCCATCTTTTCTTGCAGGAAGCACTAGTTTTTAGGGCTAGTAGCTATGGAAATATCCAGAAGATTGTGGTCTTGCCAATTTATCTCCCAACATAAAAAGGGTTAGTAGTTCCATGTGTGAGCTTTGCATGGGAATGTCTAATTTTTTTTTGTTGTTTACTACTGGTGAATGTCAAAATATTAGGCTTTATTAAGCTCTTTATTCTATCATACATTTTAAATGTAAGAATAATTTACCATGAAATTTTTATGTAGAATTCCTCATTTACTCTCAGAATCTAGACTAGGAATCTGCCAGAGCCCTTAACCCAAATAGAGATTATAGCTGTGCTAACATTTTGCATCGTGGAGTGTCCTTGGTATTAAGGTATAGCATGTGATTCTGATGTGAGGAGAGGACTGTAAATACCCCAAGTTCTTTGCTTGGGAAGGCGGGCATCAGTATCATGGTCCAAGAAAAAAAGAAGCAGCTGTTTGCATTCAAGTCAGGCTGATACAGATATAAATTTTGTGTGATAAGGAGATTGTCTAGTAATTGTATTTAATAATGAAAGGTTAGTGTTTTCCAATTTGTGACCAATTTAGTCAACCAATTTGTGACTCTTAACATATTTTATAAACTACTTGGGTGAAAGTCTGTGTGTCCTAAAGGGGGGAAAATAGCAAACCCTGAGCAAACGAAGAAAGTTCTACTTCTGTTCGGTATTGAAAGCACTGGCTGGAACTGTAGCCTGTATAGCATTTCCTAACATTCCCAGCTCTTGGCAACAAGGTGTGATTTAAGAGGAACTAAGAATGTTCTTCAGCCAGGAACCTACACAAATGTTGTCCAGCGGTTGCCGCCGGCTTTTAGAGTCCTCACTGATGCCAGGTAGGTGGCTTATTTTAAAGACATAGGCAGTTGAATGTGACAGACTACACCTTAATCCAGTATTCAGGAGAACAAGGCAGGAGGATTCCTGCAGCTCCTTACCCATGCATGTTATAAGAGAGAAGCCCAATATTATTGAACGATAGGCATTTAATAATACTTCGGCATTAGCAGCCAAAAAGCGCCTGGTTTCCTTCTGGTATTTCCAGCTGTTGGGAACATGGTGCCACACAGATCATAATTCACCTTTTTGTTCTAGATCAAGATTCTATTTAAATCACTCTAGAAACTGAGAATTACATATTTGTCACTAAAATTCCATAGGCTTCTACAAGATACGTTCCCTAATCCTTACCATCCAGAAGTTCTCCTTAGTGGCTGGCTTACATAACTTCTGTTAGGACTTTAACCTGGCATGCCTTGCACCATTCCCGATGCTGAATGAGACTGTTCAGATAGTGTTTTATCATTTATTAAGTTCTGTGGCTACAGTCTTTTCTCTCCAGATGATGGGGCAAGCTCTGCTGTGTCCAAAATCACACAGGAAAAAACAGAACTGATCTAAATTCTCTGGCCACGGGCCCAGTGCTCTTTGCCCTTGGTAGCTCACAGCATTGGAGAAGCCCTTACTTGACTGTATTTTTCATACCTGAATGTCCTCTCAAGAATTCCTGCCACAAATGGGCATTTGCTTCTGTTGGAATTCTGGTTGGTAATGATGGGAACTCACTAACCTCCTGAGACATCCATTTCGTCTATGGAAAACTCTACTGTTAGATAGTTCTCTGCAATTCTGAGCTCCTGTTCATGCTACCTAATAGCTCTTTTGGGGCCGAGGAGAAAGGAATTATTGTAATACTGTAATGTGGTTGGTTTTTTTTAAGAAAAAAACCAACATTAAAATTAGACTCCATGGAAACGCTTATAAAAAGACACATGCTGTGTGCCCATTTGTCCCTTAATTCTTATTTGTAAGTAAAAGGACTACATTTACTTTAGCTTTTTAGCTTTTCTGCAAAATTTTTGGTCTTTTTGTAATGTTTTAGAATCAGTCTCAGAAACCAAAAGTGACAGCCTCTCACTTAGTGAAGGAAGCCACAGTGTGTGTGGAAGTAATAGAAAAGTAGACCCGTAAATAATGCATGTTATGTTGAACATGAGTAGAACAGTGTTGTTTTGAGATTTCTGCTTTGATGACTTATTCATGGTGAGTCTGTACTGGCTACAACCATGTATGTCCTTGTATGTGCATCTTCCAGGTTCTTATGTGAAAAGGTGACGTGCTCATCGTGGCGGAGTCACGCCTCCTTCTGTGCAAACCCACACTTTACACCACCAGCCTGTAACATCCCGGATCTGCCCCCGCCCCTGCACACACACTGTATTTCTTAACTATACTGTTGCCTATAAAAATGGAGACTTTGAAAAGAGTGGTGTCAGGGAACCGCATGATTCTACTCTGTATCTTGGCTGTGGTGGTAGTCACCAAATTACACATGCGACAAAGGGTGTAGGACACACACAGATAGATGCATGAGAACCTGATGAACTCTGCTGCAGTTGGCGAGTTTTATCAACTGGCTGAAAGTATGGGGCTTCCTTGTATTATTTCTGACTGCAGTAATCTACAATAATCTTAAAACAAAAAAATGAGATCATGCTATTTCATATACACAGACTGAAGAGCTTGGTTTTAGACTTGGGATGGCACAGCACCTTTTCATGTAACTGTATGTAGAAATACAGTTTTAAATAACCTTCAAAGCTCTACATAGCATCCACTTGCCTTTAGTTTACAAAATTACAATCTTGTCCACTACATAATAAATAATAGATATGTAAAATTGCACTTATCATAGTCTTTAAAGAGGCTTCTATCAATGTTCAAGAACTTAAAGGGAAATATAATTAAGATGAGAGAATAGTGTGTAATAGTTGTATTTGTGATCATTCACTGTATTTACTTATTTTTATTAATTTGGGTAGGCCTTGCTGTGTTATTCAGATTAGTCTCTAACTCCTGGACTCATGTGACACCCCTCACTCCTCCTCAGATTTCTGTATAACTGGGACCACAGGGATGTGACACCATGCCTAGCTTATATTTGTAAATGTAAATATCTCCCTTTAAGCAGCTTGGAACGTTATCCTCAACACCTATAAGTCTCACATTCTTATCAGATGCACATGAAATGTTCTCCAGGACAAACCTTGTGATGGTCTAGTGAGTTTCAGTAATTTCCAGTCTTATGCTTGGTTGGCATGCACCACAAAGCCTCTAGTCAGCATTTTCTCCAGAGGGTGAAATGCTGAATGTTTCTTTCTCTAAGATCAAGAATGAGACGGGCACCTGTTGGCACATTTCTAATCAGGGATGGAGGAGGTCTTAGTGCACTGAGATAAAAGAAATCAAAGGCATAGAGACCAGAAGCCAAAATAAAATTTCATTTGCTTGTGTAGAAAATCTTAAGTCTGTAAACTGTTCTGTGGGTTGCCCTTTTTCTTTCTTGGTGGTATCTACTCAGGCACAGCACTTTGAAGTTGGGGAAAGTCCAAATTATCATTTCCTTTTTGCTTATACTTTATGTGATATCTAAGAAGCCCTTGCCCAACTCAGGCTGTCAAGATTTAGTCTTAAATTTTTTTTCAGAAAGTTTTACTATTTTAGCTCAAACATTTATTTTTACGATTACTTAAAGAAAGGATCCAGCCCCCCTCCATTTTTGTATGTTAAAAGTTGCTTTAAAAGAGGTTTGGGGCCGGGCATTGGTGGCTCACGCCTTTAATCCCAGCACTTGGGAGGCAGAGGCAGGAGGATCTCTGTGAGTTCGAGACCAGCCTGGTCTACAAGAGCTAGTTCCAGGACAGCCTCCAAAGCCACAGAGAAACCCTGTCTAGAAAAACAAACAAACAAATAAATAGAGGTTTTAGATGTAGACTTTTTTAAAAAAAGATTTATTTCTTTGAGTCTGAGAATGTAACTCATTGGTAGAACACTTTCTTGGCAAGGCTGAAGATTGGCTCTCAGGCAGAGAAGATAGGGATTTTTGTTGTTATTTTTATTTAATACATCTTTTTCCGGAAGATAGTGCTAAAAACTAAAAGAGAATGACATTTATTATACTTTAAGAATTTGTTTCATTGTTTCATGTGTTCCACTCAACTGCTTGTCCTTGATGCCCAAAGCCACTGTGGTTTTTGTCATCTGCTAACATTGTACAATGTTTAAAAATGGGCTTGACAAACTTACCCTGAGTGGACGTGTTGGAGTCTCTCCTCAGAAATGACTTAGTGTCCTCCCTCCCTACCTTTTGGGTCATAAAAATCTTCTGAGAACTTTCTGTTAAAACGTTACACTATAAGAGGCAGGGTGTCGAGTGTCCTCAGTACAGGCTTGGGTGCAGGGCCTTTCCTGAATTTTACTGTTCTAAAGGAATGGAGAGTTGGTTTCACTATGTCCTGATGTCCAGGTGTGCAATGTGAGTAGCCCTTTGAGGTGCATGACGAAGAATGAAGAAAAGTTAATACGCCCCTCTCCCTCAACCGTGCCCCCCTCCGTCATCTTTTCTGCCCTCCTGGTGGTGCTTGGATGCTGTGTACCGATGGTGTGGTTAAGAAAGCATCAGTTACTTTGCTGATCGCTTCGGGCAACCCACGCCTCTACTTCATGCATTCTCAAACTCACCTGAGTGTTTAGTGACTTTGCCTGGGTAACACTGCGACATATATTGATATTTGATGACGTGAAACCTAGGTGGCCTCTGAGGTTGGGCAGTGCCTCTGCCTAGACCCTGTGTTTCCTGTTCTTCTAGATTGAGTAAGATGCTTATGAAGATATGGTAGGGGCTGGCGCTCTTAAGACTGGCTTCATAGGAAATAGAATCTGTAGTTGTGGATGCAATCTGAACTCTAAAACATGTTAGAGACATGTATGAGTAGCCACAATCTAGGAATAGATACATCCATACATTCGTTCTTATTTATGGGGTTGAATGTGACCAACAGGTGTCAGAGTTTTCTGGTACTTTGTATGCATGAACTCATGCAATGTTTAACAACAGGAAGCTGTGTTATATTGTGGTGTTTTACAAAGAGTTTTCACACCCATCTAATACTTACTAAAACTTACAATTATGAGGATAGAGAGCATAAGGAAGACAAGGCAACTACATGGGTCTGGAACACTAAGGGGACATTGTTAAAAATCTCAGTAAAGGGGCTGCAGAGGTGGCTCTGGAACAGAGCCCACCCTTGCCTACCATGCATGCCTCGCAAGGCCCTGCGTTTGATTCCCAGCTCTTCCAGAAAGTCTAAATAAAGCCTGAACTTCGATGTATAGTAATGTTCTGTAGTGGCAGGAGATCTAACAGTGTGGGAAACAGGTGCTAGGGATATGAGGACTAAAATTTCTACAAAATAAAAAGATTATTTTTAAAATATGGTCTAGTGAAAACAAATTTTATTATCCTCATTCCATGGATTTCTAGTGTTTAGAAAGGCTGCATAACTTTGTCAGTAGTCTGGCCTATACCATGCCCATTAATTGTGCCTCACACATTTCATTCTGTGGACAGTTTCACTGCACTGTCCCTGTAGCCTCTGAGGGTTAAGAGATACTACATTCTCTGAGCTGGGAAAATGGCCCAGTTGGTAAAGTGTTTGTGAGGACCTGAGTTTGAGTCTCAGACCCCATGAAAAGAAAACAACCTGGTATGGTGGCACTTGTAATCCCAGCAATAGAGAAACACAGACAGACAGGTGGATCTCAGGGCCTTGCTGGCCAGCCAACCCAGCCTGGCCTACTTGGTGAGCTCCAGACCCATGAGAGACCTTGTCTCAAAAGAGGTAGATGTAATCTAGGGAATAATACCTAGTTATCACCATCTCACTTTCCCTCCACAAGCACGTTTGCACACACACAGGCACACAAAGACAGAATTTAGTTTGAGATCAGGTCTCCCGTAGCCGAGGCTGGCCTTGAGCAGACTCACTATGTAACTGAGGTTGACCTTGAATTCTTAATCCTCCTCCACCTCTCAGGTATGCCACACTGTTCCCAGCCTATATTATGCGTTAATTGTTATTTATGGGGTACAGTGTGATCATTTCATATATGTGTAATGAGCAAACCATGGTGATTAGCATTTCCATCTCCTTAAACATTTATCATTTCATGACAGATAAGAGCTCGTGATGATTCTTGTTCACAACTGGAAAAATAACTCAAAGATATATTTCTTGTTGACTTTGAATCAGAAGCCCTTGCATATTTGAATGTATAATATAGTATATTTCAGGGGCCCACTTGATTAAGCCAGTGCTACAGAAACCTATCTTAGGAGCATCTCGAGAAGAGTCTGTGTGCCTTAGTTAGGTTTCTGTCCCTGTGATTAAACACCATGACCAGAAACAGTTTGGGAAAGAAAGGGTTTATTTCATATTACAGGTCGTAGTCCTTCATTGAGGGAAGTCAGGGCAGGAACATGCAGGCAGGAACACAGAGGCAGGCACTGATGCGCAGACCGTGGAGGAACACTGATTACTAACTTGCTCCTCCAGGCTTGCTCAGTTTGCTTTCTTATACACCCCAGGACCACCTGCCCAGGGATGACACCACCCACAGTGGGTTGGACCCTTCCACATCAATCAGGAAATGTCCCACAGGCCAGTGTGATGGGGGGCGTATTCTCAGTTGAGGTTCCCTCTTCCCAAACAACTCTAGCTTGTGTTAAGTTGACAAAATACCAGCCAACACAATTGGCCCACAATTGCCAACTTGACACACAAGTATATAACTATTTAACTATAACATTTCCTTTCTCGTTTGTATCTATGATGTAATATTAATATCACAATATAAAACATAACTTTAAAAGTACCAGTCTTTAAAAATTTTAAACACTTTGAAAGTTCAGTTTTTTTAAAATAGTCACAAATCTCTCTAAAAATCTGAAGTCTCTTAACTAGGCTCCTATAAAATCAAGTTGCAAGCTTCTTATTTCAAAAGGGAAGAACCAGGGCATAGTTACAGTTAGATCAAGGCAAAGCCAATGCCCAATAGTAATTAATAATAAATCAAATTCTGTAGCTCATTCATAATCCTCTGGGCTCCCAAGGGCTTGGACAGCTCCATCTCTTTCACTCTGCCATCTACAACACCCATGGCTTGTCTCCTAGGTTCCACTAGGCATCTTCACTCTACACTTGCCACTGTCCTTGGTTGTTAACCCCAAGTCTTGGTATCTCCAAAATGCTGGAGGCTCTACAGGGTTTCCCTTCACTCTTGGCTTCCTGGCTTCTCTTCAGGTACTCTAACCCTGCCTCATGGCTCTGTGGCTCTGTTTTTTCAGCAGATTGTAGTATATGTCTGAGTTCAGTTCTATAGATTTTTGGGTTTTCTTGGCTCACTGTTGCTTATTGCTAATACTGAGATGTGCCTCCATGAGGTTCACATGTGAGTCTGGTGCAGTTGTTTTTAAATTGGTAGTGGCTTTATTATTTCCCATAGAAAGAGCAAAGTTGTGATGTTAAAGATAGCAAGGCAGTGTATTATTGGTTGAGTGGAAGTTCAGCTAAAGGGCATTCCAACTCCAAAAGCCACTAGGCTGCAGTTCAGTGGCTGTAAGTCCTGGCTGCATGCCAGACTCACCCAATGAGCTTCTGAGATAGCCAGACCTTTACCAAATACACCAGACTGAAATCAGAATATTAGTGTGAAGTAGCTTTCGGTCATCTGGTCTGTCCTCACCTAAGCACCACAGCCACAGTGAGAAAACAGGCCTCTTGATTCTGATTTTGCAGTTCTTTTCATCCCTGGATCCAATAAATAAGCTAGAGATTTATTATGACTCAAGTCCCTGCTGTGTGTGGAATTGCAGGGGAGTTTGTCTACTCACTTTGTTGTAGAGGTGTAAGTGACTAGCGTCTATGTAACTCTCAGGGTCTGTGCTCACATTTCATGGCTTTGAGGCCAGATTGTCTGGTTTGAGTCTTGGTCTCCTTATGCAGGTTTATCTCTTAGTTTCTTGGAGATAAACTGGAGATAATAATGACTTTAAATCATCAATCAAACAAGTTAATGCATGCAGAATGATACGATCATGTTGATACATAGGAAATGCTTCATATAGGTCACCCACTGTAATGCCCGAATATGAATGAACTCAGCTTACAACTTCTGAAACTTGTGGTTGCTAATTCATGGATTGCAAAAGGATTATAGTAATGAAACTGTGTAGTTGGGCTCATTCGTGTTGAATGCTGTTCATCTTTCTGTAGGCTCTTAGCAGGATCTGTATTCTCCTGCCTAGCATTTTTCCTGGGCTTGCTGTTGAACCTTTACATTCCAGTTCAGTCCAGCCACATCCTTCTGTATATTTTCTAAATGTCTCAGGTTGCCTGAATGTATAGGAAAGGAGGTTGTTACGCCTCTCAGTTACTCTCTGGTATATTCTCACAGCAGGCCCTGTGTCTTGAGAGGCAGGTGTGGTTAATAAGCAGTAATATGAATCTTGAACCATGAAGACCTACAGACTATATCCATATCCATATAGATGTAGATATGGTTGATGTGATTGTCCTGATTTGAGTTCTTCTGAAGCCCTCTTCCACACTGATTGGCATAGTAACTGTATTAGTCAATGTCTCTACTAGCAGCATATAAGGGTTTCCTCTCCTGTAACCTCCCAAGCATTTCTTGTGATTGATTTTCTTAATGACTGAAGTGAAATGGACTCCCAATAAACTTTTGATATTCGTTTCCATGGTGGCTAAGGCTGTTGAACATTTTCTCACATAGTTATTTGTCATTTGTATTCTTCTGTATATGTGTTTATACATGTAGACGTGGGGGTTAGAGGTTGACCCAATCACGTCTTGAGTTAACGTTTGAGGTAGGGTGTCTCACTGAACCTGAAGCTCACCAAATCATCTAGACTGTAAGCAGGCCCCAAACATTGTCCTGTCTCTGTCTTCCCAGCCCTGGGATTACAGGCACACTCCTCCATGCCTGGTCTTTTATCTAGGTCATGCGGATCCAAACTCAAGTCCTCAACTTTGCATAGAAAGCACTTCACCCAGGAGCAGTCTACCCAGCTCCTGAATTTCCTCTTTTTTTTTTTTTTGTTTTTGAGACAGGGTTTCTCTTTGCAGCTTTGGAGACCAGGCTAGCCTCGAACTCACAGAGAGAATTTCCTCTTTTTAGAACTGCTCAGTTCATTTGCCCATTGATTCATTGATTGGATCATTTGGGGGATTTTTTGTTTAATTTTTTGAGTTCTTTATATATTCTAGATATTAGTCCCTGGCCAGCTACTTGGCAGAAGTTTCCTCCTCTTTACTGTGTTAATTGTTCTCTTTGCTGTGTCGAAGATTTTAATCTCACAGACCCCTTTCTGCCAGTTCTTGCAAGTATTTCCTGAGCGATTGAAGTCATTTTTTGAAAATGTGTGCCTATGGCTATGTCTTGAAATGTTTTCTTATATCAGTTTCAAAGTTTGGGGTCATACATTAAGGCCTTTGGTCCCTTTTTAAGTTGATTTTTGTGCAGGGTGAGAGATAGGGATCTAACTTTATTCTTCTACTTGTGGAAACCCAGTTTTCCTAGCATTATTTGTTATAGAGGTTGCTTTTTCTCCAATGTATGTTTTTGGCACCTTATAAGGAAACAAGTGGCTGTAGTAGGATGTTTGTATTTCTGGGTCCTCTATTAATGTGCACATCTGTTTGTCTGTTGCTACCATGCTGTTTTATATAGCTCTTAAAATCCCGTAATTCCAAATTATATGTGTAGGGTTTGGTGCTGTTGTTTTCAATCAATAAAGGCAGATATCAAACATGTTTTCACCTTTAGCTATTGAGTATGCTATCAGAACACCAAAAGAGTAAAATCACTATTAATTTAGGTGAAGTATCCAGTTATTCAAGATACTGTCTAATTGGAGTGCAAAAAATGTTAAGGGACTTCTCAGACTATTTTAAAATTAAATTTGCCTAAACTCTTCTAAGTGATTTTGTAGATTTCCATAATAAATGTGGCAAACATTTCTCTTATGGGATGTAAATAATCAAACTCTGTTGCACTGTAGAGTAATATTATAAAGCACTTAGCTAATCAGATTGTGAAGTTGCTCAAAATTCCTACCATGTAATTTTTGCATAGAGAGAGGCTGCCTCATGCTGTGCAATTAACGGGTTTTATTAGCTATAAATTCCTTGTTGCTGGCTGGCCTTATGTCCCAGTGCCTGGGGAGAATTAGATCTTGCTTTTTGACCTGATCTTGCACAGTTACGTGTCAAGAAGGTGTGGACATGTTGCAGCAGGGACAGTGGCCCAGCCTCTGAAAGGGAGTCATCAAGAGGTTTCCTTAAACTTCTGTAACTAGGCTAGGAGGGCTCTGGAATTTCCCAGCCCCCTTGTAATGTCTGAGTGTTCTATAAACTCGTGTTCCTTTCTGTTCTCAAAACAGGTTTATAGTATGGTTTGCTGATAAACAGGGCTCTGAGATCACATAACTTGTGTTAAAAATCTGGCTTTGTCATTCACTGTGCCCTGGGCTTGTCTCCTTGCCTAGGTTTCTTCCCCTGTAGAAAGTGTGGTACTAGTCACAAGCCCATGGTTTGTTGTGAGAAAATGAAATCTTAGTCTAGTTCATGTTGAGTAGGCACTCAAAAAATGGTAGCCTTTGATATGGGGAACTCTGCAAATTCATATCCATTTGAGCAAGGCAGTTCTTAATATTTATATCTTAATACGTTTTTAAGTATTTTTATTCATTTAGGTTTTGTGGGTTGTTTGTTTGTTTTTGAGATAGGGCTGCATGTAGTCCAGGCTGACTTTGAACTACCTACGTAGCTAATGATGACTTTGAACTTCTGATCTTCCTACCTCTACCTCCCAAGTGCTGGGATTACAGATGTGCAACACCAAGCCAAGATAGACAACTTTATTGGACATTCTTTAAAGAGAGCAGGGGCCAGAAATATAAAACACGAAAGAGGCAGAAGTGGGAGGTCAGATTTTATTACTGATATTTAGTAGGCCCCTAGCAACTGAACTAATTAAATTAACCCATCTAAGACCCAATTTCCCCAGCATTTAAATACAATAAAACATTGTCCTGGCAAGAAAAGATAAGTGCTTTGGCAATGTTGTGTTGTGTTTAGGTAAAATCATAAGTAAACATTGAAAAACAGATATAAGAATCAAGGAATCCACTGTTAGGAGAGATGAATCAATTAGCCCAGGAGTGTGGATTGCCTAAGATGAGTGGGTTCTAAAGGGGCAGGAAAGTGGCCAGACAAGAGGCTGACATTGGTTAAGCACCTGGAATTTGCTGGACCTGGGCTAGGATTTACTGTCCCACTGTGTTGCACGTGAGAATGAGTTGAGTCATAAGTTCCCCCAACTCCTTAGGTGTTAACTTTCTATTACTGTAACATACCACTGAGACAAACCCATCTAAACAGGGGCAAAGGTTAGCTTGGCTCACAGTTGGGGAGGGTTCAGTATGACTGACTGACTGACTGACTGTCTCTATTGCCTGGGGCACCAGAACATATGGCAAGAATGTTTGGTAGAGGAATCCTGTTTACTTTATGGCTGGGTGTAAAAGAGATGAAAGGGAAATTAGCTAGGGCTCCATTTTCCTTTTCAGGCATAAGACTTCCATCTAGGCCCCACCTCCTAACTCCATCTCCAGGTAGTACCATACAAAAAACTAAGCCTTTATTTACACATGAAGCCTTGATGCACCTCTGTGGGTTCCCTGTAAAGTAGGAAAGCCAGATTCCCACTGAAGCCAGTCACACTGCAGAGGAAGAGGTCCTAACACACCAGTCCAGTTCACTGGGTAGTTATCGAATACCCCCTCCATGGAAAATGGTATTAGTAATACATTAATTGTCATCAGAAATTAATAGACTTTAAAACTAAAGGAATCAGGGGATGTGACCATCCAAGTCATTTTCTAGGAAGAAAGCAAGCCCCAAGGCTTTCTTTGGAAATAGACTTTTTTTGAGACAGAGTTTCTCTCTGTGTAATCCTTGCTGTCCTGGAACTCACTCTGTAGATCAGGCTGGCCTCGAACTCACAGAGATCCACCTGTCTCTGCCTCCCAAGTGCTGGAATAAAGACATGTGCTACCAACGCCCAGCTTGGAAATAGGCTTTCTAAAAATAGTTTAGCACAATGTGGCCAACTCTTTGACAAGGTACATTGTGATCAAAAGCCAGATTTTTACATGCAGTTTTTTCACCCAAATTTGAGCACAGGCTGTTTTAATATTTTATTTTTTTCATGTTAACCACAACTACACCCAGTTGCAAACACAATGAATGTAAATCTCTTAGCCAACGTGTTGTTTGAGACATTCTTTGAGGCTTGGGACTGAACACTGTTGCATGAAGTTCTTGCCAACCTCCTGCTCAGCCAGTTTAGTCTAATCTCAGTTTTAGTTAGGCATGTCCTAACCTGGAGGGCCAAGGCCCATCTCCTGGTGTTGAGTCAGCTGCAGCATCCCACCCAGGAAAACCGTTGAGCAACCAGAGACTTCCCAGTTCTGCTGGCGTGGCCAATAAAAGCCTCAAGTGACTTCAGCTTTCAAGAAACATGAGGAGAATGACTGCTTTAGTTTTTCTTAGCATCTGTAACCAGTTTCCTAAAAGAAAAAAAAATGTCCTTATGACATCAAGTCTCTTTAGGGATATAGGGCTCCTGTTATGGAGCCTGAATTCAGTTCATTTAGCCTTTCTTATTCCCAGAGTACCTGGGGTGCCTCACTGGAAAGAGAATCTATAGAACTGTAGAGCTTGCTGCTTGTCATGTGACTGTTTGTGAATGGGTCTCATTAAACCCAAAGTGACTCAAAAAGCGTGACCTGCGCCTGACACTCTGGTGATTAAACTCCCACCCACCCCCATCCTGCTTTGTAAATTGTTCTTGTGTCACTTTTAAAAAAATGGTTTATTTTAGGAAGATGCTCCAAGCCATGAATGCAGTGAATCAGACAGCATGTTTCTAGTTTGGGTCCATTTGCGCCCCTGGAAACTTGATGCATGCAACCTTATGCCTGAGATTGAGAAGTGTCCTTTATTTGTCTTGGTGATCAGAGTGTGAAGTGATTAGCAGAGAAAGGATGCCCCTGGCCTGAAGGAAGTAGGTAGGATGACCTCCTAGCTCTTTAAGTACTGCCTTGAGAACTTGCAGGTCTGCTGCCCCCTGCCTCTCCACTCTCCTACTAAGGATAGCAGTTGTGGGCTCTGTGGTCATGAAGATGAGTAGTGCTCTGTACTGAGAAACCAGGGTTTTCCTGTTTCACAAACTTCCCTCTGATGGAGAGCCTGGCGTGTCTGTGGTTTGCATGCCTGCTGCTCAGTATACATGCCTGCTGCTGGCCAAGTGTAGGAAGAGCAGCCTACACGACCAGGCCCCACTGCAGAACGTAGGGTTCCATCTCAGTGCATTGCCGAGGAGCACTTGTTGCAGCAGCATGAAGAAACAGCGTGTGGATCACCTGCAGAATCGTTTCTGGAAATAGATGGCAGAATGTCTAGGACAGAAAATGAGAATAGAAGGTTCAAGGCTGAGTAAGCTTCTGTCTTCTGTCTTTAATATTTGAAATAATAATATGATTACATTTCTCCCTTCTCTTTGCCCCTCCAAAACTTTCCATATACATCTCCCAGCTCTCCTTCAAATTCATCACCTCTTTTTTCACTAGTTGTTATGCATGATATATGTGTGTATGTGTATGTGTTTGTGTGTCTGTTGTAATATATATATATATATATATATATATATATATTCCTAAATATAACCTTTCAGTCCATGTAATGTTACTTACATGTATGTTTTAGGGCTGACCATTTGGCACCGGACAACCAATTGGTGTGCCCTTCTCTGAGGAAGGTTGTCTCTCCAGTTCCCAGGTTTCCGCAGTTGTGTATAGTTCTTTGTGTAGGATTGAGCGTCGGAGTCATCTTCCCATCCACTTTGGCATGCGTATTGTTGTTCTTGTTCCATTCATGTGTAGGCAGTCATGTTGGTGAGACTTGATGGGTGTAGCTTCTGATATTACAAGGAGACACAATCTGCCGGCAAACTCCCTGAACCTCTGGTTCTTACCATCTTTCTATACCTTCTGCAATATTCCCTGAGCCTTAGGTTTGGGAATGTTTTGAAGATACATCCATTGGAACATGACTCAACAACTCTGCGTTTTGCTTAGCTGTGGTTTTCTGTAGTGCTCTGTGTCTGTTGCAAAGAGAAGTCTTCCCTAATAAGTGGTGAAGACTAAACTTAGCTGTGGGTAAAAAGACAAGTGTTTATAGGTTGTTGTTAGGTACTATGCTGTTTAGTAAATTGGTGTTTGAAGAGTCTCCTCCTATCACCATGACATCACTAGCACTGAGCAGTTAGGTTGCCAGAACAGGTATCTGAAAGGTTCACAGAAGACACAGGGCATGTTCAAAGAGTGAAAAGCAAGAAAGAATTCTCCAGCAAAGGTGCTTGTTTGTCTTGGACAGTGACAGTTTTGAAGCACTGCCATCAAATCCTATCTCCCAAATTTTAAGTCAACAGTGAGCTATAGAACATAAATTTCTGCATGATTAGACAGTCATTCTTTTGAAATTTAGCCCAAGTTACCCTTCCAGCTAGCTCAGATAAAAGAAGAGATTGGCTACTGAAGCAAACATGAACCATTCAGTATTGTATTCTTGCCAGTATTAACTCCATGCCAACCCTCTTTCTACCTAGTCACTAGTCACAAGAGTGTTTTTTTTTTCATGAAATCTAAACTCTTACTTTATGGGAATAAATGTGTAGCAGTGCCCCCCCCACACCCACTAATTTATAGTTTGCAGATTCCCATGGGGCATCCTTTCTGACTTTCTTCTTGGTGTTCCCTTTCTGGGCTGGAGAATTAAAAATCCATTTTCTGGTGGACAATAATATGCTGTAGACTTAAAATGTTAAACCTTTACTATATTTAACTTATGCCTCCTTCCATTTTAAATTTCTTGATTAGCTATAGTTTATCTCCATAAAGCCATAAGACTTTAATATATGTGATTTATGTACACAATGTCCTAATGAGTTCTGGTAATAAGACTTTAATATATGTGATTTATACACACAATGTCCTAAGGAGTTCTGGTATCTTGTTAGCCACAGCAGACGCCTCAACTCCAGCTACCAGAACCACAGAGTCCAAATTCAAAGTAACAAATGGCGCCAATAGAGTCTTTAAACTTCTCTCTGAAACTTCACAAGTCAGGCTCTTATTTTCCACATTGCCTTCAACACTCTCCTCTTCCAAACTCCCACAGAACAGCTCAGAAAGCACTGAACACTCACTGGCTTCTCTTGCCCAAAGCCTAAGTACGTCCAATGTTTCCATAATCACCGCCCCCAACAACATGGTCTTGTCTGTCACAGCAATACCCCACTATCCTCATACCAATTTCTGTCCTAGTTAGGGGTACAATTACTGTGATAAAATGCCAAGGCAAGATCCTGGAGGCAGAAGCTGATGAAGAGGCCATGGAGGGGTGCTGCTTACTGGCTTGCTCTCCATGCCTTTGCTTAGTCTTCTTTCTTATAGAACCCAGGACCACCAAGCTGGGAGTAGCACCACACCACAATGAACTGGGCCCTCCCCAATCAATCACTAATTAAGAAAGTGACCTACAGCTGGATCTCATGGAGGCATTTTCTCAGTTTAGGTTCCTTCCTTTCCAACAACTCTAACTTGTGTCAAGTTGACATAAAACTATCCCAGCACATACAATATCCTCTTTTAGATATTATCAAATATCAAATGCACTATGACATTTTTAACTTAAAAGGTAAGTTTAATAAATGTAACTTATTTTGCCATGTCATCCTTGGAAAGTTTCCTAATATTAATATATTTCAAACTGTACCAGTATGCCCCCCTATTAGATCTCCAGCAAATATCAGAAATCTGCCTTTCTGCATTTACATGGAAAGACAGCAGTAATGTATTTCTAATTAATTATTGGAAAATTACTGTAAATGGGTATAATATAAATACAGAATGTAAATGAATCTATCCCATTAGTACTGTGGTTCTCAACTAAGGGTCATGGCCCCTCTGGGGAGTTATATATAAGATAGATATCCTGCATATCAGATATCTACATTATGATTCATAACAGTATCAAAATTACAATTATGAAGTAGCAATGAAATAATCTTACAGTTGGGGGTCACCACAGCATGAGGAACTGTGTTAAAGGGTGACTGTGTTAGGAAGGTTGAGAACCACAGCCTTAGTGCCTGAATACCTCTAGCTTAATTTTGACTTACTCAACTAATAAACGCCCAGGCTTGCTGCACGCCCACCCCAACGAGATAGTGTACAGAAAAAATATATCTGGCTACTAGGAAAGGGGTTTTTACTGAAAATAAATGTGCTGTCTACCTCTTCATCCTCCACCATTGCCACGTCTAATAGCTGTGACTCTTGTTGCCATTTCAATCCTTTTCAGGAAGTTTTAGACTTTTAAAAGAGCATGCTTCTAAAGGCAATTTTGTCAGTATCCTATCCTTATTGAGCATGCGTGTCTTTGTAAATGTAAGCGAAAGGAAGAGACTGTGAAGCCTGTGTGATGAGACATTTTGTTTTGGTTTTTCTACAGGCTGAAATACTGAGCGTCCTCAGTCACAGGAACATCATCCAGTTTTATGGGGTGATTCTGGAGCCCCCCAACTATGGCATCGTCACAGGTAGGAACTCACTGTCCATCTGTCTGTCTTCTTTCGCAGTTGCCCGGCTTTTGGTGCCTTCATATGTGAAAATGCTTCCTATCAGGTTCTGCTGCGAATTGTGAGCTACTGTCAGATGTCACTTTTGTTGCCATAAAGCATTAATAAAACTGATTATATCAATATAATTAGGAATGGTGTTTGCACCTCTACCCATGTCTAATTGTGCTAATTATACCTGTGTAGATGCTGTTTAAATGCACCTGCAGCTGCAATGCCAATATGTAAGGTGCCGTTTAACTAAAATTTCATTTAATTAGTTGAAGTGAGAGATGTTTTTTGTAACTCTGTGACCTTTTATAAATTAAGATTTCTTGAGCTGTTCATGTTGTAATTCTTGCAATGCATTCTAATCCCATTAGAGCTCTTTATTCAGGGCTCTGATGTGAAGGCCATATTTTTCAGGTTTGGTCATTTGCACTAATAACGACCTTGAGCTAAATTATCACATAGTGGTGAGCAGGAATTTTTAGTGGATGGAAATACTGTTTCTGAAAATGAACACATGGGAAATTTTGCCACAAGAAACTACAAAAGACATACTTCTAAACATTTTACACTTACCGTCGTTGTTCATCCTCGTGAACAGTGTTAGACCCCCTGTAACTATAATATTGGATTTTACAGTAAATAACTTTGATCGGGTCCTTTATCATGGCACCCCTTTGACTCAAATAAAAACCAAGGAAGAAAACCTGTTTTCTTGCGCTATAATGGCAAGGACTTAGATGGTCTTTAGAGAAAAACAACAAAACACTCACACTAGAAAGAATGGGGCTAGGTGCTTTCTTATAAATTTCTTATAGAAACCCTGCAAAGTGAACAAAATAATTCTCTTGTAAGAAACTGGAACTCTTAAGTACCTTTGCCACATGGCCACCCAGCTGGCAGCAGACCTAGAGTGGCACAAATCCCTCACATGGCTTTTTTCCAGGAGCTCTTCCTGCCTACAAGCCAGGTTTTGGAAGTCTCACTGCTTCTTCATGGGGACAGGTTGCTGTTATGTCCACCCTCTGGTAGTTTGATACACTCTACTCTCGAATAGCATCTTTTGCATCCTTGTTAGGTGGAGATTTATATCTCCAGTTTGCAGTCTTTCACCTACACTAAAATGGGTACTTGGCAATGGTTATCTTGAACCTGTGAGTCCTATAATATGTAAACCCCAGAAGAGGTTCTGCTGTTATGGGTAAACCTTTGGTGTCAGGTTTCTCATTCAAATTTAAGTTTTCTTCTGACTCAGTTACCATACAGCCTCTCCTCCCAAGTGCATCCCATTTACTTTTGACTAGTTATGTTCTCTGTATGGATCTGAATCCAGTTTTCTGATCTTCATTTGTAGCTAATATTTGTACCTAGCATTCCTGTCTACTAATAGATTAGAAATAGTGGTCTCTCTTATTCCCATGAAGTGTAATGCTTGGAGAGGATTTAGCTGAGCTAAGTCAATGGGCTTGTCTTAGTGAAGATTTCCATCACTGTGATAAACACCCTGACCAAAAGCCACTTGGGGAGGGAAGGGTTTACTTTACCTTGCTTATCACAGTCCATCATCTGAGAAATCAGGGCAGGAACTCAAGGTAGGAATGTACATGCAGGAAATGAAGCAGAGGCCATTGAGGGGTGCTGTTTACTGGTTTGTTCCTCATGGCTTGCTCAGTTTGCTTTCTTATACACCCTACAATAACCTGCCTAGAGGTGACACTGTCCCTGCTGTGGGCTGAGCCTGCCCATGTCAATCATTAAGAAAGAAACACCCTACAGACTTGCCTATATAATCTGATTGGGACATTTTCTCAACTGAGATTCCTCTTCCCAAATAACTCTAGGTTGTGACAACAGATTAACGAGTGTGGGGGATATTTGTTTTTTTTTTTTTTTTTCAGTTTCCTGAGATGAGGAAGAAGAGAAGAAATATGAATCCCTTTCCAAGACTTTACCGTCAATGTCAAGGAAAGTGTGAAGTGTGTTTAGTCAGCACACCAGCCCCAGTCCAATAGAAAGAATCCAAATAAGTCCTGGGGGATTTGATTTTATATGCATGCTTATCTGATTAGCCAGGCTTTATTCTATGTCTCCCTTCAGCACTTGCTCTTCCTACCTACCCAAATTCTTTGGTAAATTCTTTTGTAAAATCTTTTGAATGCATTGTTCCCTTATGTCGTTGTGTCTGAAAGACAAGAAGTAAGCAACTGTTAACATTAAATACTTCTTTAAAATAAGTTTCAGAATAATGGCATAATAGCAAATCATGTATTTCTAGCTTTCTTATTGAATCTGTGAGGTTGATTATGAAAGACCACTTAGTCAGTTTTGTTGTTTGAATGGGTATCACTTTAATATGGTTGTCGTTATGTCTAGACAACCAACCTTCCACATAGGATAAAACCTACTCAGTGTATGGGTAGCAGTATATGTGGCAACCATGCCATGTTGGGGGCTAAATCATCAATTCGGTGAACCCCCATCATCTGTTTCAGATGTTGGAGGTTCCGAGGGAAGAAGTTTGAATGGCTTACTTTCATTCAGCCTGAGATTTTTGTTAATTGGAAAGGTTGTTAGTGCAGGTAACTGTTGTCACTCATATTTGAAGGAACAATTTATCAGAGGGATGGAGTAGACAAGTGCTAGAATGCAAGTTGGAAAATGTGTAGTCTTGTCCCTACTCTACCAAAGCTTCATAGATGACTCACTGAGAATCCCTCTGCATCTCCATTGCCTGGTGTGAATGAAGGGACTGGCAGAGATGTTCTCTGGGAGAGTGTACGTGTGTGTGTGTGTGTGTGCGCGCACTTCTGCATGTATATTTGTGGGAAGTTTTCATCATAGACTTATAGAACTGCTTATGGGGGGTACAGGAAATTACCTAAGAGACAGCTGTCAATTTCTTTCCTTTGGAGGGGAAATGAACATCTCATCCTACCAGATCTGTAAAGCAATGGAGTAACTAGAAGCTCAGACTTCAACGGCAAAAGAAAAGATTCAACAATGGCTTTTTTGGTCCTTGGAAGTCTCTTACTACTCTAACATGTGTAAAGAAACCCCTGTGACCAAAGTAACATAGGGTGATTAGATACTAGAACACATGGCTCTTTTGTAGCAAGCCATATCAGAGGAACATTGAATTGAAGGGTATCAGACTTGGTCCCAATGTTCCAGAGGAAAAATGCTTTAGGATCCCAGAAGTGTAGATAATTGCATCTTTGGGCTCAGTGGCTGATTGCACCTCTTGTTTATTATGTGTCTGTAATACTTAATCCCATTACATCAAGAGAATATACTAGTTCTGCATGGCTTGTCAACAGGCCCAACCAAGTCTTCATTCAATTCAACCACAGAACACATTAATTATAGATATCCAAATTCATTTCCTTTGGCATGATCCTGATTTACTTTAATCACGGACACATCTAATTTGCATGTTCTGTTATTGGCTGGTCCTTCTTATTAGCCAATTAAGGGCAAGTGTCAACATTTTATAACAGACTGCAGACATTCACCCTAATTGATTTGTTCTGCTGGTCAAAATCTAAACTAAGGTTCGTCTTGATGGTACTTTATTATAAAGAAGTTTCATGATAATGATACGTATTGCAAAAGTGGCACACTGGGCTCTCCATATGCAAAGGTTCCCCATTCATGGATTTAACTAGCTAAGGAGGAAAAGAAAGAGACTGAAATGGGAGGAGGCATGGTGATGGAAAGCAATATAATATAACCACTATTCACTTAGAGTCTACATAGTATTTGCTAGTGTGAATGGAATAGGACTGATTCTAAGTAGAGATGTTCCTCACCTACAGTGGGCTTAAGTCTTAGTAAACCTACCATAAATTGCCAATATCTAAGATGAAATTGCTTTTAGTGCACCTAACCTATAAAACATCATAACTCAGCAACAGGGTGCACTGTAGAATATGAGAGGTTCTCTTTGTGACCCTGGTGACTGACTGGAGACCATGGTTTGCTCTGCTATTGTTCAGTATAGCAAGATAGTAAGAAACTGCCATATTGCTCATGCCTAGCAAGAAGAGATTATAATTCAAAGTATGTTTTCTACAGAATGCATGTCATTTTTTGCACTGAAATATTTAAATATTTCAGTCTAAAAAACACATTTAATATGGGCAGTGGTGGTACACTCAAGAGGCAGAGGCAGGCAGATTTCTGTGAGTTCAAGGCCATCCTGGTCTATGTAGTGAACTCCAGGACAGCCATAACTACACAGAGAAACCCTGTCTTCAAAAGCCAAAAACGAAACAAACAAATAAAACAAAACAAAACCACATTTATTTACATTGTATGTGTTACATGCATATGCAAACACTGTTATTTTATAGAAGAGACCTGAGCATCTAGACATTTTAGTACCTGGTTAGGGGTACTCAATCCTCTGAGGATTCTAAGGAAGGACTATACATATTTGCATTTTCAGAGCCTTCTATCATTTCTATAAAACTCAAAAGAAAAAAATCTTGGAAATCAAAGGATGTATTTGTTTAATTTGTTAATAACTTAAAACTTAAAAAAAATTTATGTGCATGTGTTTTGCCTACATGAGGGTGTTGGGTACTCTGAATTTGGAGTTGCAGACAGTTGAGAGCTGCCATGTGGGTGCTGGGAATTGAACCAGGTCCTCTGGAAGAACAGCCAGTGTTCTTAACTGCTGAATCATCTCTCCAGCCTGTGTTAGTGAGTTTTTTAAAAGTGTTAAAACAAAGCTTTCCAAAGGCCTCAACATAAACCCAGCCACACTGAACCTACTAGAAGATAAAGTGGGA
The DNA here is from genome assembly GCF_003668045.3 of Cricetulus griseus. Taxonomy (NCBI): domain Eukaryota; kingdom Metazoa; phylum Chordata; class Mammalia; order Rodentia; family Cricetidae; genus Cricetulus; species Cricetulus griseus. The sequence continues at coordinate 102,812,163 of NC_048599.1, read as the reverse complement.
AATACCCTTGAATTAATCGGTACAGGAGACTGCTTCCTGAACATAACACCAGTAGCACAGACACTGAGATCAACAATTAATAAATGGGACCTCCTGACACTGAGAAGCTTCTGTAAGGCAAAGGACATAGTCAGCAAGACAAAACGACAGCCCACAGACTGGGAAAAGATATTCACCAACCTCACATCTGACAGAGGGCTGATCTCCAAAATATACAAAGAACTCAAGAAGCTAGTCTCCAAAACACCAAACAATCCAATTAAAAAATGGGGTACAGAACTAAATAGACAATTCTCAATAGAGGAATCTAAAATGGCTGAAAGACACATAAGAAAGTGTTCAACATCCTTAGCCATCAGGGAAATGCAAATCAAAACAACTCTAAGATACCATCTTACTCCTGTCAGAATGGCTAAAATCAAAAACACCAATGATAGTTTATGCTGGAGAGGATGTGGAGAAAGAGGAACACTCCTCCACTGCTGGTGGGAGTGCCAACTTGTACAGCCACTTTGGAAATCAGTATGGCGACTCCTCAAGAAAATGGGAATGAGTCTACCATAAGTTCCAGCAATTCCACTCCTAGGCACATATCCAAAAGAAGCACATTCATACAACAAGGACATCTGTTCAACCATGTTCATAGCAGCACTATTTGTAATAGCCAGAAACTGGAAGCAGCCTAGATGCCCCTCAACTGAAGAATGGATAGAGAAAATGTGGTACATTTTCACAATGGAGTACTACTCAGCAGAAAAAAAAAAAAACAAACAAAAAACAAAAAACAATGGAATCTTGAAATTTGCAGGAAAATGGATGGAACTGGAAGAAACCATTCTGAGTGAGGTAACCCAATCACAAAAAGACAAACATGATATGTACTCACTCATATGTGGATTTTAGACATAGAGTAAGGTATTGCCATCCTACAATCCACACTGCCAGAGATACTAGTAAACAAGGAGGACCCTAAAACAGACAAACATTGTCCCCTGGAGAAGGGGAAAAGATCACCATCCCCTGAGCAAATTGAGAACATGGGAAGGGTGTGGGAGGAAGCTACGAGAGTGAGAAGGGAAGAAAAGGAAGGATGTAAAGGTCATGCGGAAGCAGAAATTTTGAGTCAGGTGTAGATTAGAAGAAAGGACATATGACAGGTAGGATTTTAGTTGGGGGGGTGGTAGAGGAGGAAGGGAGGGAGAAGGGAACTGGGATCATCATGTAATTCAATCTTGTTTGTAATTCAAATATATAAAAAAAATAAATAAAAAATAAAACAAAGCTTTCTGTGCCAGTATTGCTCCCGTGAACATGGTGAACATTCCTAAGACCCGCTGGACATTGTGCAAAAGAAAAAAAGAAGTGTGGCAAGCATGAACCCTACAAAGTGACACAGGACAAGGAAAGCAAGGATTCTTGGTATGCCCAGGGAAAGTGGCTATGATGGGCAGACTAAGCCTACTTTCCGAAAAAGACTAAAACTACAAAGAAGATGAACTGAGACTGGGGTGTGCTGAGCCTATCTGAGGATCTGAGAGGATGCTGGCTAGTAAGAGATGTGAGCATTTTGAACTGGGAGGTGATAAGAAGAGAAAGAGGCAAGTGATCCAATTCTAAGTTGACTTTGTAATGAAGATAATAAAATCATGAGCCTTACTCACAAAAAAAAAAAAAAAAAAGAAGGAAGGAAGGATCAAAACACATAATTTACACTGAAGCTCAATATGCTACCTGCTAGGGAAACATAAAATAATGTGACAGGCATAGAACCATATGGATTTATGGCGAGTCTTCAGTTCTCAATGAAACACCCAAAAAGGTAGATAGATGAGTTCACTCCCTTGGTGGAGTAGTTAAGATATTAGTTTTGCTAGCCACAGATTTAAAGCTCTCTAATGTGAAGTATAAAAGAGCTCACATCTCAACCATAGTCAAAGCCATGATAAGCCAATGCAAAAATTTTGGATGCAAGTAAGAGGAAAAAAGCTCACATATAAAAGACAGTATGATCAATGATGACTTTTCATGCTCAATAATGGAGACCAGGTGCCAATAAAATGATATGTACCTACTCAAATGACTGCATCAAACAAAATAAAATGTCTTTTAATGGTGAAATAGCTATAAAGATATTCTTGGACAGAGAATGAGTGGTTTTATAGCAGGTAGATCTGCTTTATAAGAAATGTTGGGTTAGGGGGACAGTTTAGAACACATAGCAAGGCCTTCAGTGTGAGCCTTAGTATGAAAACAACAAATGAAAGCAATAGCAAAGGAAACCCTTTGGGCTGAAAGAAGGCACTAGATAATAATAATTAAAAAAATCTAAGGAAAGAATTCATGGTAAAAGAAACGGTAAAAATGTGAGTCTTTAAGTACATTTTCATTTCTCTTTTATAACATGATTAAAAACAAAATTTTATGGAGAAATAAATGTTTTATTGATTAAAATATAAATTTAACATATTACAATAATAGTATAAAGGATTGTGGAGAAATAGTCATAATGGAGAAAAGAATATAAAATATTTTATATTTTAGATTAGTATTAATCAGAAATTACTGTGCCATAAAATGTGTTTTATTATTCCTTGAGTCACCACAAAAAAGTCACTCAAAAAATTAAAAACACATGGATCAGGAGGTGGCCAGAGTGTATAATCTGAGTTCACAGGAAGTGGAGGCACAGGACTGTGAATTTGAGACCAGCTCGAACTGTAAGGGAGACCCTATTTTTAAAAAATTTAAAAATCAAAGGGGTGAAGAGATGGTTCAGCAGTTAAGACCCCAGTTGGTGGTGCATGCCTTTAATCCCAGCACTCAAGAGAATAGGCAGGCAAATCTCTGTGAATGTGAGGCCAGCCTGGTCTATGTAGTGATCTTGAGGCCAGCCACAGATACATAATGAGAGCCTATTTTAACGTGTGTACTGCTCTTGCAGAGGATTTAAGTTCAGTTCCCAGTAGCCATGTTGGGTGGCTCACAACTGCCTGTAACTCCAGCTCCAGGGTTGTATCTAACACCTCTGGCCTCTTCATAAATACATATCCACACATAGACACACACACAATTTTGAAAATAGATCTGTAAAATAATCAAGGTGTTAAAACAATACATTAGGGTACAGTAAATAAGGAACATTTGACTGAGGACAGGAGACATAAAGAAAACAAGATGGCATTAATTACATTAAATATGAGTGGTCTTAATATTCCAATCAAGAGGCAGAGATGTTTTAGATAGGATAGCAGAGTTGACTTATATACACTATCTACAGTACACATATCAAAGACACAGGCTGAAAACAAGAAGAAAAGGATGTTCTATGCCAATAATCCCCATTAGAAACTGGGGTACCATCCCTTGTGAAGGGATGCTCTCTTGGCCTGGACACATGGGGAAGGGCCTAGGCCTGGCCCAGGATGATGTGGTAGACTTTGGGGAGCCCCTTTTGAGGGCCTTACCCTGCCTGGGGAGTAGAGGGGGGTGGCTAGGGGCAGATGGGATGTTGGGGGTGAGGGGAGGGAGAGGGAGAAGGGATTGACATCTGAAGCAAGCTTGTTCCTAATTTGAACTAATAAAATAAAATAAAAAGAAACTGGGGTATTTATACTAACTTCACACAAAATAGACTTCATATAACACTAGAAACAAATGAGGTCATTTTACAATGAGATCTGTAATAATTGTAGCAATTAAAAATAGTTTCACTCTTCCTTTCAGTAATTGGTAGAGTAACTAAACAGAATTGGCAGAGGTATAAAGAAGTTGAAGAACATTCTCAGCCAACTGTCTCTAACTCACATCTGCATAGCACACCACCGGACAAGGGGCGCTCTTCAGAATAATATGTGAGGTCATTAAATAATATTCAGTACATCAGAAATCATTAATACACTAGTACAATGCATTTTCTCCAACCACAGTTGAATTGTATTTAAAAAATGGGCAACCAAATGGCATGGTAAAAAAAAAAAAAAAGAATCAAGTATTTGAAAAAAATAACATGCTTCTAAATGCCTACAAGACCCCCAAAGAAATCACAATGGATTTTTCTTCTTTTTTTTCCTTTTTTTATTAGAAAGAAAATTATTTTACATGTCAATCCCAGGTCCCTCTCCCTTCACAATGGATTCTTAAAGATTTGAACTAGAAGAAAATAAAATGGAAACATGTCAGAACTAGCGAATGTAGCACTGAGGAGGGAGACTGTAATCTCCACCAGCCATACAGCAAGAGAAACAAGTTTGATCTTGGTAACATCAATGTTTTCATCCTGAAGGAACAGCAGAAAGAAAAGTCAAATAGGACCAAAGTAAGACACAGAAAAGAAAAAGTGAGCTGTTAGAACAGGTGCAATAAAATGGAAGATTGAAATGGCAGAGAACAAAAAAGCAACAAAAGGCTTGGTCTTGAAACACTTCATAAAATTGATGAATCTTTCACCAGATTGACTAAGAAAAGAGAGACACTGGCAAAGCCACAGGAGGAGAGAAGAGAAAGTTGTGATCCTTAAGGGAGCTCCAAAAGATCATGAGTGACATGAGCAATGACATTAACACAAACATGCTAACAAATGAGACCGCTTGTATGTAGTCAGCCATCTCCTAAAATGATACAGTGATCTAGCTGACTCAAGAGCTGGATCTCTGAAATGATGTCAGCTCTTGGAGGTGCAAGCAGGATTATCAAGAGTTCAAGGCAAGCTTTTGCTACGTCTACCTGAGACCCTGTCTCAAATAAACAAAATAAAACAACAAAAATAAAACTGACTGTATAAGAAAAACTTAATTAGTAGTTTAAAATATTTCCACAGAGGAAAGATGATTATTTTTGCTAGTGAATTCTATCAGATATTTATAGAAGAAATAATTTCAACTTTTCTTTCCCATACTCTGTCTGAAGACAGCGATCAGTAGTCTATAAGGCCAGTATTATTCCTACACCAACGCAGCCAGCCACACAAAGACATGATCAGGAAACACAGGTCAATTTCCATATATATCAATGGTTAAAGAAGAGGGAACTATGAATTTGAGAGAAAGGCCATGAGAGGGGTAGAAGGGAGGTAAGAGAGGAAGAAATGATGTAATTTTATCTTAATTTATTTTAAAAAATAACAATAACAATAATAAAAGATTGTACTCCATGACCAGTGGAATACAGATATTTCCCAGGAATGCAAAGTATTGGCCTAACATCTGAAATCAGTAATATAAGGTACAGTAACAGGTAATAGAATAAGAGACAAAAACTTAAAATGTGGACATTTCAACAGACACAAAAGAAGCATTTGGGCTGGGCATTGGTGGCGCACGCCTTTAATCCCAACACTTGGGAGGTAGAGGCAGGCGGATGGATCTCTGTGAGTTCGAGGCCAGCCTGATCTCCAGAGCGAGTGCCAGGATAGGCTCCAAAGCTACACAGAGAAACCCTGTCTTGAAGAAACCAAAAAAAAAAAAAAAAGAAGAAGAAGAAGAAGCAGCAGCATTTGATTGTTATTTTGGTTCTCTTTGGTGGTGGTAGGGAGATGAACATAGGGCCTCAGGCATGCTAGGAGAGTGCCCTATCACTGAGCTACATTCTGAGTCCTCAGAGAAAGCACTTGAGAGACCATGACCTCCATTTTCTCAATAAATGGCATCTACAAAAATCCATAGCTAACATCGTACTCAATGCTTGAAAAGCTGTTTCCCCAAGGCTGGGCACAAGATAAATTCTGTTGTTGCCACACTTATCGAGCATTGTGCTGAAGGCTCCACACAGTCTACCCAGACAAGAGTAAGAGATAAAAAGCATCAAGTTGGAAAAAAGAAAAGATTAAAACTGTTTTGTTCACTGTACTATTACTGTGAAGAGACACCATGACCAAGGGGATTCCTACGTAATCTTGATATAATATTTTTCTCAATGAAAATGTAGAATCCTGTTTCCAAAGCATGACTTTAACTGTGTCCTTATTCTTTTACAACAGAATATGCTTCCCTGGGGTCCCTGTATGACTACATTAACAGCAACAGGAGTGAAGAGATGGACATGGATCACATCATGACCTGGGCCACCGATGTAGCCAAAGGTAACGCTGCTTGATATGCCCCTACAGAGGTGGGTGTTGTTTTCCCACTCTGACCTGGAGTAGTATGTCAGAAAGCTTTTAATTCTATGTCTTTAGGCATTCTTTTTTAGATCAGACATAGTAAAATATTATTCAACTCACTGTACAGATAATGTTTTGGTCATTGCCTTTCAATTCCTGAATTCCCTTTGTCCTTTTCTGTTTTCTTTCCCTAAAATCAAGTTTTACAAAGTCAGTAAGCTGCAGGGCAGAGATTTTTTGCTGTGTTTTGTGGCATTGTAATTGACAAACTCACTTGCCATATTAAGTGGGAAATCGTAGCTCTGTTGTCCTGAGAATTTCTCTGTGGGTCTCTAAAAGTGTGGCTTATAGAAGGATTGGTCTTACTTGCTTGAATACATAATAATGTATTAAAATAGTAACCACTGTCCTGCATGAAAAGTAGCTCCAATTTTATTTTATATATAGTGGAAGCTTGGCTGTCACCCTTGAAAATCAAATATTCTAAGTATGCAAAATCCCCAGCCAGCTTCCTGATTCTCCCCCTTCCCTAGAAATTCCTGCATAGACTAATGCTTTCTAAAGCGATTCAAATTCTATTAATTTTTCTCCTTTTTTGCACTTTCCTACCTGAGCAGTTTGGAGTCTTCATCATAACTGTTGGAACTGCCTTGGAATTAGCTTTATCTAAGGAATGACTGTGGCCATCACATTTGTATTCTGGGATCCTCTAGGTAGCAAGTGGTTGGCACTTTACCTGTAAACAGACATCTCTTTACAAAGCTAATATACAGTGTTGCTCAGTGTTCAATATGGGAAGCAGCTTATATTTTGTTTTCATGGCAAAGATAAAGATGCATAACGACTTCACCAGGAACCTGTTCTGCGGGGGAATTATCTCAAATGCCTTAAGTTTCACCAGCACCTGCCAAATTCCTCAAACAAGAAAAGTAAAAGAAAGCAAATTAACTTTTATGCTAATGCTGCCACTCACTACCTGTGAGTTAAATGTAAGCAGCCCTATGCTTGAATATGATGCCTTACTTTTGGGCTGTGGTGATGAACTTACCCATTTATCCATGCATCCGACATCTTAAACTTATCTTAATATTCCATGTTCTTAAAGATGTTTTCATGTAATATTATAGTCACTTCTCTACATGTCCATAGTACACATGGAGCACCTGTGAGTGTCCGTGGTACACAAGGAGCACCTGTGAGTGTCTGTAGGACACAAGGAGCACCTGTGAGTGTCTGTAGTACACATTGAGCACCTGTGAGTGTCCATAGGACACAAGGAGCACCTGTGAGTGTCTGAAGGACACAAGGAGCACCTGTGAGTGTCCATAGGACACAAGGAGCACCTGTGAGTGTCTGAAGGACACAAGGAGTACCTGTGAGTATCTGAAGGACACATGGAGCACCTGTGAGTGTCCATAGGACACAAGGAGCACCTGTGAGTGTCTGAAGGACACATGGAGCATCTGTGAGTGTCTGAAGGACACAAGGAGCACCTGTGAGTGTCCATAGGACACATGGAGCACCTGTGAGTGTCTGTAGGACACATGGAGCACCTGTGAGTGTCTGTAGGACACAAGGAGGGCCTGTGAGTGTCCATAGGACACAAGGAGCACCTGTGAGTGTCTGTAGGCCACAAGGAGGACCTGTGAGTGTCTGTAGGACACAAGGAGCACCTGTGAGTGTCCATAGGACACAAGGAGCACCTGTGAGTGTCTGTAGGCCACAAGGAGCACGTGTGAGTGTCCGTAGGACACATGGAGCACCTGTGAGTGTCCGTGGTACACAAGGAGCACCTGTGAGTGTCCATAGGACACATGGAGCACCTGTGAGTGTCTATAGGACACATGGAGCACCTGTGAGTGTCCGAAGGACACAAGGAGCACCTGTGAGTGTCTGTAGGACACAAGGAGTACCTGTGAGTGTCTGAAGGACACTTGGAGCACCTGTGAGTGTCTGTAGGACACAAGGAGCACCTGTAGATAGAAACACACACAGTCCTTGTTGCACTTTACTGACGTTGTGTTTTGGGTGCTCAGCTAATTACACTCCTGTTATTACTTAATGGTACTTAGGATGGATAGACAGCAAACAAATCAAGTGACAGCTTCCAGCTGTGCTCTCTGTACCTTAGAGTTCCCGGTTCCTAGCTGCAGCACCCACTTCGCCCTCTGTCACATGGTCCTGTCTGAGGGCCAAACCTCTGGGCTCCAGAATAGCAATGTCATTCTCTCGAGTTTTTCAAGAGAGCTGCTTTTCCACTTTAGAAGAATAGGGAAGAGAAGGAACAGAATTAAGTAGCACAATGGAAGCAGAGATGCAGGATAAGGAAGGCGGGAAGTCCAAGTCACAAGCTGTTGATTAGAGTCAGTCTAAAAGACAAATTCTCAGTGTTTAGCCTCAGAAATTGGGCCCATTTACTCATAATCCTAAGTGATATGTAACATGTAGGAATTATTTCAGATGGTGTGTGACAGAAAAAAGGAATGCAAACTTTAAGATTGACTTCAACCCTCTCCCCTACAGCTACGTGTAAACTTGAAATAGCAAAACTTGACCCTGGTTGATTCTGTTTCAAATTCAGCCTGTGTGCCTTTTGGTTTGACCATGATTGAAGCCACTGAAGCACTAACGTGTTGAGACATCAGAGCATGAATAATTCATTCTGAGAGTTGACTCATGCATTTGGAAATAGGCATTGCTCAATGTCTTTGCTGTTGAGAGCTGCACTCAAAGCTGCGAGGATGCTCCCCCTTTCCAGAAGGGAGAGGAGGGGAGTGGGCGAGCACGCACATCTGCAGCTGTGTGCAAGGGACAGTTCGAGCAGGCTGGCTGAATGCAGCCTTCATCCAGAGTTTCCCAAACCTCGTCCCTGGTACCTGTCAGATCTTACTAAGAATTCACAAATATGTCCAATGGTGGCGCACACCTCTAATCCCAGCACTCGGGAGGCAAAGGCAGGAGGATCTCTTTGAGTTCGAAGCCAGCCTGGTCTACAAAGTAAGTTCCAGGACAGCCAGAGATGTTAAACAGAGAAACCCTGTCTCAAACCCCCCCAAAAGAGAGAGAATTCGCAAATAGTTAAACCAGATGAAAGTACTTTTTCAGCCCTTTTCAATGGTTTGCAATGAAAACGAAGCAGGTGACTCAAAAAAATTAAATTGAATTTTCTGATTACACAAAGTTTTCAAAGCTGGGTGCTATGCACTGTGCACCAATAATTTATGGGACTTTTTCTTCTGATAATCTGACACAGAGTAGAAAATGCCTATATTTTAAGATTTTATAGTCAAATCTTCCCCTTTGAAATCTATTTCTTGCTTCTAATCATAGTCAAATCCATGAAAATTATTTGGAAATTTGATTTTAAAAACAAGGAAGACTTAACTATGGAATTCAGTCATATAAACTGTTAAGTGCTGCACGAGTAGCAGCAATTGAACTTTACAGCTTGAATATGTAGAACTTGCTATTAAATGAGACCTTTTATCCCAGTTACATTAACTTGATTCTTTCCAGTGATATCATTATGTAACAAGGGTTAAAACTTTTTTCTTATTTTCTTTGTTCTTTTGATGCCTCAATATATAATAACCAGAGTAGTTGAAGAAGAATAGCTATTAATTAATATTAACAATTCACCTTTACAAAATTATAACGTTCTGTGTATTTTAAAAAAAACAAGCATACTTATTAAATTACTTTAAAGGGCATCTCATCAAAAAAAAAAAAAGGTCCTTTTGATTTGGAGTAAGGAAGGACTGCTTCTTCTACTGTTTTAAAAAGAGAACTTGAGAAATGAGAGGAAGTACTGTGTAGAAAAATGTTTTTTTTTTTCATATTCTCTGTTTTTGCTTAAAACAACAACAACAACAAAAAAGACAAAACACTTTTAAGGGAATAACCATGAAATATATCTTAAAGTGTAATTTCTCATTCAAAATAATAAAATTATTGGTATTTGATTCACCCAGTATGTAGAGTACCTTAATTCATATTATAAGTAGGAGAGTGAATTTGAAGATTTATTCTTGTGGGAAGAAAAATATTTTGTAAGCATTGTGCATTTATTAGAAGACCACAAGATCCTTACGCACCAGTGGACCTGCTGCCCATTCCATCTGCCTTCACTCTTGGGTCTTGGAGAAAAGTAAGGCTGCTGTAGCAAGTGACTGCAGATGTCCAGGGGAGAGATGAGGAGCCTAAGCTCGGGAAGACATAGCATGTACTCGGTAGTGGGATGCTCAGGAGCCATTTGGGTCATTTTGCTGCACTGTTTTCATGCAGATCTGAGAAAATTATGGCATCTTTCTTAGGTACTGTAAGGAATGAGATTATCCACAGTAAAGTTCTGCATTGGCTTTACTAGAGAGAATATTACTAATGTTATTTTTTCCTTTATGGAGCATGGAAGAGCAGAGTACATGAACTTATTTTCTGCTATGGATTTCTTTGCAAAGTTGTGAGTGTGCATACTGATGCAATATTGCAAACCTTTAATCCTCTTTCCCTCTTGTACAAAAGGGATGCACTACTTACACATGGAGGCTCCGGTCAAGGTGATCCACAGAGATCTCAAGTCAAGAAATGGTAGGTGGTTATACCTTTTGATCTTACTATTTTACTACAGTTCACCTGCTCATAAAACCAGCATGGTGCCTTACATGAATCGTTGTTGGTCCACACTCTACTGTGAAAACATTGTCACTCTCAATAAATATCAAAATCTGTATGTTATTAGTTGCCTAGTGTTCTACTGTGTGAGTCTAACACAGGATGGAGACAACTGCATTGCTTATGTTTTTTGTTTTTTTCTAAGATAAGAAATGTTTAGTTTAGTCTTTTGGCCAAGTTTTTTAACACATCTCTAATTATTTCCTTAGGATCCTTTTCTAAAATGGGCATCACAGGTCAAAGTGTGTAGTCATGTATTTTAAGTCTCCTATTTTTAGATGCTTCCCTCTGGCAGCAATTTTGAGTTTTATTTCTGAATTACATGGTATACATCTTTTGGTCACTCATGCCCATATTACCTGGAGTAATGCCCAAAGATAACCAGCATGGTTGAGGGTTTAGAACGTAAAAGCATTCCTTTTTCCTTTTTTCTTTTCTGGGCTGTCTATACTTTATGAGCCTATATTTATCCTTTGGAAAGTGATCGTCTTAAAATAGCTCCCAGGATTAGACTCTACCTTCTTCCATTACGTCACTTCAGAGTTTTCAGAAAGGCAGTAAGTAGGACTGTTTAGCTTTGGAGCTAAGTAAGCATCCGAGTTTGCTACTTAAGAGAAGAAGACAGAAAGCAGCCCTTGCTATTGGTTATTTCCACACTTTCCAGCGGCTCTCGGTAGGGAGGAGAAACATTTATTTTTAGAAATTTAAGATCACTGCAGCTAAAATGGGAATTTACTAACAGTGTGATCCTTAGAATGGATGATGACAGCAAGGGGCAAGAGGAGCCGGGGTGCGCTGCTCACACTCGGGACCTCTAGGCTAAGGTCTGGCAGGTGTTAACCAAGCAGGAAGGGCAGGAAGTTGTAGGCAGCTGCCACCATCAAGAATCCAGGCTGGCCCCTCCTTACCTGATCAGCTGTCTTGCCTGACTGTCACACCCTGTCTGTTATCACTTACTCTTTGGTTCTGAAACAGACATACTTATGATATAGAGCTGGCGAACAGGAGGTCATTAGAAAATTTTCTCTAACCAGGTAGGAAGTAGCAGGCTTTTATGACCAAAATTTCAGTCCATGCTATTAATCTCAATATAAACAAGTTATTTGATTTTCTTAAACCCATGTACTTAGTTAGCATGAAGGCTGTACAACAATGGCAAATTCCTCATTTTTTTTTAATTACAAGGTATGCAGGTAATAGGAAACATTAACATGAAAAGAATACAAGCCTAATTTTGGCAATTTATTTTTTTAGGGGAAAAGGAGTGAGACTTCATTTTCTGTAGTTTTTTTTTGAAAATTTAAGTTATGGGCTAGCAAGGTGGCTCAGTGGGTAAAGGCACTTGCCACCGAGTCTGACAACCTGAGTACAATTCCTAGATATCACACTTTAGAAGGAGAGGACTGACTCCCACAAGTTATTCTCTGACCTCCATGTGCTTACCATGGCCTATAGGTACCCACACACAAAATAAGAAAATAAATGTAATAAAAGTCAAAACATGTTATTAGCGTGTATATGTGTCTGGTGCATATTTGTGAGCATGCACATGCTATGGTGTGCTTTTGAAAGGCAGAGGACAACTGTGTGGAGTCGGTTCTCTCCTTCCACCTTTAAATGGGTCTCTGGAGTTCAAGTCAGGTCACCACGGTTTCATGACAAGTGCTTTTATCCCCACTGAGCCATCTGTCCAGCCCCCATAGTGAGAATTTTTATAATGTTTTTTCAATGAGTACTTGCTAATCTTACATTAAGGGGAATAGGGAGATATTTTAAGAACAATCTAATATAATAGTAATATTTACTTGCATTTTTATTTGAAAAACTATGCATCTCATTCCTCCCAACCTCGCATTTACTTTGAGGCTGTTTTTATGTATTAGATCACACAGAATGTTTTCTCCAGCTACCAGAGTCACTAGGAACAGCTGCTGTATTGATGAGCTACCATGCTCAAGGCACTGAGTGGCTTATTAAACAAATGCCAGAAACCCTATCGATGCTTCAATCCTCAAGCTCCACTCTTGTCTTCCCACTCTCATGACAGCCCTACTTCTATTTCAACACTCCCAAGCTGATGTCAGCTTTGAAACTGTTAATTAGAAATACTTGCATAGATATTTTACATGAGCTTACAATGTATTGTGTTCAAACTGACCCCATCTGCCTTAAAAAGGCATTCCTGCATTCCCTTTCATGGTGCAGTACCAGTTACTCTTGTTTCCCTCACTGAATTTGTATGAACAAGTATCTTAAAAGCTTTTTGGAGAAGAGCTGGAGAGATGGCTCAGTGGTTAAGAGCAGTGACTGCTCTGTCAGAGGACCTGGGTTCTATTCCCATCAACCACATGGCAGCTCACACCTGTAGCTCCAGATCCAGGGGATCTGTATCCTTACACTAATGCACATAAAGTTAAATAAAGTTTTGTTTTTGTTTTTGTTTTTTTTTTAAGGCATTTGGAGCAGCACCTCATGAAATCAAGCTTTTTAAAAATGTTATCTCCCAGCCGGGCATTGGTGGCGCATGCCTTTAATCCCAGCACTCGGGAGGCAGAGGCAGGCGAATCTCTGTGAGTTCGAGGCCAGCCTGGTCTCCAGAACCAGTGCCAGGATAGGCTCCAAAACTACACAGAGAAAACCCTGTCTCGGAAAACCAAAAAAAAAAAAAAAATGTTATCTCCCTATACCAACTCTCAAATTCATAAAATATTTTCATTTACCTTTTATAATATAAAATTGTGTTTCTCACTCTGTCTTTCTCTGCCTCTCTCTCTCTCTCTCTCTCTCTCTCTCTCTCTGTGTGTCTCTCTCTCTCTCTCTCTCTCTCTCTCTCTCTCTGTGTGTGTGTGTGTGTGTGTGTGTGTGTGTGTGTGTGTGTGTAACAGGGTCTTCTTATATATCTCTGACAGGTTTGGTTCTTGCTATATAGCCCAGGCTGGCCTCAAACTCGTGGTAGCTCTCCTGTCTCAGCCTGGGATTATGGACGCACACCACCATGCCCAGCTTATGCTGTGAAGTTAGAAATGTAGTGATATCAAAATTAGAAATATGAATCCGTGCCTTTCTTCAATGTAAGACATTTCAAACACAAATGATTATCATAGTTTCTCTCTGTTCTCTTTCAGTCGTTATTGCTGCTGATGGAGTACTGAAGGTAAGGCTGTTCTTTTCATTTGGAGAGATTTCTGAGAGTGGTCTTATGACTGACAATCTCTCATCAGTGCTGGGTAGCAAGCTGATGTTGGTTCCTGTGTCCTCAGATCTGTGACTTCGGTGCCTCTCGGTTCCACAACCACACAACACACATGTCCTTGGTTGGAACTTTCCCATGGATGGCTCCAGAAGTTATCCAGAGTCTCCCTGTGTCTGAAACCTGTGACACGTATTCCTATGGTGTGGTGAGTGCGCCTCTCATTTCTTGCTTACCAAGGGACATAGGAAAGGCAAAAATCCTAGAGAAGAGTGTGGCCACTTGCTTGTGTCTGACACAGGAGGATCATCATAGGGACAGAGCTTTCTAGCTGTCACAATGTGTGCTTTGATCACTTATGCCCTGAATTGAGAAGAACCATCACTACTTCACAGAACCTGATCAGTGCTGGGTCTCCCTCCACCCCACCCTCCACTCCACCCTCTACCCCACCCCCACCATGAATGCTGCTGTGCAGGGTGGAAATAGGACTGTAGTAGAATAGCTGTGTAATTCACTGATACTTCCGGTGTCTTGGAATACAATTAATTGTAATAGGCTGCTCACATGGCTTGCGATCACCAATAGCTGCCAACTTGCGTATTTCCAAAACTACAAAAGAGCATATAGTTAGACCAGATAACCTTGCTCAGGTCTGCTGCAAGTCCTACAGAAACAAGTGTTGAAGTTGTTACTTGAGAATGACAAGAGTAGGAGGAACGAGGTTAGGTAGAATGGGGGGTGGGGAGGAACCAGATGAGGATCCTTTGGGAGGAAGAAGCTTCTGGTAGGGTAGCTCTTGCTGCAGGAAGGATTTCTTTCTGCCCCCCCCTTTTGAAGGTGTTTTTCCCTAAAGTGTTGTATATCCTTTTTTTTTTGAGGATGCAGTGTCTCTAGGTCTCATCTCAGTCTAGGTCATGTATACCACTTCCCCATTTACACATTACCGTGCAAAAGGACACTTTCATTGTAAGAAACAGCTTGGGCTCCCTCAGTACACCCTTTTTCTTGGGGTGGGAGGTAATGGCCAGAGAAGGGCCACATGTCAGGCATGCCCCTTTCCCTTATAGTCCACTGGCTTCCTAGTGTGTGGGGATTCTCTGGTTGTCTAGTGCTTCCTAAATCATGAACCTCTTATACACAGCTAAATTTTGTTGGCTATTGAAAACAATCCCAAGAATAGATTATGTATTTCAGGCTAAAGTCTAGGGGTTTTGTTTTGTTTTTTAAGACAAGGTTTCTCTGTGTATCAACCCTGGATGTCCTGGAATTCACTTTGTAGACCAGACTGACCTTGAACTCACAGAGATCTGCCTGCCTCTGCCTCCCAAGTACTGATACTAAAGGCATACACCACCAGGCCCATCAAGTCTAGGGTTTTAAAGGTTAAAGGCTGACAGTAGTATCCACTTTAAATATCTGATGCACCTTAATTCTGAGTGTTTCTAAGAATGAGAACCACATTACTACTGAAAGCAAAGAAATATTTCTCACTGATAGAAGGGGGAGACATGGGATAATAGTTCCAGAGGACAACAGCTTCTGCTTTCTGTGTCAGGAGTTACTACAGTGTAATTGTCACACACTCATCTGGAAATTCTGGAACTGGAACTCTGTACAATTTAAGGCTTGTTGTGCTAGGACTTAGCTGAGTTGTGGAACACTTGTCTGGCTTGTACAGGGTCCTGGGTTCAGTTCTCAGCACTACAGAAGGAAAAGCATTAAGCCTTGTGTGAAGTTGTTTTCTCTTACCAAGTTACATCCCTTTACTTTGGAAAATATGATTGCTCATTGAGTTAGTCTCTGGGCTGGACATCAGCATAGGCTGATTTACATTTTACATGCCTCATTTCATGCCAATGAACAGAAGCCAGTGTGCTTTCTCTATAAGGGACCAGGCAGCCATGGCTTCGACTTTGCAGACTACTTACCCTCTGGCAGCTGAGGCTGCTTCACAGCTCCTTAAACATGACAGAATCGGTTTTGTTTGTTTTTTTTTTTTTGGTTTTTTTTTTTTTGGTTTTGTTTTTTGTTTTTTGTTTTTTGGATTTTTGGTTTTTTGTTTTTTTTTGCTTCAAGGCAGCCCAGACTCTGTAGACCATCTATGGAGCAAGGGGATTTGGGAAGACATCAGAGTGGCTGAAGCACTTTGGTCATTTGGCCATGGTCCAGCTGATCATGTGACTGAGCAGGAAGCCAACTCTCCTTACACACACAGGTGTATATAAAAATAGAGACCCATATTTAGGTACCCATGGTTTTAAATTTGCTTGCACAGTTTTGTTAATCAGATGAGGTTTGAGGCTTATTTTCTATTCCAACAGCCCATGTATTATATTTACTTTGACAATTCTCCCCAAGTCTTGGAGTTTCCCTATTAAAAATGTTTGACCTTAAGTCACAACTATGAGTTATGTGTCGAATGAACCTCTAGTTTCAATATTATTGCATTTATGAAAATAAATTGTGTTACTTTCTTCCGAAAGTTTCCAGATGCCTGGAATCTGTGTGAAATGTACCAACCAGTCTGCCTTTCTTTAAGACTGTGCCCTCTTGGTACCTGTAGCTGAGAATCAATGCCTTTTCCCCTGGAAACCATAGCTGCTGAGCTATGACTTCTGATACCAAGCTAAGGACTCTCCTGTGTCTTTAAATCCCCTTGGCAGTCCTTACTGATCACTTCCTTAAGCATCTTCCTGGAGCTGGAGGTTTCCCATTTGTTTATAAAAACCTCTCACCCCTGAGACGGGTGAGCCACTTTGGAGAGAAGGTACATGTGTACCACCCCTACCTTTGCTTGCCTTGATTTAGCTTTCTTGGGGGAAAGATGGTTTTGCTCATTCGTTATTAAGTCAAGGGCTCACTATGCAGTTCTGGCTGACCCGGAATTTCCTATGTAGGCTAGGGTGGCCTGGAACTCACAGAGATCTGCCTGTCACCTAACTTCTGGTATAAAGACATGGGCCATCCTGCCGACTGGGGAAGGGACTTAACAGGAACTTAACAGACCATTTCCTAAAACATGTCCACACTGCCGGGATTACACTCCACCACACACCAGCTGTAGCTTAGAACCCAACTGTCCAGTCCCCTGACTGTGTCAGTCTCAATTCCAAATCCATGCAAGAGCCTTCCTGTCCTTGAGTTGCAGAAGCAGAAATGTTTCCATAGCTCTTTAAAAATAGCTTTTAGGGGGCTGAAGAGATGGCTGCTCCTTCAGAGGACCTCAGTTCAGTTCCCAGCACCCACGTGGGGGTTGACAACTGTCTAACTCCAGTCCCAGGGCACCCGATGCTCTCTTCTGACCTCTGCAGGCACTGCACACATGTCATGCACAGACATACCTTCAGGCAAACATAATATAAAATAAATGTAAATCTCAAAACAACAACAAAGCCAGCATCTGGGCCTGGGAATGGCTTCATTTAGCAAAGGTGTTTGCTGGCAAGGCTGAGGACCTGAGTTTAATGCCTAGGAGAACCTACATGGTAAGAGAAAACAGAATCTCACCAGTTGGCATCTGACCCCCACATGGCATGCAATAAGTAAAGATTAAACCGTCTTCTGATCTTAGTTTCTCTTTAAGTGAGGTTTGGCTGAGAACTCTGATGGAAGAAGTCCAGGGAAGTCGAATGTGCTAAATTCAACGATAAGCATTCAGGGTTACATTTAACACTGTCCCTTCTCTTTCTGTTCATTTTAAATAAGCATCATCAGTGAACAGGAAAAGCCAAGGCTTCTGTCCAGAACCTCTGTTTTAAACAAACAAACAAACACGAAAAACCATTGTGAGTTCCCAGTGGGTTGGACACCAGAAAGAGAGAGAGGGTAGTTGTTCCAATTGAGGCTATATCAGGCATAGGAGTTTGTGACCCTCGAAATTCAAAAATAGCATCAACCTAAAAAAAAACTATATGTATTTTATGCAGAATTATGATGTCCCTTCAAAAGGAGCATCGTTCTAACATAAAACATCCCATAGTTCATGAGGAACATGGCCATCAAAAAGTGGGTTTTTGAAAGTCATCCAGGAAAAAAAAAAAAAAAAAAGACATGCTTTTGCTTTTTGCCTTTCTTGGATTGATAATCTTGGTTTGCTTCTTAGCTCATGACAAGAATAAGTAGCCTTGCACTGCCTTTAGAGAAACTTTGTATTTCCAAGCAGTGCTAGGTGGGCTATTGTCCTTTCTCCGTTTTACAAGAAGGGAGTAGTTGTGCACTCCCAGGACAATGTCTCCTGGATGATGGGGAGCGTGTTTAGTATATGATCTGCTAAAAAGAAGAGCACAGATGACTGGAAGGACAGCCTAGGAGAACACACACCTGTCACCCTCCCCAGTGACAAGGGTTACCCTCCTAGGAACTTCCAGCCAAAGCCAGGTTGGACTGTGCTAGCTTAAGAGGCAGCCTCTGCAACTCATCTAGAACCCTGTTCCAGAACCAGCCAGAGCTCAGGTAATGGCTTCCCATTGTTTGTGAGAGAAAAGACAGAAACACACAGTCTCATCCAAGTTTCTGTTCTGTAAACTGAAAATAGAAATTTCCCTAGTGAGTGCAGTTTAACTGGGAGGACGTCTCAATATACAATGAGTTGGAAAATATTTTTAAGGTGAAAGATCACAGCAGTTTGGCCTGCATCCTCAGAACTGGTATTTTAAGGCATTGGCTTAATGTATTTTTAGACCTCCGAGTGACTTCCTCAACAAACTTACTTTTTTGTGTGCCAAATGTCATTCTTATTGAATGTAGAGAAACGCTATCCAAGTTCGTTCTGCTTTCATTTGGGTCTATTCCCAAGTCTGAGGAATTAATAAAGGGAAATCATGGGAGGTGCTGACACTGGAACCAAATAGAAGACCTGTGTGGGTTCCAGAGCTTGAGGCTTCTGGCGGTGAGCACCTCTCCACAGTTTTGAGTCCTGTAAGCACCTCCCTTGGCTTTCAAGAGTCACAGACGGAGCGACACTCTCCAGATGTTTCATGGTTATGGCTCTTATTAGAATTTTGATATTTTCCAGGCAAGTATTTAGGTATAAAAAAATGAAGAAGAGGTGGCTTTCTGGTGTTATTGTCTCAGACTTTTAGAGGGGCTGCATGTTACTCTGTCGAACCCAGGCAGATTCCAAATGTGGGCATACACACGTGTGTGTATGTGTTGATGAGACTGTGTGTTTCTGCCTTTTCACTCACAAACAATAGAAAGCCATTACCTGAGCCCAGCTGGTTCTGGAACAGGGCTCCAGACAAGTCATAGAGACTGCCTCTTAAGCTAGTGCTGTCCAAGCTGGCTTTGACTGGAAGCTCCTAGGAGGGTAACCTTTGTTACTGGGGAGGGTGGCCATGAAAAGGGGAGACTTGAATTGTTCACCTGAGTGTTTGTGGGTCTGGAGCATTTGATGTCTTTGAAGCTACCTCTTTTTTCCAATTTCCTTAGCAATGCCAAATTGATCAGTTTTCCCACTCTTTGCCTCCTTTCCCCCTCTGTCCCCAGTACCAACAGAGTGTGGTAACAGAGGCAGGGTAACTACATACCTGTTCTGAATCTTACCCTCCCTCACTTACAGCCAGCACTAGACTTGTCCCCTTCTGGAATGCCCCTTACCTTTTCCTAATCACTTATGAGACTCAAATGAAATTATCCAGTAGCTCTTCTGAAGAAGTACCTTACACACTTGATTAAAAACCCAAAGAGGCTTCTGGGTTTTTGGGGTTTTTTTTTTCCCCTCATGCTTGAGGAGCATCTGCCAGTTTCCCTGATTTTCTTGCTAATGGTCTTCGTATTAGCCAGCATTTGTTTAATATGTTATAGCTTGAACAAGACAGCAAGCTGGCTGAGGATATAATGACTATACAGTTAAAGGCTTACCGGATTACTCAAATAGAGTCATGCTTTCCATCTCGACTCCTATGTAGAAATGGGCTTTTGAGTTTGCAGCAAGGGAGAGCTAACATACCTTGCAGAGTTGTCGCCCAAGTCTGCCTTGGCTCCCTCAGCACCTACAGCAGAGCCTGTGTGTCCTCTCCTGCACTGGAGCTACCCCAGTCCTAGAATTATGTGGGATTAGAGCACAGCCTCCAAGTAAGAAAGCAGTGTGTCCCCACTGTCACAGTTGGTGGCTGAGCGTCTGTCTGTAGGCAAGTTTATCTGACTTTCCTAGACACCCATTTCCTCATCCATAAAGTGAGGGTGATATCTGAGGCTTGACAATGATCAAGGTGAAACCTGTAATGGGAATTTGGAGCATATTAGGCACTCAATAAATTATAGTGGTTGTCATATTATGATTATTAGCAAACTCAGAATTGCTTTTGTGCTTTGCAAAGTACTAGTAGACTAAACTTTGAGGTGTCAGGCTGGCATGGCGACGCATGCCTTTAATTCTAGCTCTTGGGAGCTGAGGCAGGAAGATCATGAATTCAAGGCTAGCCTGAGTTACATAGCCAAACTCTGTCTCAAAAAAAATTTTTTGGATGCTTATTTTAATAAAAAGAGACAGCAACTGGGTGTTCAAATTCCCATTGCTCAGTGTTTAAAGAGGAGCCTAAATCTCCATCCTAACACTAGTTTGCTTTCCTTAGCATTTGGGTTGATGTTCGTTACTGCACTTCCTTGAGTTTTACACAGTTGGGTGCACATATTCGCTCATGCACACAGTCAGTTCATATGTGTATTAAATGTTACACTTTAGAATATGGCATAATATATGTATGTAGGAATGGACCCCTTAGACTGACTCATTCTGTGGGAAATTTGTCCAAATCACAAAATCTAAATGTTATAATTTTACAGATATCTACCAGTATGGGGCAGATGGGTTTGCTAGTGATATGAACTGTGGACTTTGTTTTTTTTTTTTTTTTTAATGTGGACATTATTGAACCTTTAAAAACTGTGTTGAATTCCTGGTTACTATCTAATAAAAAATGTATCTGAGATTCAAGGCAGCACCACTGCTCTCTTACAAAATACAAAGCCTAGTTTGTGGGAATATGTGAACATCCCAGTGAGTCAAAAGATCAAGTTTAATCACTAATATAAAATTTCAAGTGTAGACACTTCAATTCCTAAAACAAGTTTTTTCTTTATATACAAAGAACATGAAGGTATATAACATATGGTAGAAGTCCTATGTATGAATACATACATACATAGTCTAAGTTTCTACAGATGGTTGGCTATGCCTAGTAATTGGATACAATTAAATGCTAGCTACGTTTTCAGTAATATACCAATATAAAGTACCAGAATAAAAATTCCATTTTCTTTTTGTTATAGGTTCTCTGGGAGATGCTAACAAGGGAGGTCCCCTTTAAAGGTTTGGAAGGATTACAAGTAGCTTGGCTTGTAGTGGAAAAAAACGAGGTAAGACTCCGTTTCTCCATTCAGGTGCATAGATCAGAAAACAGTATTGGGGTTTTGCAAAAGACTTTTTCATCTTCTTCAAATTGAAAGTAAGTTCACGCTTATGGAAAGATTAGCAGTAGGAGCTAACACAAAGGGTCAAAGTGATGTTATTCCTCATGAATGGACCCTTTACATCTAATTGTTGCAGCTTCACGTCGTGATGCTGTAGATCAAAAATTGTACAAGTACTGTACTAGTTTCTCAGTCTCAATTGTAAAACCTAGGGGTTTGTTCTTAGTGATGAAAGAAGCCATTGCGTCCAAGGTAGGGGAACAGTTTAACTGCATCTCCTGCGTTTAGGACATCTTTTTTACTGGCCGGGAGTTGATATATCTGTAAGAGACCTTCAGCTACTTCAACTTACCTCTCCCAGCAGGAGTCACTATAGTACAAGAAACTGTCGCTTAGATGAGAATTTCAAAAATAAAAGAAGAAAAAATAGTTTCAAAAAGGGGAAAAATTACAGTTTTGCCACCTACGTTGAGCACTACATTGAAGATGAGCTCCTCACTGGAATTGGCGAGGCAGTGGCATGAAGTGCTGGCTTCTTCATGCAGAGTCGTTCCATTTCAAAGGGACTTCAGTGGCGTAAACACCGTTTGTGCTGTGTCCCCAGCCTCGCTTTTCTTCTCCCCACAAATTGAGGCTTTCAGCTAGTTGGACCTATGAGCCTACATCAGAGAACATGACACATCCATATCAAAGAGAGCAACTACATTCTGAAAGGTTTCAAATTGTCACTGAAACGCACAGCCATGGAAATCTCTCAGCATAAGGACGAGGCATCCAATACCACGGCATTAGGAGAACTTAGATGGCATGGTGGATGTACATGCTTGTGCTTTCGAGGCAAAACAACTTATTTCCCGGGGCATCTTCATTTCCATATCTGTGTACAAAGGCCGAGGGAGACCTTAAAGTGAAATATTCTCCATAAGAATATATAAAGATAGGCCATTTTAGCACTTTAACAGAATTGGATTGATCTGCACCCCCTGTGAATACAGAACAAGCCAGGTGACTAGGGGAAACCAAGATGCTGTCTCCTGGATCCCATGGAACCAGAGCCACCTGACTAATTTGTCCTCCTGACTCACTGGGAAGGGGTGGCACATTGTGGTGGCTGAGTTTGATGGGAGAGGGCTGCCAGCATAAGAGATGAAAAGGACTTCCATGCAATACCAGGGCTCACTCATTGCTTCCCAAGAGCTGTTTGGTTTTAATTAGATGATAGTCATTTCCCACAGACTATTCAGTAAGACCTCACACAGGATAACTAATCTTTTGGGACATGAGGCCCACTGCTTCTGTTCTGTCTCTTTTGCCAGAGAGATGGTTGAGTGTTTTAGTTTAGGTTTGACGAATCCAAGTGAAGAGAGCATTGACCTTCAATTCAGCTGACCCGGAAGCAATCTCTACACTACACAGGATAGATTAAGAAAGGGTTTAGAAAGCCACCCAGATCCTCCAAAGTTGACAGGACAATTAGTATTTTGCAATTATTTTTTGCAATAGTTTTTTTTTTCTTTTCTTTTCTTTTTTTTTTTTTTTTTTTTTGTCTAGAAAAAGGCAGAATAGGCTCAGCCCAATGCATTTCCAAAGCATTGGGTATTTAAAGCTGAAGAGAATGGCGACTTTGGCCTGCCTGAGGGTTGGGAAGCTCCCACCTACACTCCTCAGAACTCTGTAGCATCACACAAGGAAGCCATTTCCTTCTGTCCCCTACAGATCCCATGGGACATATGTGGTGTGCTGCAGTGAGTGGGTCATAGCTGATGGAGACGGCTCAGAGACTTCCCGAATGGTTCATTAAATGAAGTAGGAAGTTGAGAGAATCCACATGGTGACATAAGATCTCTCAGCTTGTCAATGAATTGAAGTAAAGCTGGTTGAATTAAGGATAATTATCTGCTGTTCCCATTTTACACAGTACTTATTTGTCAAAAAAAAAAATGTGGAAATTAAGCCTAGATGGGATTTCCAGTGTTACCATTCAAGGTGTCTTCATTCTACCACATAAGAGGCACTGGCTTTTCAAACAAATTCTGCTCACATAGTGTTAAGACAATTCCCAGAGTTTAAGTTCACTTAATAACAAAACCGAGACTTCAAGAAATGTAACTCGTAAAACCTCTTGGACTCGAAATATTTTATTTATCTTTACTGTTGAATACTTTTGGTTATTGGGTTGG
The DNA here is from genome assembly GCF_003668045.3 of Cricetulus griseus. Lineage (NCBI taxonomy): Eukaryota > Metazoa > Chordata > Mammalia > Rodentia > Cricetidae > Cricetulus > Cricetulus griseus. The sequence goes on along the minus strand of NC_048599.1, from coordinate 102,788,609 downwards.
AGAAAAGTTTCCATATTTTCATGTCTTTATTAAATAAGAATGATGTGTTTAAATAGCCAAGGAGAGATTGTTAATGTGACCTATCTAGTCATTCTGTAGCATCTATATCCAATTAGTAGGGTTGTTTTTTTTTAATGCTTTTTATTTTGAAATAATTATGGACTCCTAAGAGTCTGTAAAAATATTACAGAGAATCCTGTGTACCCAGCTTTTCCACTGCTAATACCTTATATAGCCGCAGTAGCATCCGAGAGGGGCAGTTAGGATTGGGACAGCACTCTAGGTGGGAGTCCTTCTGTAATCTCTCCTCCACAGAGAGCACGCTCAACTGATTTATAGGAAAACATGCTCTCTAACATTATATCTGAGGATCTTTGCTGCTAACTTATGAAATAAGGCTTTTGATTGATTTTTTTCTGACATTAACTTTTATTAAAAATAGATTCAAAAACCCTTACTACACTTTGCCAAGTGATGAGTGAACCTTACAGAAGGCATGAGCTAAAGAGGGCATTATGGAAAACTGTTTTTAATATAAGAGATACATGTATTTGATTTTTATTTCCATGAAGATCAGTGGGCCTTCAGAATGTTTTAGAGTATACTTTCTACTTTTATAAACACATGATTCTTACATAAAATGTGTTTTGTTGTAAATAGCATATTGTCATTAAAAAATCTTCATACAACTTAAAATTTAATCAGGATGAGTGAAATGGCTCAGCAGGCAAAGGTACTTGTTATCAAGCCTGACAGCCTGAGTTCATTTTGAGAGACCCACATGGTAAGAGAGAACCTACTTCCTCGTATTGTCTAACCACCTCCACCTTCACACCATAGCACCGGTGTGTGTTCACACACACACACACACACTAAATCAGCTAATTAATTTTAAAATGTATTTTATGTGCAAAATTTTTTAAACTTAATAATTGATCTACTCAAGCTGGGCGTTGGTGGCGCAAGCCTTTAATCCCAGCACTCGGGAAGCAGAGGCAGGCGGATCTCTTTGAGTTCGAGACCAGCCTGGTCTACAAGAGCTAGTTCCAGAACAACCTCCATAAGCCACAGAGAAACCATGTCTCAAAAAAAACAAAAACAAAAACAAAAACAAAAACAAAAGAAACAATAATTGATCTACTCTACAACTTTAGAAAGATAAGAACTTAAATATTTTCACATCTTTTGTATTAAATGATGCAAAAATATTTTTTAAAATATCCTCCTAATTTAGTTATTGGGAGATATTCTACTTTTAAATGTGAAACCTTTATTCTAGAACATATAAGTTGTAAGGAATGCTACCATATAGTACAAAAATCTGGCCATTTCATGATGTTTGGAATCGTTAAGAATGCATTAAAATTGTGTAATTGGGATACAAACACTTCAGGTTCTATTTTAAGGTATTTTTTAATACACCAAAGAAATCCCTTACATAAAAGTGTCTGAGCTGTGATTAGCTAATACCTGACAGTATTAGATACTAAAAATTACTTTTTCTTTGTGTGATGCTTGAAGTGCTGTGTCTAAAAAGGATTTCCAGTAAGAAAAGAGGACAAAAGGAAACCCAAACCCAGCAAGTTGACATTCACTTCATCGGTAACCACTGAGGTCAGGCTATGCTAAAGTGTGTCCACCTGAAACCCACTTTGTTTATTTGCACAAAATACACACAGGTGCATATATGCAGCTGTAATGTAGGTCTTTATTCATCCCTACCTTCCAACCTTCTTTTTTTTTTAAGGAAACAACTGATTTTCCTACAGATCTCTGTCAAAAATGTGCAGTTCACAATATAGTTAAATAACAATTGAAACATATTGTGTTTGGTGAGGTCAAAAGACTAGAAGTTTGAATGGCTTGACATAGCCTTGATTTGGCGAGAATTGCTCTATTTTGTTAACTTCATTTTGATGTGAAAATTGGTTGTAATTCCAAATGAAGACTATCAGTTTTATTTTCCTAGTTCTATGCATAGCTTCACCCAAATTCAGTTTTAAATTTTCTATTTGTAAAATTTCTTTGGCAGACAGTTCTTTACAGCTGCACAGTTCTCCACTCCATCACATCCAGCCTCCCCCACCACCCGAGACACACACACACACACACACACACACACACACACACACACACACACCTCTGCACTGGGGATGCAGCCCATGACTTGCTGAGTGCCTGTTGCTCGGCCACTGATGTATCTCCAACCCCAGTGCTCTCTTCCTAACCACAGCTCTTGCTCTGCTGAAAAGAAAGCCAGAAAACCTGAGCTCACCCACATGCATCATGCTTCAAGTCAGTATAACCCTGTACTGTGAAGAATACATGCAAACACTACAGTATACATGCTCAGGCAAGACTTCTCGAGGCAAGATGATGAGGCCATTTAAGGTGCTTAGCCCTGTGGATAAATGGCACTGAGTGGCTGCAAATACAGCCTGATAGAGGTGAGCTGTGTTAATGACTTAGTTTTAAGACCTGCCCTGTTGTTGGTGACAGTCCTTAAAATCGTAGTTAGGTTATGAATAATGCAAAAAATCACTCTCCTTGGATTTCTTGTGTGTGGGCATTGTACTCTTGGGAAGTCTGGTGTATTTGGAAACTGTTCAAAAATATTTTCTGTTTATTTGTAACTCAGTTAGATGCCAAGTCCAGAAAAGTATAAACTTCATTTTGTCTACTAGGCTAACATAAAACCACATGGAACATTTGCAATTCGGTGGCTTGCAAGAGAGTTCTTGATTATATGATGCTTTATGGTATATTAAGGGATGTCTAGTCATCATTTATTTTTATAGTGTGGAGGATCAAACTCAATGCCCCATATGTGCCAGGCCATTCTGTTGCTGTCACTGAGTTACCGGCTGGCCCCTCAAGCCTTTCAAAACAAAAATTCCTCCTGGGGATAGGGGCATGTCATGGTCTATGAGAACCAGAACTGTAGGGTGCAAGAGTAGGATTGAACCTCACAAGCTAATTTGTTTTGTATTAAGTCCATTTCCGAGCACGGGTGTGACCAAGGGTAGAGCCATAATGCATCATGCATTCTGAACAGCACCACCAGGATTACCAGTGCGAAAATGCAGAGTGCTCTTCTGTGCCAGAGATGTTTTCAGAGCTTCACACCTATTGCCAAAACTCAACTTGTTTCCTAGTTACCTGACTGGTATGTGGGAATCACAAGTTGTCTATAAAAACATAGTAATAAATTTGTGGTGTTAGATGTAGCGTTATGTTCCAGCTTGCCCCTCTCCTGCTGTAGTTTCTTTTTGGTGAGATTGTTTTGTTGCATTTGTCATGATGAACCTGACCTTTCTATCTACCGTGATTTCCATGTGGGAAAGCAGGATTCTTTGGAGATTTGATAGGACAAATCTGTGTGTGAATTCTCCCATCATGTATTAATCCATGGAAGCCTCAAATTCCATGTCTAGTTTATGCTTCTAAATTAACTGTTTGATGATTCTTCAAAGGGCATTTCATTGTCTCCAAGAGTAAAGCCTTGTTTCGTCTTCTGTTTGCCTCCTCTCTGTAGAGATTAACCATTCCAAGCAGCTGCCCCAGGAGCTTTGCCGAGCTGTTACATCAGTGTTGGGAAGCTGATGCCAAGGTACTTTTGTTATTGTTCAAACTTCTGAAATTTTACCTGTTCTCTTTTGAGTTTTTAAAACTTGGCTCACCCCAAAGTGTTTCTCAGTGAAAGTGATTGCCAAGCCTGTGAGTCCCAGGATGCCTGCTACAGCCCTATGGTAACATCTCCATAGCTTAAGACCTCTAGATCAAGTGACTATTATCAACTCTTCCTTCTTTTAACAGCACTCTTTTGAATTCTTGAAGCAGAAGGAAATTTTGTTCTTTTGCTTTTAATCATGACCATTGTGCCTTGTGAGTACAACTAACACAGTACTTTCTATATGTGAGGCTGTGATTATATTAACTCTTGGATATAGGAGCTGATCTCTCTCTTGGCTCACAGATGGAGAGCCAAGGCACACGCAGGTTAAATGACAAGTTAAGGTCACATGGCTTGTACTGGTGGGGCTGGATGTGAATTCAGACAGTCTATCATGGCTCTTAACTTCTACTCCATTGCCTTTCTGCCTAGTGGAGGAGCAGGCAGAAGCTATACTTTGCTAGAATCCCAGTATGTCCTCCCTGGGCAGTTTCCAGCGGTGTTTTTGAGCTGTTACAATAAAATTGGAAGAAATTCCAATTCTAGGCATCCATGCATTTATCACATGTAAGCATGGATGGCCAGTGTCCTTTCCCCAACAAAGGTCAGCTTTATGAAATCACTCATGGATACATATGGAAACAGTTATGGATAAATTGATAGCTAGTCTTAGATTTGCTTCAAAATAAAGTGACGGTCAAAGCAATACAAATTAAACATGATTGGAAATGGTAACTTTGGAAGCTCAATCATAGAATGTAGAGACATATTGTTTTGTATGCTCAGATTTTCATAATAAAGGCTATAATCTTAAAATGAGTCTCACAGATTAAATATTAAAACAACCAAGTGACCAAATTTAAGACAGAAACAAAATTCATAATTCAAATTTGTCTGGTGTTTTTTTCATGGAAATAGAAATATTACAACTGATTCAAAAATATAGGCCTTAAAAAATAACAAACAAACCTAAAAAATACGGAATTCTTCTTTAATATACACCCATTTCCAGTGAGAACCCTTTAATGAATGAAGACTACAAAAGTCTGTTCTTGGGCAATGTACTTCTTGGGTGGAAATGGCTTAGAGACAAACTGGCCATGTGGACAGATTTGTGTTGATTTGTGCAGAATATTTCTGGCACATTGTCCCACACCAAGAGCAAAATACAGTGACACTGCAGCAAGAGCTTGTGTTGGGAAGCCTCCCGCCCATGCGCCTTGCTTCCATACTGGGAAGACTCAGGTGCTGGGCTCTGCAGCCATGGGCATCCTGCCTCGGCCCTGGCATCCTGCAGCTTCCATCTTCTACTCCAGCTCTCTAGATGTCCTGCAGCCTCTATTCAAGTGATGTCCTATATAACTTAGTATTATTCTTCTTAAAGAATGTGTCATTTGGATTGTTACTACTGCAAGAATTTGAGTGCCTTCCCCCAGTTTAGACCCTCTTATTTCCAGTGTGTGATTTTTTTTTCAGAATGTAGGGTTTTAAGCATTAAGCATTAAAAGAAATGTACACTTTACAACTAATTAGGCTAAGCTATAAGCAGATGTTTGCAAGTTTATTTTCAAATAAGTGCTGTTTAAGTGTTACACATTCCCTCTGCTTTTGTGTCTGCTAAAACATATACAATTTTAGTAATGTTTTTCTCTCTCTCATGCTTAATTAGAAATTTCACCTGAAATTATTTGCATTCAATTAGATTAATGCAACCAGATCTCTAGAATTGTAATCATGTAATCATACTTCTGTATTATTTAATTTCTCAGTCAAAAACTTGGTACTATATTAGTTAAAAATCCTAAGAATATACACATAAATTGTAATATAACCTTCTCATGCAACAAAGAATTTAAGTCCAGAGTAATACCTATAAAACTGGCATGTCTTTAACACATATGGAGATGAACCTTCTTTTGAACCAAAAGAATCTTGTGTTCTAGCCACATGAAGTATAAAGAAAGTTTGAAACTGATTTTTGCTTCCTAAGTTCATGACATTTTATTCTGATAAAGGTACTCCAGGCCACTGTATTTGATTTGATGGGCAGTGGCTGCAGCTCATCCTTCAATCTTCACATGCTAAGCGCAGCACGCCTCACATGCTAACCTGCAGCACACCTCACATGCTAACCTGCAGCATGCCTCACATGCTTCACTCCCTGATGCATTTTCTCCAGTAATACTTCACTGAGTCTTCCCCGACACCCTGCTAAACCTTGTCTGGACCCAGAATCAGTCTGGTTACTGCCCTAGCTTGTATGGGATATTCTTCCTTGTTAAATGGATTGCATGTTCTGTGAGGGAATGTGTGTGTGTGCATGTAGGAACACACACACACACACACACACACACACACACACACACAGAGAGAGAGAGAGAGAGAGAGAAAGAGAGAGAGAGAGAGTTCCTATAGCACTTTGCAGCAATAGAAAGTGGATGCAGAAACCAGACTGCAGTAAATTTTCTGAGAGATACATTTTCATTCTGTGGCTCAAAGTAGGTGCTGTTCTATAGTTTATGAAGAGCAGTAGTTGGCTAAAGTATTTTATCTCCTTTTTCAGTCCTTAGACTTTAAAGCATTAACACTTAGATTGCATTATGCAGCTTCCCTGTAGGGCTGTGGTGAAGAAGAGAGACAAATAGGAAAAACGTGGCATTGTGAAAGTGATAGAGCATCCTAGTGGCCTAAATCATATGCTCGAAATATTTTATTGGAGTTGGAAATGTAACTTAGTTGGTAGAGTGTTTACCTAATAAGCCCTGGGTTCAATCCCCAGCCCTGTGTAAACCAAGTGTGGCTGGCCATGCCTATAATCCCAGCACTGGGTAAGTCGAGGCAGAGGATTAGAAGTCTACGTAGTAAGTCCAAGACCAGCCTGGGATATTCAAAGCCTATCTCAATAATTAAATCATGTGTGTATGAAAATAAGAAAAGAAAGATGAGTGTTGGTTTGTCTTAAAATGGCATCCCTGGAGCTGATAACTAGGGAGGAGTTGGTATCATATTCTTTGAGATAAAGGATTTGAAGTTTAAAAGCATAGACCAGGTTCTGTGACCAGCTTTGTGTGTAATGCTAGGTGATATATGCCTTTCTGAACTAGTTGTCCTATGTATTAAGTGAAAATAGCAAATAGAAGGGAAGATGTAAAGATGCTTTTAGCCCTGGTCGTGACTTCTTCCTAAGATAAGCAATCTGTACAGGACACTTAAAAGGCACCTAAGCCCTTCAGAGGAGCAGCCACAGGTCCTAGCACAGCACTGTGTTCTGTAACTAGCACACTAAAACCTTCATTGCAGAATTTTACATTGTTGAACTCCTGGGCTCTGGTAATCCTCCCACCTCAGCCTCCCAAATAGCTGGAACTACAGAAATGTACCACTGCAGCCAGCTGTAGCTACACCTTAAATTCTTGTACTGATGGTGTAAGAGAGTAGAGTCTAACTGTGATGGTAAGAGTCTTTTAAAGGAATGCTTGTCATCTGAATATAAATGAATTTCATTTTATTTCAATAATAGTTAAATGTAGGGGAAAATAAGTCTTTAAAAGTTCACTAGGTGGGCTGGGAATGTAGCTTAGTTGGTAGAATTCTTGCCTAGTCTGCACAAGGCCCTGGGTTCAACCCCTGCACTGTATAAACTAGGTGTGTTATACACCCCAGCATTTGGGAGGTAGAAGGAAGATGGGCAGTTTGGAGTCCTCCTCAACTACAGAGTTGGAGGCTAGCCTAAAAGCCCTGAGACTAGGATTGTTGTTGTTATTGTTTTGTTTGTTAAAAAAAATGAATTACTACCTCCCGTGGCTCCTTTACTTGCAAAATGAAAATCTTATGTTTCCTGTGTTTATTTATAATCAGTTCTTGTGCAAAGTTCTGCTTCTTTTTTCCATTTAAAATCTGACACATGGTGAGAGGCATGAAGATGGGAACAAAGTTTAAAAACACAGGCTTCTTTTCATGTGTCCCATTTAAAGCATTTTCCTTTGTTCATCAGTAACATTTAACTATACATGCTTTTTTCACACATACACACACACACACACACACACACACACACACACACACACACACACATTTGTGTATGCACACACGTGCGTGTGCCCTTAAAACAAATGAAGACAGAAGTCAATAAATATCCTAGTTTTTTTATTTCTGAACTATGGGAAAGTGTTTTTGTTAATGATGTCAGAAGCACCCAGGCCCTGAGAGCAAGCCACCTCGACACTGTTCCTTCCTGTTTTTGTGCTCCTAAATTAAAACGCGTGTTTTAATTGCTGTAGCTGTAATTTGTTCTGAAATGGTGTAATTATGAGGCATGATGAGGAGAGAATGTGCATCATCCTTTTATTATCTTTCTCCATTTTTGTTTTAACCTTTTGTCTCAGCCTTGGCTGGAGTGGAAAGAGGTGAGCGTAGACAGTGCCTGTTAGAGACAGACCGAGCGTGCTTTTTTCAGTTGCTGCCTACAGCGTGTTACAGTGTTCTGGACCAAAGCTGGCTTCAGTGTGGGATAAACCTTAAGAACAATGTTGTCATCGTGGCTTTAATTTTTTTTTCAAACCAATGCATTTGGAAAATTTTATTAGTTGCCATAGGTTGGTAAGCAGATACTGCCTGCCCATGCACACTTTATAAAAACCGGGAGGAAAAATAGAAACATTTGTGTAGTAAACAACAGGATATTCGGAGTGCATAGTCTAGTTTTTACTCTCTTTACCACATAGTAAGGTCATTAATGGCTTAGGATTCCTTATAGGCGTTCTTGGTCATATCTCAAAGTAGGACTTGGTATCTCTCTCCTTACTTATTATCCTAACCTGACGCCATGTGGTTGAAAAAAAAAAAAAGCAACATATCTATCCTTATGGCTAATTAATTGCTCCCTACACCTGTGTGATCTGTCATGTTTTTGTTGGTCGTGGCTTCCTGTCATGCCATTTAAGTCTCATGGCGGTTCCCTTTTCTCTTCTTCAGAAACGGCCATCATTCAAGCAAATCATTTCAATCCTGGAGTCTATGTCAAATGACACAAACCTTCCTGACCAGTGCAACTCATTCTTGCACAACAAGGCAGAATGGAGGTGGGTAGCTCCGGCGTGAGTCCCAGCCCAAGGCTTCAGTGACGTGAACCAGATACCCGGTAGACAGCCCTGACTCCTAAGCACAGCTTGGGGCTGGGCGGAAGCCAAGATTTATGACCTTGCATTCATATGGAAGCAAAACTTTCTCTGTATTTGTTAGCATGCATTTAGGTATTTGGGAGAGTATTGAAAAATGTGTTCTGAAACAAATGACATTTTCAGGTGCTTCTCTGTACAGTTTCTGTGTTAGGAAGCTTTAGCCTCTGTGTGTGGGGGGGGATTAAAAGAAAATATATTTTGTATTGTGTTAGCCTTTCCATGTGCAAAGCCACGGCATCTGCTACTGCAAAGAGTGGGGAACCTATGGAAACACATTAGATGTTGTAATCCTAGCAAAACAAATCAGTAAGGAGAGATTGTATTGTGTAAGTGGAAAAAGTAAATCCAAGTTGAAACAGTTGGACCAGGTCGAATGACGCAGGGAATATAAATAGTCTGTTTGGGAGCTGGACGCTGTTCCTCTCGACTCAGCAGAGATCTGAAGTAACTTCATCCCTGCTCCTGATATGTATGGCAGTAACGCAATGCCCTACGCCATCTGCTGGTGCTAAGTCTGTACTGCGTGCACTTGGAGAGCCACTGGATATTGACTCCTGTCAGTCAGTACACATAACCATGGGCTTTCTATTTGACTGATATCTTACAACGACATTACTTATTCTCCTGCCTTTGAAATAACTATCTAATACCAGTCACTTGCGTGAATTTTTCTTGGCAATACAAAATTAATGCAGTGAGCTCCCATCTAGAGCTGAGGGCTTTTTTTTTTTTTTTTTCTGGTCTAAAATAACTTAACAAAACCCTGCTGTGACATTGTTTCCTACAGTAACAGGTCAGTGCACATGTAATCATATCACCCCCCCTCAAACTCCGTATGTGGGTTCCACTGCTTTTCAGACAAAGACAGAAACGCTTGCCATTCAGAAGACCAACTGTCTCCAGCATGCCCCGAGCCTCAGGCTTTTAGAGACACGTTTCTCTCTTACCAGAACCTCTGCAGTGCAGTCTCCTTTTTATAGCCACTGTGTTTTGCTGCATATTCCTCCTATATCCCACCTCCTGCAGCTCCCATTAGCCATCTTGGCACTGCTGACCTAGCTCATCTCCAAGAGAACAACCCCCACTCCCTGGCCAGCTCAGTGCCACAGAGCTCTGAGATCTCTGTGTCACTGTGTCTTGCCACTGGAGTGTTACAAAAAGCAAACTGTTTTGTGTATCTCCGTCTCTTCCAACAGCAATTGCTCAGTAAACATATGGGGAAGCAAGGAAAGAAGGCAGGTAGGCAGGCCGAGAGCGAGAGCATGACAGTAGTGACGTAAACAACACTGTTCCTGTAGATAAATATGTACCCAATGCATTTACCCAGACAGAGCACTTGTAGTCACATTCCTTAAGCCTCTCCTGGCTCAGGAGAGGCTGATCCTCTCTAGGTACTGGGCTGCAGTGGTCAGTACAATGTTCCCAGTAGTGTGGCACTCTCCAGCAGCAGCCTCAGAAACACACATGTTAAAATGCTGAGCATGAGAACATAGACAATGGTCTGCATGCTGTTCTGGCAAGCCATATGACAGAAGCAAGAGCTAATAGAGCTTTTACAATGAAATCTGATCCTCCCATCTGAAGGGTTCCCGGAGGAAATGCTATTTGATCTGTTATCTGAAGGATTGGGGGGGGTTAAAACTGAGAATACTGGTGTGTTTAAGATAGGGCTCTTTAAGTGTGCCAACAAAGAAAACCAAACAAAATTAGTAAATTTTCTGAAAAAAAATTGAAATTTATCCCAAAACAGTACCCATCCTAAATAAGTTTGCAAGAGAAATGGTGTACATTTATAACTTTCTTTTCTCGTGTGGTAGGTTAGAGCGTCTCAGCTATTTGGTGCCCAGGACTCCAGTTCACTGTGTGTGTGTGTGTGTGTGTGTGTGTGTGTGTGTGTGTGTGTGTGTGTGTGTGCGCGCGCGCGCGCACGCGCATGGGAGGGTTATCTGCATGTGTGTGTGCAGGAACAGGTGCACACGCATGTGAACAGAAACAGAAGGAAGGTGTCGAGTGAGCACCGGGGATGTGGACAAACACTGCCACGACCAGCTTTGTATTTGTGTGCCAGGATTCCAAGCCAGGTCCTCATGCTTATACAGCAAATACCCCTCCCCAGACAGCCATCTCTCCGGCATCTCTATTTATTTCACTCTTTCAAAATTATTATTCATTTTTATTTAAATTAAAAACAATCTTATTTTACATATCAATCCCAGTTTCCTCTCCCTCCCATCCTCCCCCCTCCCCCCCCTGCCCCGACTCCCCATCCCACTCCCTATCAACTCCCCATGGCCTCCGATGGGGGATCATCAAAGTCTGTCACATCATTTGGGCCCTCCCCCATGTATCTAGGCTGAGAGAGTATCCCTCCATAGGGAATGGGCTCCCAAAGCCCATTCGTGCACTAGACATAAATACTGGTTCCACTGCCAGAGGCCCCATAGACTGCCCAAGCCCCCCAACTGACACCCACGTTCAGGGTGCCTGGTTCCATCCTATGCTGGCTACAGCTGTCAGACTGGGGTCCGTGCGCTTCCACTTGCTCAGCTGTTTCTGTGGGTTTCCCCAGAATGGTCTTGACCCCTTTGTTCATCTCCTCCCTCTCTACAACTGGTATTGGGGACTCCAAGAAACTTGAGTTAATGAGTCATACCTGATAATATTTATTACATTAAAAATAGAACTGAAAAACTATATCAATTCATTAAAAAAAAAAAAACAGTAAATCCATGCTGCTGTAAAGATGGCTCAGTGGACAAGAACATTTGATGCTCTTTCAGATGACCAGTTAGTTCCCAGCACCCACACCAGCGAGCTCAGAACAGACTATAACTACAGCTCCAGGTGACCTGATGCCCTCTTTTGCCTCTTTGGGCACCCACACACATGCAAACATGTGCAAACAGATACATACATACAAATAAAAATCTTTTTAAAACAATAAATTCTGATTCTGCCTTCAGCCCATAGCCCATATGCCATAAAACATGTAGAAAATTACATATTCTTATGAGAGACTGAAAGCAGAAAAGGTCAATTCTATCATAGTGCCATCTTGAAAACCAGTAAGGCCTTAAGAGTCCTCTGAAATGCTCTCCTGGATCCCCAAACATACTACAGTTACTTCCTTTTTCGTTTCTTTCTTTTTTTTTTTTTTCTTCTTTGTTTGTTTTTTGAGACAGGGTTTCTCTGTGTAGCCCTGGCTGTTCTTGAACTCTCTTTGTAGACCAGGCTAGCCTCGAACTCAGAGATCTGCCTGACTCTGCTTCCTGAATGCTGGGGTTAAAGGTGTGTGCCACCACTGCCTGGCCAGTTACTACCCTTAAAGCAGCATTTTCATGAAAATAGCATTCTAATGGATGTGATAGAGGAAAATACCTGACATCTCCCTCCTGCTTACACACATGTGTACACATATGTGCACACTCACACACACACGCCTGTACATACAACAGATGGTAGACCACAACACCACATGCACATATACACAAAATAAAATTATATGTGTATCTTTATATGTGTATATGTGTGGGTTGCAGAACTGAAAAAAAGGATTCGTGGCAGGGAGGAAGACTATTGAGCTGGGTGGGAACTAGAAAAGGCAATAGAATACATGTGACAGAGAGCAAAAGTGGGAGTCAGATGGGAGGCTTAGAGCGTGGAGGGGGGGCAGTGGGGCAGCCAGAGGTGTAAGAACAGAGTACAATGATTCATGTATGAAAATACCATGATGAAACGCATTCTTTTGCATGCTAACCTAACAAATTAATTTAAAAGGAGGTCAGGTGGCTAAATAAGTATGTGCAAATATCCAACTTCACTTAGCAAAGAAATAAATAAAAGGGAGAATAACTCACTTATGAGATTTTTCCAGTTCTCACATTATGAAATTAAGTGGTGCTAATACACTTTCTCACGCATTTTCCCCAGTGCCATTAGATGCCCTAAAAATGTATAAATGCTGTGCCAAGGAAGTCCTACCATTATGACTTTATTGCAGAGCAAACCAATGGGAAATCTCTGATAGGATGTATGGGTGCTTACTCAGACAGCCTCGTTTGGAATGCCAAAGCTAGGAACAGAACTTTGTGTAGTAAAAAAAAAAGAATGACTTTCAAAAACGGTGTCTCCACACCCAGAATGATGCAGCCCTACCCATGAGTTCTGGTCAGTGGATCTGAGAAGTGAGTTTAAAATGGAGGCTACAGTCTCATTTATTCAAAATGATAGGATTTTAAAAGTAAAACCAGTGCATATTAACATGTATGTACAGGCACATTACAAAACGCATCAGAGAGACAGTGGGTCACTGGGTAATGGCAGTTTTCTGTTTGTCTTTTATTTTAACTTCTGCATTAGGTCTGGATTAATTGGGTGATAAATGTAATGTTTAAAATACTTCAAGGTGAAAGCTGGCTAGAGCAATACATGCCTCTAGACCTCCCTACTCAAGAGGGTTAGACCGAAGGATCACAAGTTCAAGCATAGCCTGGGCAACATAGCAGAACTCCATCTCAACAGCAAATATAGATGAACAAATCTCACTCTTCCAAGGTGGGAAATTAAGAGAACTGGTAGTAAAGAAAGGGGGAGGGTACCCTGATCAGTAAGAGGGCACCATTTCTCAGGGCCCCTCGGGAGCTGAAAGAGCCTATGTGTGTGTGCCTCACCTGAGCCGTCAAAACCAGTTGGAGGTAGCAGAGCTGTGGTAACTGACCTTGGCAATTGGTTAAAGCCACAGGGAATGATAGTTGTAATACTACTAAGCAGTTATTGTTTGTTAGGCTCCTCTAGATGACCATATGGAGTTATCTTTCTTAATCCCCATAGCAACCCAGCCAGATCCCAGGAGCTAACATCTACTGGAGGCCTCCACAGCTTGGGTAACTTGCCTGATCTACTGTACTGTGATGGAGCCAGAATGAGGCCCAGGTGCTGTGACACTGGACCATGGCCACCAGTCACACCAGCTGCCCATTTAACATGCAGTATTCTTTTTGCCCAATTTTTTTTTTTTTTTTTTTTTGCTCTGAAGCAAATTGTAGGGTGTGATCATTTTAGGTTATCAATCAAGTCAAAAAGTTGCCATTCAGTGAAAAAAAATGCTATGGGTTTTCAGATCACCTGATAGTCAAAGGACAAGAAAGACGTTTGTGCTGCTATGTACTTTGTCAGGGTCCAAAGACTTTCAGCAAATGGGAGTCACAGTGAAGTGTGAGTCCAAGTATGCTGGGGTACTTGCAAATGATGGCCTCCTGCCCCAGCTTTCTCTCATGCAGGCGGGCGAAACACTGAATTTAGAAAATTAAATGATTCTGAAAATCCTCTGTTAAACTAGCTTAGCTTACTAAACGCCACTTCAACAGAAAGAGGGAGCCTCAGACTCAGTTCCTCAAATCCTTGGCTGCCCCTCCCCTTGACAAAGGAGCAGCCGGAAGAACCTGTGTCCCCATGTTCCTGCTGTCAGCTGTTGCCTCGTGTGACTGTACAAACCTATAGCAGGATACATGAATGAGCTAAAAGGTTGAAATAGAGTGTTCAGGCTTTGCCTATTAGCAAAACACTTCGTGGGTTGTTTTTCCATAGTGGCCAAAGCATCGTTGCCATGACATGCCTTTTGCGTACAAAATAAACAGAGATCAAAAATGTAATCTTTGCAATTCAAGTATTAGGACCATCACATATTCATGCCACAAGTTTAATACATTTCTACTTACCATGTAATATTTAAGCCATATGGCTATTTTTTCAGATTGACCTGTGATTTCTCAGTGAATATTTTTTATGAGAGAAGAGTAATTGCAGTTCATTGCCTGGAAAGGGAAAATTGATATTAGTTGAAATAAACCTTGTCTGGATATGGTTTGAGAGAACCAGTTTTCATAACTGAAGTTTAAGAAATAGAAGGTTATATATAAATGCATCAGCAAATGTGTATGGCAGGGACTGATGAATCTGTTCAAAACAAAGGAAACCACACAGGGGGTGATGTCTTTTCTGTCTTTGGGTTTGGGTCATTCATTCTCTCTTGGCATTCAAGAGGGAGTGGTGCTGGCAGGATGGGCCTGCCAGACAGACTATGGAAGGTTATCTTCCCAGTTGATATGTGTTTCTGTCACCGCTCTCGGCTTACTTAACTGTTAATCTGTTTTCTACGGGGGCTCAAAATCACAGTGGGCTCCCTGGCCGGAATTTGAGATGAGACCTTGGATTTAATTACAATCAAAACAGACTGGGTTGGTCATTTATCTTGATTGAAAAGACCACACTTCAGTGGAATCAGTCTCACTGGAGGGACAGTTAGGTCAGGCTCATCAAGTGTCACACAGACAAGTGGCCCAAGCCATCCCACCACTAAGGATGCTGAGCTCTGCAACCTCCTTGCTACCCTCTGACCCTCTCAGCGGCTCATTATTTTTTTTGCCTTGGAATTATGTTTTCCACACTGAGTTTTTCTCTCCAATCCTCCATTTGAAAAGTTAAAACAAACTTCTTTGTGAATTGACATGATATGTATTTCTGAGAAATATTAAGGATTAAACTTGGATTTTATGATAAAGTCCTCATTCTAAAAAAGTCTGCTTTTGTACCTTTTCTTGGAACTGCACTGTGACTTCAGTGTCTCTTCATGCTTTGTCACGTGACCCCAGTGAAGGAGAGAAGCTGCATTGTAATTTTTGCATCCTGAGGGACTTTTCATACAGCTTTGGTTTGAATGCAGATCCACCTCCCGGCTTCCCCTTGAATTGGGCAACTCAGTTTTCATCCATAAGGAGTGGAATAGCTGTCCACTTACTCTGACTTTCCCTGGAAACACAGGGCAGGGTTTTGCTTAGGTATATTCATTCCCTGAGCTCTGGGGGCCCATGCCTTCCCTCCACACTCAGGGTCTCACTGCAACAATGTAGTGTGTAGTGCAGAACTGTCTCAGGAGCTAACTACAGAGTCCTTTCAGGACACCAGAGGTGTTGTCCTTTAGCCTTCCTGCCTTCCTTCGAATGCTTCTCTGCACGCCCCGTTCCCCACCTCCCACCCCGCCCTCTCATCTCTCATTACGTGGCTGCAAGCTCTTCAGAAACCCAAGGAAGAGAACTTCCAGTTCTCAGAGAATAAATTTAGACATTAACATTGTGACAGCCCTGAAGGAGGAAAAGTTTGTGCCCAGCCATCTTACCAGTTTCAGTTTCTGTAAAGAACAGTTTCTATTACTGGGCACAGTGTCCTATGTGGCCTAGACATGACCAAGAACTGCCTTTAAAATTATAGAGTCTAAAAGAAACTCAGAATTTTTCTGGACTGAATTATCTCATGCTTGCTAGATTATAAAACTTATTTGTATGAGATTCCTGTGTGTGCAAATGTGTTTATCTTCACATCTATGTGCGTTTCTTGTGCTTCTTCTTTGACTTCTTTTCTTCTGTTTGTTTTGTCCTATTCTAGTTTGTTTGGTTTTGTTTTATCTTATTTTATAATTATTCTTTAGATGCCTGTTTGTTTTCTAAGGGGAAATAGAAGGGTTTGGAGTTGCATGGGCAGAAAGAATCTCAGAGTAGTTAGGGGAGAAGATACCATAATTAGCGAATGCTGTATGAAAAAAAAAAATGTTTGTTTTGTTTTGTGTTTCAAGACAGGGTTTCTCTCTTGTAGCACTGGCTGTCCTGGAACTAGCCCTTTAGACTAGGTTGACCTCAAACTCACAGAGATTTGCCTGCCGCTGCTTCTAGAGTGCTGGGATTAAAGGTGTGAACCACTGCCCAGCTTGAGAGATATCTATTTTCAATAAAAGAAAAATAGAGAAAAAATTACCTATACTTGTTAAATAGTGGAAACAGCCAGGCCTTGCCCTACCAGCAGTCCATGCACTTGCTCTAAGGTAGAGTCGTAGGCATCTGTGTTTTATCGTTTCAACAAGCACACCCAGGAATTCTCAGGATGAAGCACATTGTAGAACCCTGGCTTCTTATAACCACTGACCCTAAAGTCAAAGAAATTTCCAGATTAATCAGCCTCGCTGAGCCGCTCCACGGGCAAGAATGCCAGCCCAGTAGTTCGCTCTGCGTATTACACGACCTGTGTGTTGTTTTCCAGCCACCCATCCTATCCACAGATCCGTACCCATTTCTTGGGGGCTGTTGTGGAAGTAGAATGAGAGATGCTTTGTGAACTGTAAAGCTTCGTAAACTACAAGCAGGCACTAAATGGCTAGCCCACGATGTCAGCTCCCGACTTGTGCTACGTAGTTCCTGGTCACTCTTAAGTGCTTTGTTGAAATGCTCTGAGTTTGTTTCTGCCCACTAGAAACTGCCTGTTGATTCTGAAGGATAAGAAAGAGCCCTGCTTCTCTGGTTAGTTCCTGGCCAATTTCAAAGCCCACACCTTTGCTTTTCCTCTGGTTAGCGCTCCAATGGACCCACTGAGTACCCGCAGTCTCACCAGAGTGGAGACTCACTGAGTTATCTCTCTGCAGGTGTGAAATTGAGGCAACCCTTGAGAGGCTGAAGAAACTAGAGCGAGACCTCAGCTTTAAAGAGCAGGAGCTCAAAGAACGGGAGAGACGCTTGAAGATGTGGGAGCAGAAGCTGACCGAACAGTCCAACACCCCGGTGAGTACGCCACCTAGTGGTTTCTTGCAGCACTCCGACGCCTGGCTGAGCATGGCCGCAGGGCTAATCTCCCCACCTCCTCAGGCTCTTCCCTGCCCTGCTCCTGAGAATTAAAGGCCTGCATTGGTAGTAAGGAGTATAAAACACCAAAACGTCACATATTTAAAGGGAAAAAACCTATTTAAGAGAAAAATCCCTCCTCTGGACCTTTCTTTAAGAACTGCTGTTCCCTCGGTGCATTCGTTTGTTCAGGTTACTAGAATAAAATCTAATGTGTTTTTGGACCATCTGTTAGGTCCTTAGAACACTGTTGGAAGGCTGCCGTTCGGCATTGCACTTAGAGGCCATCAGTAATTAATAACTGCAACTGCAAGGCAGCCAGGAATATTTGGGTGTGTCAGAACTTAACCACATTTTCTTTCTAAGATTGAGCTGGCCCGCTGACAGTGATGGCGAGCATTAATATTCCTTATTAATTTAGTGCTGTGATTATGAGCAGCATAAATGGGGAAAGGACTTCTCCTGGGACAGGAAACTGGCTTGCTCTACCTCTAGGAAGAC
Organism: Cricetulus griseus; assembly: GCF_003668045.3. Taxonomy (NCBI): domain Eukaryota; kingdom Metazoa; phylum Chordata; class Mammalia; order Rodentia; family Cricetidae; genus Cricetulus; species Cricetulus griseus. Next base: position 102,770,592 of record NC_048599.1, on the reverse strand, counting down.
CCTTGTTCTTTCCCAAGTCCAGAGGAGCCCTGGCTCTTTATCTTCTAACCATCCTTTTATCATTCTTCTAGATTTTAAATAAGGGTTACTTTTCAGGAGGCAAGAAAAGCACAGGATTGGTTTGTCTAGAATTTTCAGTAGGCAATGTCTATCCACTTCAAATCACAAGAACTGAGAGATTAAAAATAGTTATTGACAAATAGGTCAAGAAGAAGGTTAAATGCCCTTCTCTTTGTGTTCCTCAAAGACCTTTTCTATCTAGATAAATCCTAGCCTCCATTGAGCAGCCTAAGACAGATTGTAATGTCTTCCCATGTCTAAAGAATAGGAGAATCTGTCTCTACTTCAATTCCTATGGAGAAGCAATCTGATGCCCCTAACCCCTAAAAAGGAGAGTGCCTCTTAATGTTACAGATTTACCCTTTTCAAAAAAATGCCTTTGGTAATCCCAGGAATGCCAGGTTAGAATTGAATTGCTGTACATAGGACTGTCATGAGATAGTAAAAAGGTACCTCACTTTTGTTAGTGAGTCCCGTGAATTTAACCAGACTCTCAAGGAAGGGGTAAAGGGGTGAGTTTCCTGTTCAGAACGGGATGGTGCCAGCTGGATGCAGCACCCAGGACTGGTGAAAGAGCCCTGCTTATCAGGAGCAGGTGGGAGCAGGAGCAAGAATGCAGCCTTGTCCCTAGAGCCCTGCGCTGAAGGCTGAGGGCTGTTTTGTTTTGCTTTTTAAGTGCATTGAAACCTTAACTGTAAAGCACCGCATGGCTTGACTCCCTCTAAATGCAGTATTGTCAGGAAAACTTTCAACCGCCTATTAGAGTGTGCTTTAGAACCTTGCCTTGGCTTATTGGCATCAGTTTTGCTAAGAAATTATGGGCTGCCTTGCACATATTATTGCTGCTGATAACACAGTTGTGGATTAAAGAATAAAACCCTACGGGTGCTTAGTAGGTTGTATCTTGCGTTTTAACTCCAGAAAACTTAAAGCCAGTGCTTTGCGGGTGGGCCACCAGCTAACAATGGACAGCATGGCGCACAATCTCCGCGAAGTTCCTCCCTTTTTACTTATGAGGCCCAAGTTTTTCCTTTGTTTATAATTCTTGCTTTCAACGTCTAGAGCTGGTGTTTCTAAGGGAAAGGAGTTTGAGCTCAGGTATCTGATGAACAGCTGTTTTCTTTTATCCTCACTTCAGTCTCTAGTGGGCTTTAAACTTGACTGCTGAGAACAAGAGAAATCTTTTTAAAAGAGGCAAAACTGGGCTTTTTTACAGGTAGCATCACCTTAAATATAACAGTCTAACCTTTGCACAACTGCATAAATACGATCAAATTGATTTCGGGTATACTATGTTCCTTCCTAAAACTGAGACGCTGAAGATGTTGGAAACATGAGTTCTCCGTGCGTAAATAGGGATGATGCTTATGTCTAATTATTGTTGCAGCTTGCTGTAAAAAATTTAGAGATGAAGCATTTTTTGAGAAATATTCATGGAGTTCTTTAGAGGCGAACACAATGTGAGAAGAAACCTCGGCAATAATAAATAAGCAGCGAAGAATCCCTTAGAGCTTCTATCAGTCGAAAACCAGCTTGAGAATAGGAGAAGGCTGGTCATAGGGGGTGAGGCCCTGCCCCACAAGTAAAGACCTGAGGCTGGCTGGACCACATGACCTTGACACGGAGCCCACAGTGATAAATTCTCTCCTGATGGAATGAGCTGGTTTTTGAAAACGGAGCTCCGACAGTAACTTGAATTAGAAGACTGGGCCATCATGGTGACTCTGTGGCTAAATGTACTTGCCACTGCAAGCCTGACAACCCAAGATGATTCCCTGGAACCCACAGGGGTAGGAGAGAACTGAGCCCCAAAATTGTCCTCTTACCTCCACGCATGCACCTGTGGCATTCGTGTGCCTGCGACAATAGTGGATAAGTTTTTAAGTTCTTAAAATTAAAAAAAAATGGTACTATTTGGTGCCTTCACACTCAGAATGTTAAGTTTATCCTAGAATTTCATTATCTATGCATTATCGTAAGTTCACACATATGAAGCCATGTGCAAAGTATGAACCTTTGTTTGCTCAGTTCTCAAAAGATGATATGAAAACGTCATTTTTTATGTTCTGACAGTTTTACCATAAAAGAAATAGAACCAGACATTATGAATTAGGTTGGCTGTTGAAAGTAATTACATAAGAAAAAAAAAAAACATCACCACTGTGACAACATGAGAAAGAACTCATAAATGGGAGTTCCGTTGAAAGGAGACTTGGGTACTTGTGGCTACAGTAAGGAGACAATTTAAGTGAATCCTAGGCAGTGCCCCCCCCATTTCCACATATTCAGTAATTGGCCTAAAGGTTAGAGACAGGATCCAGAATTTATTCCCAGGTGAGTTATATATGAACTTGAATAAATTAAACAGTGTGAGATCTAGCTGGAGTCTGGTAATAAAAGGAAGCAGGCAAAGTGGCCTCAGAGTGTGCTCAAGGCACTAGCCTTGGAAGAAAGGCAGAGTCACCGAACTCCCCAGCCGGACAGACACACAGCCTAACTGCTTCTGCCCTTCCTCTGAGCTCTCCCTTGGGACCGGGTTTCTGAATTTTTTAACTTGAGATTTAAACTCTACTTCATTTCTTCTTTTTTTAATTAATACAGTGGTTAATCAAATGTTTCTATATGGAAGTGAAACTGGGGAAAGTTAAGAGACATCGAAAACTCTATTTTGTTTTAAGCAAAGCAAGGACCAAAAACTGATCCCTACCTGTTCATTTTGAATTTGGCTCACTGTGGTGCTTTGCAGGCTTTCAGATATGATTTACTCTGTCATTGATAAAGTATGGCCAATACACTGGCACCAAATCTGCCATTTAGGACGCCCTCATCATTCCCCTCCTGTGTAGTACCAACTGATGTTGTGGTGTCTGTCCCCTGATTTAAATTGGTACTAATTTCTCTTTTCACTTCTGTCCTTTCTCCCCCTCTGATAGCTTCTCTTGCCTCTTGCTGCAAGAATGTCTGAGGAGTCTTACTTTGAATCTAAGACAGAGGAGTCAAACAGTGCAGAGGTGTCATGCCAGATCACAGCAACAAGTAACGGGGAGGGCCATGGCATGAACCCAAGTCTGCAGGCCATGATGCTCCTGGGCTTTGGGGATGTCTTCTCAATGAACAAAGCAGGAGCTGTGCTGCATTCTGGGATGCAGATAAACATGCAAGCCAAGCAGAATTCATCCAAAACCACATCAAAGAGGAGGGGGAAGAAGGTCAACATGGCCCTGGGGTTCAGTGATTTTGACTTGTCGGAAGGTGATGATGATGATGGTGATGATGGTGAGGAGGAAGGGAATGATGTGGATAATAACAGTGACTGACAGCAGAAAGTAATAAAACTGAAATGTTTTTTTTTTTTTTAATGGAAGAAATGTATTATCTCAGTCTGTGCAAACAGCAGCATAGGGAGGCAAGCACCGAGTACTGCATCTTAGGCCATGCTCACCGAGGGCGGTTTCCTCATCAGTGTGACTTTACTTCTGCACTTAGAAAAGTGCAGCACGGGAATTAAGCTAAAGGCATATTTATTAGCAAGTGTGGTGCCTGGTTATAGAAACGTGCGATTACATACGTACCATGTTCTTAAATGACATTTGGGCCTTTCCGCTTTCAGGTACATACTTGGTAGTTTGTATTTGACTATTTTATTCCTTTCACTCACTCGGTTGGGAAAATGTCCATTTGGAACAAATGCTACTCCTGACTCCGCTAAGGTTCTTCCTTGTACAGTACATTGTAATGGTGGAGGTGATGGATTTCTATAAAATACAGCCACACTAAAAAAGAAAAAAAAAAAGCCTGAGATGAAAGGAGATTATTTAAAAGAAAATGCTTCTTCAGAAATACCTAAACACCAAGAATTTACAAACCAAATAGCACACAGCTTGTCAAAGTAAAACCTCGATGGTGTTCACTAGTGACATTTGAAGAGGAAATCCTCTGGGTTTGAAGCAAGCTAGCTTGCATCCCCCATGCTGGGTGGAAGCACTCTAACATGAACACACTGTCACCCTAGGCTTAGCTTGTAGTGCTTTGCACAGAAACAGAGAAACGGGATGGGTCTAGGCATGAGCAAGCTGAGCACTCACCTGCTCTGTACTTCCAATGAAGGCACTCTGTTTCTGTTTCCCAGAGATACATATAATAATATTAGATTTTAATCTATGTGTAGGAAAAATAAACACTATAAATAGGGAAGAAAGTTATCCTTCTTAGGCACAAGTGTGTTCTGAACAGGTCTTTCTGTTAAATGTAGCTATACAGTGTTGCCCCCACACACACACCTTCTTTACTTTTCACTGAGCTCTGTGATGTTGGTTTGAGAAATCGATTCAGGTGCTACTTATTATGAAGGCCAGGCTACCCAGAGACACTCTCAGAAGACTAGCTTATATGTCAAAACCTATTTACGCTATAAACGCCTATAAAATTACAACTAGATAAAGGCAAAAGAAGACAAAACTCGTCAGCCTAACTCACACATAGTGTTATTCAATGAAAACGAACTAGTTTTCATGGGCCTTTTTTGTTTAGAAGCTCTGACATCAGGTGGGTGTGTTGGCTCGTGTCCATAATCCTGGCACTTGGAAGCTGAGGCAGAAGGACAGTAAGTTTAGTAACAGCCTGATCGAGCTACAAAGCAAGACTCTGTCCCAAGAAAGGATTAGGTGTCATCTACTAGTGCTTCTAATTATGTTTGGCTATGAAGTCTTTGGGAATCTGAGATGGGATATGCTTCTAATCCTCAGTGAGAATTGAAATATGCTACCAAAAATGAAAAGCATACACTCCAACTTTATTTGGGGAGAAATAAGGAGTGCAGTGTTCTGGGTGTCTGTTTGATGTGCAGTCGTGGGTAGACGATTTAATCTCAGAGCCCGTTTACCCTTCATTATCATGATGGGAATGCTAATCTACTTCAAAGAAAAAGAATCAGAAGAAAGTGTATGACCGTGTAGCATAGCGCCAGGCCATGGCAGGTGCCACTTAACACTACCTAGAGTTCATTGCCAAGTCAGAGACACGAGAAATAAGTGGGTTCAGTAACCTCCTGCAACACTAAACTGTCTATTGCAAGTCATGCTTACTCAGAAGCATAAAGTTAAAAGTAGATAGCCTTCAGGAAATATAAAGAGAGCAAATTTTAGGATGTAAAATATGCAAACAGATTTAATTCAGTTGCTCTTGGAACCTGTGTGCTGTGGCCAGGTCCACCTGTGCTGGGTGTTTACAGACTGGTACAGTCTGCCTGAGAAGATGACTCCCCCTCATGCCGGTCCTGCTGTAATCTGCTGCACATATATATTCTAGATATGTAGCCAGGCCACTCAAACAACATCTTGGAGGGGGGCAAAAGTTGATACCTAGCAACCTCTGATTTCCCAGCATGCTGTGAGTACCTGACAGAGACAATGGCAGGTACAGGCTCTTAAAGCCTCTTACACATCTGCCCAGGCAAATGTAAAGTCTTTTGTTCAACAGGTGTTCTCTGGGACCCTGGTGTCTAGCGAGTTCTCAAGAATAGCTAGATGACAGCGCCTGTACTCGTGGTGCATGCGTGCTAATGAGCAGGAGTGAGCAGTCAGTGAAGCTTGTATCATAGAATGTTAGGATTTTAAGTGCATGATGGAGATTGGAGGAAGGGAGAGGAGGCTGGTGGGAGAGGTCTTCTAAGTGTGGTCAGAAAAGGCCCTGCTGATGGATAACATTTGCACAAAGCAGAGGGTAGTGAAGGGAGCTCTGCGAGAGGTGAGTTCTGCCCTAGATGGAAGAACATACACACACACACACACACACACACACACACACACACACACACACACACACACACACACACACACACACACACGCTAATCAGGAGTTGGTTTAGAACATATAAATGGCATGGAAATCATGTTTTTTCCCTAAATTAATACCTAAATCCATATTCTATATAAAAATGCATTAAAAGTCAGCCAGATAGTGCCACTAGGGAAAAGTTGCTGGATTCTATACCCAGACCTAGGTTTACCATTACCAGGCATATTTCTCCCGTGTCTTAGCTGCTGCCTTTTTCTCCACCAATATTGCAGCCATGCTCATAGATCAGTACTGAGTCATGGAGAAACCACGGGACTTGGGATAGAGCCTCGTTGGAGAGCTTACAAATGCTCTGTCTGGAACTACATAATATACCATTGGCTATTTTAATTCTCTTCCAAATTAATCTCTAGCTAGTGGCTTAGAAATGTTCAAACATGCCGAGCATGGTAGTGCACACCTTTAATCCCAGCACCCAGGAGGCAGAGGTAGGAGAATCTCTGTGAGTTTAAGACTAGCCTGGTCTATAAAGTGGGTTCCAGGACAGCCAGGGATGTTTCACAGAGAAACTGTCTGGGGGGGATGGGTGGAGGAAATGCTCAAACATACCTGAAATCTGACTCATATAAACAGGATCCTATGGAGTTCTCACACCATCTGTAAATGTCACTAGAAAGCTTTAGGTTCAATTCATTGTATTTAAAAAAATGTCTATTAGTCACATGCAGAATTTCTAATGATGCTAATGTAGGTCTAACTCACTTCTTAGGTCAGGTTTGAAATGACAAACTGTCAGTGTTAGATTTTATTCCAATGGCATGACCTACAAAGGAACACAATTCAGAATTTAAAGAAGTCCCCAAAAATGTAAAGGTTCAGATCGAGAATTAGAACTCTAGATTGTGGTGATAATTGTCAGCCAGACGGCTCAATACCTCACCTTTACCCTTCTCTGAGCATGGAAAATTTGAGGACACCAACTGTAGGTCTCAGCTGAGGGGAATTGTCACCTTGACTAGCCTGCTTACAGCCCTGCCTGGTGGCATCCTGCTTGCCAAGGACAGTCCCATCTTGCAAAATCCCCACAGCATTGCCCTGTCCCCACTGTGGTTTGTTAAGTCTCCACTTCTGCTATTCCAGCTCTAGTTTTCCCCCAAACAAAATTACCCAAGCCTTTTCAGAGCGATAATGACACCTCCTGCATTTTAGGAAGTTGTAGCTTTTTCTCAGAACCCTGTTTGTGGAAATGATTTCTTCTCCCCCCCATGGTTGCTGGTAGGAACGCTATGAAATAACTGCATCCACCTGGGGGAGGGGCACTGACCCGTTAAGGTGACTCCGCAATAGCACAGCGCTGGTGAAGAGACCATCATTCTGCAGTCATTTAAAGGGAATTTTTTTTCTAATCTTTTTTTTTTTAAAGCAAAATCACATTTTTATTGTTTCACAAATCGCCAATAGGAGAAGGTTGAAAGCACATGGCATACTTCTTTAGATGTCCTGAAAATACTGAGGACTGCTTTGGGTTTGTTATTTGTTGTTGTTGTTTTTTGTTTTTTAAACCAGTAACTTAAAAAAAAAAAAAAAGCAGTGAATTTGTTAGACTTTTAACACCAGCTGAGGTAATACTTGATCCCCATTAAAATCAAAGGGGGTATTCAGGAGAGACCCGGAGCCATTTCCCTTCAAGTTACTATGTATGTATATAACTCCAGTTTTCATTAGAGTGCTAAGCATTTTATGAAAGATGGTTTTAAAACCTAGTGAGTTAAATATTGATACTTTAAAAAACGATTTTGTCACACTAGACTTGGACAGCCTTGTGAAACCAGTCGAGTCCCACTATACCACAGACACACAGTTGAGCATAAATCTTTCTGTAATCAGGCACCGTCTGCTGCTTTCGAGAAAGACCATTTTCCTGTGTAGACTATAAGCACTGTCTCAGAGGCTCCATCCTGCCTCACATAGCGTAGCCTGACAGACAGCTCTAGGTACAGCATTCTGTGATTAAAAAATGAAGGTCTATCAGGAAATTGGGGACAGGCCATGTTTTCTCAGACTCCAACCTTGTGGGCACTCTGTTGCTTGTGTGAGAAACTTTCTGGCATGCAGTTAGTTATTTCAAACTAGAGTTCAGGCACTGAGGCAACTGTTTTATAGCATGTGAGGAATTCTCTTAATTCCCACACTACACACTGCTTTTGCACTCTAAAAAACTGCTATTAGAAAATATTTCTATCCTTTGAGTGTGGGCTTTTAATAGGAGGCATCATCACTGTGTTTTCATAGCAGTCTTCTCCCTTGCACTCTATTGCAATGTTATTCTGAGCAAGTCTTATGCCAAATGCCATGTATAATGTTTGTATGGATGATTAAACTGCGCTCCTGTGTGGTAAGACTGTTTAGTTGCCGACTTCATAATTGGGATTTGATATCCCAGCACGGAGTCCACGATGTATTCAGAAATCCAAGTTGGTGTCATACATTTCATTCTGATGTGAACTTTTCTCTGCTTTCCTTTGTTCTAAGACTCCATTTTGCAATAAACGTTTTGACAGTAAACCCCTTTGTTATGTGTCGCTGTGTACATAAGATCTTTGTTAGACCGGATTCCTAACATCCTTTGAAGAAATCAGTGTCACACACATGCACATGAGTGCTAGCTTTTCTCTCCTGAAGTCTGTTGGAGTATAAATAATGAATTACTAAAGTGATGGGGCAGTCATGAGGGATTTTTTTTTATCCCCAAAGAAAACAGAAAGGCTTAGAACTCTTCTACAGCAGATGCACTGATATGTTAACAGGGTACAGAAACCGTGAAGGCGATGGTGAGCCTCTGTGTGGCTGGAGATCATTAACTCTTAGCCCCTGTCTTGCCCAATTCAAACCGTCTTGCAGCAGCGCCTGGTCCCAGCCCTCCTCTCACTGATCTTTGCAAGCATCTGCAGACTCCTGCTGGAGGGAGCATCAGGCAAAGCTCAGGTCTTCCCTTTGGCATAACCTTGATGAGCTGGCCACAGCGCAGCAAGAACTCCACTGTCCTTCCCACATTAAAACTGAAGGTGTGCTTATTTCATTTATACTCTTTATTCAAGAAATGCTTATTCCTCAGTTTCGTTAGCACATGTGGAAAGTATATAAAAGTCAAAACACCACACACACATACATGGGCATACACAACATCACATCCGCACATGCCCTGACATCCTGCAGAGACCAGCCTCAACGCAGGGCAATACTTCTATATGGTATCTCAATGTCTCTTACTTTACGTTTGTATCCATGGTGGACAAAAGGGGTGGCATGTTTCTGCAGCTGTATGCAGCTGCCCTGCGAAGAAGTAAAGCTTGTCATGTGTTTCTTTGATTGAGATCAACTTCAGATGAGCTTCCTTGGGTCCCTCGTCCACACTATTAAAGTGAGCATGCTGGGTGACTCCTTCATAGTGCGTGTGTAGAGGGTATGTGGAAAATACTACTGACTCAAGCCTTTGCTGTATGTCCTTGCAACCTATATGTAGTATCCAGAGTCTGCACATTCATGTTTAAAATAATAAAACCTGCTCTGCTGCACTCAGAATTGGCTTCCTTCTCTTTTTCCTCCAACACAATTTCACCTCATCCTGTGCTCCAATTAAGTGAGCATGTCATACCCACTCCTGTGGCCAGTATCTATCTAGTTGTTCTTCCTTGCCTTCTCTTTTTCCCCAGGGCCTGCCATCCCCAGCTCAAGCCACTTTCCCTGACATATGCTGTGGTACATCGGTCTTTGTATGCCTATCAGCACTGAGTAGACTACCAAACAATTTGGCAACTGAATAATGCATCCTTCATTCTATAATTTTATTCATTCTATAAGTTAGTATGATAAAATTTACACAGGTGGGGCTAGAGAGAGAACTTGGTTGGTAAAATGCTTGCTTTGCGTAAATGAGGACCTGTGTTCAAGTCCAGAATATACATAAAAAGCCAGCTGTTGTGGCCAGGGGCAGAGAGGCAGATAGGTCTCTGGTGCTCACCAGTCAATCAGCCCAGCCTAATTGGTGAGCTCTAAGCCCGTGAGGAGTATCTGAGGAATTACACCCAAGGTTTTCCTTTGGCCCTCAAACATGCATGTATCTACACACATACTCATGTGTACATGCCAATGTACCAAGTATAGTGCATTAATAACAAAAAATGATAAAATGGGCCTCCCCCAAATATAATCCACAGATGTTTCACTCAGTTCTAATAAAATTCTGTATAGGGATTATGCCTTTCCTTAAGCTTGTGGTTATACAATAAATACCTCTAAGTTGGAAAGATTAACTTAGCCACCATCAGATTGTCACACTAGCAGTAAACGTAACTAAATTCAACTTTTTGTCTTTTCTTTATTTTTATTGTTCTTTGAAAATTTTATGCATGTATGCAAAGTATTTAGATTACATCCACCCCCCATCAAATTCTTTTTCCCAATTTGCTCACACACACACACACACACACACACACACACACACACACACACACACAAAATTGTTTGTAACAGAGGCTGGGTGATATTTGGCATATTCTTTCATGAATAATCATCCTCACAAGTCAAACTGGTTGAAGCTATTGGCTATACCACACTGTAGCCCATAGGATACCGGCCTTTTCAAGTTATGAAAGTATTTGCTATTCAGCCCATAGCCATGGGATGTGAAAAGTTCTCTGGCATAGGCTGAAGTGCTCTACAAGTCCCCATCCCACATGTGTCCCTGACATGTTTCCGACTGTGTTGGAGCAACTCTGAGCCCAGATGCCTTAAGACAGTTCCATCCTCCCATGTCAGCCATGTAAGGGAGATGTTTAAGCCCCTAGAAACCCCTGTGAGAACAGGCAAAATAAATCACCTGACTACTTATGGTTGTTTTGGAATTTTTGATGGTAAATTATCCTATTATCCTACTTCTGGCTGAGAATTCTTAGGCTGCTCTGGTAGCTGGTGAATGTCAGAAAGGCCATGATTCTAAGGCCTTGCTGTGAGATGTATAGCCAGTCCTGCCTGCCAAACCCCATGCCAAAGAAGACTACATCAAGTTGTACCAACCCCTTAGAACAGCTCGTAAGGTAGAATGGATTGTTGCCAGGAATTCATTTACAAATCGGCTGCAGGGCTCAGCATCCTTGGACACTGAGAACCTCCTCTGAAGGTTGAGGAAACTGTCTTCCTCTCAACCTAACCCTCCAGAGGAAGCCAGAGCAGCAGGAGAGCTGATATGAGAAGACAAACCAAAAAGACTAGGATAATATTGCTTCCCTTTTTCATTTCCTTCGTATCTTCCACGCAGCTGCTGCCTTCCTTTGAGATCAGTGCATGGACTGAAGACGATGTGGTAAGCTGCTTCTGTTAATGCCTCATGGATCTGGATAGGAAGCCAGCAGATTTGTCCACAAGTTTGGAGATGCAGTTAGAGCTGGGTCTAGCTAGCAGAAGTTAACAAACTCCTCTTTTTGTTTAAATAATATAACAGTGATTGAAAATAAGGACTCAATAGCAAAAGCAATTAGCTCTTCAAATCTTATGAGGGTTTCATCTTCATAACTGGCTGTGAAAATACTCCAGAATATAGTAATGCCAATGGCAAGATAAAAGCTATACTATATTTTATAATTTCTATATACATATACTCCATGTACATATATATATGTATATATGTATATATATGTATGTATATATATGCATATATATATATATAGAGAGAGAGAGAGAGAGAGAGTATACACACACACACACACACACACTCCAGAATATAGTAGTATATCAATAGCAGGATAAAAGCTATGATTCAGAATGACAAGTACACATACTTGAAAAAAATTCAATTCTTAAACTTCTCTACAACACCAGTGGTAGACTTGAGCATACAGGAGAGAGACCATAACGGGCTGGAGTTCCCTGCACAGGTTCCCCTCCCACCTCAGGCCCGCTCATTAACTGACAAGATGCCTAACTGCCTTCCTTACTCTGGCCTTCCCCGAGAGGAATGGACAGAGTATGCCCCATAATCTTACATCCCAGGAGGCATGATACTTAAGTCTGCAGGAAGGCTCCATGCAGCTCTGGGTAGACTCCCTGAGGAGCAATCCCGGGTAGCCAGTTCTCTCTCCATATCTGCTTCCTTAATGGCAAAACAATTTTGAGAACTGCTGATGAGAGACTTCAGGGACCCTCGCCTGTCCAGATCCATTTTATAAGCTCAAGGGCATCATTAAATGCAGAAGAAAATAAAGATGAAATGCTAGCTAGTTCTAGCAAGGATGTGCTCCACCCTAGGGAGACAGACACCCCAAGGAGTCTCAAGGAAAAGTCATGATTAGGAATTCCAGGAGACCTGTTCTAGACGTCAGCCTGGTGTGGGGCTGGGGTGTGCCCCCTCTGCCCTTTGTTTTTTTTATGAAGTGAGTTTCTTGCTGCTTTAGGCAGCTGCGTGGGTCCCACAAAGCAAAGAAGCCAGCTTCCTGTTTCTCCCCTTCCTTGAACACTAGAAGCTGAGCCTCTTGCCAGCCCTGGCCCTGTATGTAATTGCTTCCTCCCCAGCTACAAGGGTGGTCCATCTCCTTTGAAAGGAAAGTGATTTGAAACAACTGAGTTCTGGGAGCTATTTTTAGTCTTTGCTGCAAGGTTAAGTGGCTCACATGCCATTCAGCTAAAAGTCCATTGTCTAGGGACCCAGGGAACCAGAGTGACTGAGTCTGGCCTCTTCTCTGTGTGTCTTCACCAGGGTAATGTTAGGTCACTGGTAAACAGGTGCCAAATGATATATACAAGGACAAGGGACCCCTAGGTGTAACCACCTCACTCGACACAGAAAGTACCATCTTTTGCATGGCCCCCAAATGGCTGCCATGGCCGAACAAGCTAATGGGAGTCGTCATCCTGTCCATCTCTATGTCCACTTCTGGGTGGTCCTTGTTACTCGTGCAGTTCCTGAAATAAGTATGGTAGCAGTCTACCTGCATGTATAATGGAAAAGTCACTATAGGAGCTCCTCTAGGAAAGATGTACACTTTCGCTCAAGGAAGTCTCTCAACTGCCCAATGCCCCCTACGGGAAGAATATCTCCAATTTGAGAGCTTGAGGCTTTAAACTCCAAAGAGAACTCTTTCATCTCTCCCTTGTGGCTAAGTTAAAGACATCTGAATCTATTGGAAACTGTTTTCTTGTTGAGAATGGCTACTGCCTGTATGTGACCCTCCCGAACCATGTGTGTCCTCTCTTCGCAGTATTTTTGGGTTCAGCAGCTCGTCAGAAAAGGCAAGTGAAATAAATTACCTTCGTATTTACAGAGTTAACTTTGTCGGGCTATGATTTATCCTCATTTCCTGCCTTCTGCACTTCTCTCCCAGGTGACTCTTCAGTAGAGATGAGTGGGTATGCAAGCTTGTTTAAGGAAAACAACATCACAGGCAAGCGGTTGCTGCTTTTGGATGAGGAAGATTTGAAAGACATGGGCATTGTCTCCAAGGGGCACATCATCCATTTTAAGGTACCCGGTGGGAGAGTGTCAATAAATCAATGTGTGGTATGGTGAGCCATGTGTGGGCAAATAGAGATGAAAGCATCACGGTATGGGACATTCGGTGCTGAAATACCTCCAGGCTTGTCCCTAACTAGTTGCCACACCTGCACTGCCCTGTTCCCACCTTAAAATCCCACAGCGGTTACCTGGATACAATGGTGTAACACCTCTGTATTGCCAGGAAGCCTCTAGTCTAGGGGGAAAATGGTGTGCAATGACACCTCTGAGAGATGCCACAGAGGAGACAGGGCTGGGCTAAGGGCAGGCTTCTGGAAGGGACATTAGGCAGGTGATGGCATTGCACTGGAGGAGGAGTCATGTGAGGGAGAAGCATTGCCAGAGGAAAGGCCTGGGGCAGGAGGAAGCTCAGTGGGCCCGAGGACTGCAACTAAGGTAAGGTCACACCTAGAGAGCGGTTACCACACCCAGGACTAGCCGAGGCCGCTTAGCCCACTTACAGCTGGAGGGGCCAGACATTCATGAGAAGTCCTGAAGGAGCCTGGAACTTTGCCCATTTGGGATTAGTTGGTTAAGTAGGAGTGTGGCCTCAGGTCTGGTGGTCTGGAGACTGCTTACCTACTGGCACCAAGAGAACTGTGGGCAGGGACTTCAGGGCCAGGAAACCCTTCATAGTTGCATCCGGGAGCTGAGTTGACTATTAGTGTGGCCCAAGCACACTAATAGGGGCCTAACAGGCCTTACCGATGGGGTCAGGAAATAGATGGGTGGAGCTTTACCATCTGTCTCTAGTCTCCTGTCCTTTCAGTGATGGCCAACTACCATGTCTACATATGCTTAACCACTGATAGAGGTTAACATCCCCCAAGATGTTCTATAAACTACATAAAGTCCTTTATTTTGTATGCTCAGTAATTTTAATCATCTTTGGTATCATCAAAGCATTAATAAAGTCACGTGATTTTTCTCCTTACAGTCAGCTATCGAGAAGCTGGCCCACGATTACCTGAACCTGTTTCACTTCCCACCACTAATTAAGGTGAGTGAGGTTTCCTCACTGACGGCTCGCTGCTTTTATTGGCATACGCACCTGCCACATCCACACCCGACTTCGCTAATGTCTGGGACTGTTGTTTGAAGTGAAATGTAATTACTTCTGTCCAACAAAAGACCCTTTGACGACTGTGATCTGTATAAATTACACACATTTGTTCCCCACGCTTTGAAATATTAACAACACATTCAAGATAAGAATAGTACCCCCCACTAAGATTGTAGGTGAAGGCCTCTGGCCTCATGCCTGGTTCTAGAGGCCTTTAAGTTACTAAAAAAAAAGCCACACACCAGAGCTCTGGGTTGCCACTTTCCCTCGGGGTGGAGGGGTAGGGAGTGTTATTTAAATAGAACACTAAATAGCAGTGCCCCTCCTTGTCCATGGGAATACATCCCAGCACCCCCTGCAGATGCCTGAAACTGAGATTAGCACCAAACCCTATGTATACTGCCTTTTCCTGTGCAAACATGCCTGTGACAGAGTTTAATATTATAAACTGGGCACAGTGAGAGATTAACAACAGCCAGTAATAAAACAAGTATAACAGTTTACTTATTAAAAAGCTATCCTAAAATTTGTGAACTGTTTACTTCTACAACTTTTATTTAACAGTTTTGGACCAGAGCTGACTGTAGGTAACTGAAACCATGGGAAACAAAACCATGAATAAAGAGGGACTACTGTACTTAACTTACAGCTGTGAATATGGTCTAAGGATACATGACACACTTCATTATAAAAATTAGCAAATGCTTGTAGTTAATACCTAGAGCTGTGGCTTGGGTCTCTCAGTCCACATAGACTGAAGAAGCTGCAGATTTCCTCTCAGGAAAGAGTGTATAAACACCTTGAATACTCTGAAGCTCTCAGTCTGCAATCTTACCATGCATCCAGTGCAAACTGTTACTCTGAAGCTCTCAGTCTGCAATCTTACCATGCATCCAGTGCAAACTGTGCTTCTAGAATGAAGTGCATAGTGCCAGATGCACCCAGAAAGCCACGCCAGTGACACTGCTCGGAAAAGCATAAGAGAAACCATTCAGCAAAGTCCTCAAAGCTGTGTCACTTCTCCTGCTCTCGGTCAGTAGTTACAAATTGTATCTTACTTTAATAATAGAAGTTCAATAAAAGATTAGAATGGAAAAACCTGTTAGCACCAGGAGCTAGGGGAACTACAGAAGTATAGGCAGGGGTTTGGGGACTAGGGACCCCTTAACAGTCAGAACCAGGAGCGGGGCTAACCAGGAAGTGTGGGCTGAGCAGTCGGGGCCTGGTGGGCTCTTTCCTGTGGCAGAGGTAAGAAGAAAGAAAAAAAGTAAAAAGTACCTGCTTTACATGAGAAATCAAAGTGAAAACCGATCTCTAATAATAATATCTGCTTTTCTATTTTAGGATTCAGGAGGGGAACCTGAAGAAAATGAGGAAAAAATTGTGAACCTTGAACTTGTTTTTGGTTTTCACTTGAAGCCAGGAACTGGCCCACAGGTAACATGTTTCAAATCATTTGGGTATTTTCAACCTGTAACTCAGTGGTTTTGTACAGTCCCTACCACCTGGTAACATGATTCAGAATAAAAGTGTAGACTGAAGGCATCATAAAGCAGAACCTAGCTGACAGGCAGCCAACTTCCTTTGGAATCCAATCTAAGAAATGTCAGTTTCCATCAGTAAAAAAATACTGGGGGAGACCATTCAAACTTTCAAGGTCACACATAGCAAAACACAGGCAGTGGGAGTTTTGGGGATGGCTCATTCCGTTCTCTGGCTCCTGGCTCTTGAGGAAAATAAGAATAAAACCACACCAAGATTGGAATGGAGACAAAGTGGAGAAGCAAGTTAAAAGTGATGAGGACAGCTAGGCAGTGTTGGCACATGCCTGTAACCGCAAGCATGAGGAAAGCAGGGCAGGGGGATCGATGAGAGTTTGAGGCCAACCTGGTCTACAGAGGAGTTCTAGGACAGCCAGGGCTACACACACAGAAACCCTGTCTCAAACAAACAAACAAACAAAAACCCCAAAACCAAAAATCTAAAGTGATGAGGACCAACTGGGGCAGTGCTATGAGCCCCAGCCGCCTGAGATGGAACTGATGAGACTTAACACTCACTGGAGATGGAGTGAGAGAGAGGAAGAGAGAGGAGCCAGCTGGGACAAAGGTTTCTAACTGAGCGGCTGCATAGATGGTGTTATAAAGTAACAGATCAAAAGGAAACCCTATTGTGCTGGTGCCATGCCAAGGTGCCGAAAACATAAGGAAGTAACTGATGTGGGGGTGATCAGGAAACACTTGGGGGAAGGCCTAAGTTTTGAACTGGAGCTTGAAGAGGCTGATGGGCCACTATAAAATAGTTACCTGAATAAAATGAATAAAACCTGTCTTCAGAGACTTTCTGGAAATCTTAACTATTTTCTGAATGTCATCTCACCAGTCCCCTGGCATTTATGTCAGATGCACGAGACACAATGATGTCATCTTTGATTGAGAAACAAATAAAACAAGACAAAGTGTGTGACTAGCCTGGGATGATGTGACAACAGATAGAGCCAAAACTCATGGCTTGCTTTTTGTTTTCATTGTATATGTGCTAACTCATTTAAGCCACCTCTAAAATGAAATGAAACAGTCACCGAATAGATTACTCTCCAGTTCTACAGTACCCCATTATGTCACTCTATACCCTAAATAACAAAACATTACTTCAGAACTGTGCTTTGAGTGGAAATTATAGTTTATATGAGAAGTCTTAATTACCTTAACACTTAAAAGTAGAACCCATTAAAAAAAAAAAAAAAGACTTCCTCAAAACCCCAGTTAACTGGGTTCTCATAAACCTACCTCTGCAAGCCCCTCATGACTAGAATAAAAACTTCATGAGACACTGTTATTCTGAAATCCTCCCCAAACTCTGCTGGATGTTACCTTTTCTTTCACATGTAAATGAGAAGGATGGTCCAACAGGAGCCACTGGAGAATAATGTGTGACAGTGATTCCTTTCATGAAAATAGTCACAACTTTTTCTCTTTGCCTTTGAGGAGGACTATTGAGTAACAATACCCTAAAAGTGGTGTTAATCATCTTTGCTTTACTATAACAAAATGCCTGGCAGAAATTACTTAAGGGAAGACAAATGCATTTTAGACCATGGTTTTGGAGGCTTTTAGTCAGCTGTGTCGGGGAAAGGCATGTACAGCAGTTCAGTTCTTAACAGGGACCTTGTGGTAGAGGCTGCAGACATCATGGTAGACCAGGAAGCAAAGAGCATGATGGGAACAAGAGGCCTGTGGCTTGAGGCTTTTTTGCATCCTGCCCAGTCTCAAAGCTGCTTATAAAATAATCACTCAGAGGCTTAATATTAATTATAATTGTTTGGCCAATGGCTCAGGCTTATTATTGGCTAACTCTTACATTTAAATTAATGCATTTCTATTAGTCTGTGTATTGCCACGTGGCCCGTGGCTTACTGGTAACATTCTGACATCTTACTCCTCTGGCAGCTTCTGGCATCTCTGTCAACTCTGCCTTCTTTCTGTATCTCTGCTTGGATTTCCAACTAACTAACATGACTTTAAGTTTGACTCTTATAGATGACTATTAATTTGTATTTCTTAACTATTCATTATATTTTTAAATGAGCTGCATAAACATAATACCTTAACCAAGAGTAGAAATATATATACAGTATAACAAAATTGACCTTAAATTTGTGTCAATAAACCAAAATCTACACCAGTGTAAAATGTTTTGAGATTAATGATTAGTTTTTGAATTAAAGTAGATTTAAAATAGATTCAATAAGCTACCTTTTTTTCATAATGTCTATATTACATCCCCTTTTTTTTCTTTAGAAAGAGATTTACCGTGATCATTAGTCATTTATAACCAACCCCCATAAAATGAAAATAGCATTCATAAATAATATTTGGGGAATTTGGTTGTAGTTTTCTATACTACTTCCTGCTGATTGGGGGAACTGGTAATCTTATGGAGATCCTGAGAAAATTTAGAATTATGGTGAAGTCCTGACTGGGGTATTTTGTGTGGTTGGTGTGGCACTATTTTGTTTCAATCTAACAAATAAAGCTTGCCTGAAGATCAGAATGCAGAGCGAGTCACACTAGTTATCTATAGAGGCCAGGCAGTGGTGTCTCACACCTTTAATCCCAGCATTCAGGAGACAGAGGCAGACAGATCTCTGTGAGCTCAAGGCCACCCTGGGCTACATGAGGTTGAATCAGTCTAAAAGAGAAGCAGAGCTCACATCTTTGATCCCTTCACTAGGGAAGTGATATGGCTGGGTGGAAAGAGGAATATAAGGCAGGAGATAAACAGGAGCTCAGCAGTCAGTCTGAGGTTTTGTTGAGACAGCCTTTAGCCTGAGGATTCATGGAGACAGGATCTTGTCCACTTTGGTCTGAGGATTCGGTAGAGATAAAAGGTCACTCTAGTGGCTAGCTCCTTTATTCCTCTGATCTTTCAGCATTTACCCAGATATCTGACTCCAGGTTTTTATAATTAAGACCAATTAGAATTCATGCTACTGGTTGGTTCATCTCAGCCTTGAAGCTCTTGTGGATATTGGATCACATGGCCCATTGTTTCAATCAGAGACCTTTCAAAGGGTCTGGCTCAATCAAACCACATTAACCTGGAAGCAATCCACAGGTTCTCATCTTCTGTAGAAACAAAAGTAGAACCTCTTTTCCAAAGCAACATATCCTTAGACCCAAATTTTGAAGTCAAGATATCTTTAAAATATATATGCTGATTTAACTTAGTAGCCCCCACAATCAAGTGTCTCTCATCAGTTAGCTCATTAACAGTCAAAAATTCAAAGAAAATATAATAATATACATAATGCAGACTCTCTGTGTATTTTCCATCTGTATGTGGCTTATTGTAATTTTTCATTATTCTATTCCTATTTTAAGGACTTCATTTTATTATCTTTAAATGATTTTTTTCAATCTATGACTGTCTATCCTTTTTCCTCTCTCTCTCTCTCTCTCAAGCCTATGTACATTTTTTAAACACATTGTGATCTGTTTAGAGGGTTTTTTTGTCTGAATCTTTTTTTTTATTTTTTTGTATATCTGTAATCTTTTTTTGATCACTACTTTAAACTGCTAAGTGGGCATGGCTAGGACCAAAGCAGTAGCTTTGGCTGCTGGCTCTGACATGTTCTGCTTCCCAAGATGATGAAGGCACCCAGGGGAGTCATGCTTACCGCTCCCATACACACCAGGGAGAGTGCAGCTGGCCCCACAAACCTTTTTCGTTTGTATAAGTAAAAGTTAGATATGCCACAAAGCATGCTGCAAGGCTTGGAGACACCTCTGTTTACCAGCACAGAATCGACATACTGTGCTCAAGCCTAAATACCACAGCATCTTTGTGCCATAGCTCCTGAAAGACACAACTAGGAAGTTGTTTTTGGCTCTGTTTGTGTGTTTAGAATCCTTTTTTAAGCTTTTTTTAAGCCTTATGGAAATTTGAGATCCCGACATTGGGGCATCAAATGTAGCTAGAGGCTTTTTTGGGTCCCACCTGGTCTTGCAGCCACTTATAAAATCATCACTCAGAGGCTTAATTTTAACTATAATTGTTTAGCCGATGACTCAGGCTTATTACTAGCTAACTCTTACATTTAAATCAGCCCATTTCTATTAATCTGTATATTACCATGTGGCCTGTGGCTTACTGGTAATGGTAATGTTCTAACATCTTATTCTTCTGGCAGCTTCTGGTGGTTCTGTCGACTCTGCCTTCTTTCTTCCTGTATCTCTGCTTAGATTCCCTGACAACTATATTCTGCCCTGCCATAGGCCAAAGCAGATTTATTCATTAACCAATAAAGGCAACACATATTTGCAGGGTACAGAAGGACACCCCACATCAGAGGCCAGGTATAACCTTCAAAGCCCACCCTTAGAAACCTTCTACCAATTAGACTCCAACTCCTAAACATTCCATAGCTTTCCAAAAGAGAACCACTGGGGCTGGAGAGATGGCTCAGAGGTTAAGAGCACTGGCTGCTCTTCCAGAGGTCTTGAGTTCAAGTCCCATTAACCTCATAACCTTCTATAATGGGATCTGATGCCCTCTTCTGGCATAAAGTCATAATGCAGATAAATTATTCACATATATAAAATAAATAAATAAATTCTAAAAAAAAAAGAAAAAGAGAAAGAACCACCAACTAAGGGGAAAAAATCCAAACATGAGCCTGTGGAGGTCATTTCAAGTGTTATACCATCTCAATAACTTGAGCCCTACCAAGAACAAAAATTAAAATGTGATTTTATATACAAATAGCTACAGAGAGAAAACTCTTCCATTATAATAGGTCAACTTTTGTCCTAAGAATTTGGATTAAATTACTTTTCTTAGCTTCAGTTTTCCACCAAATGGTATATGGCATGAGGCTGACTCAAAGAACCTTAGGAACCCATCCATGTCTGAATGTGTGTGCCTTCATCAGGAGCATCGATGGCTTCATGCCACCTGGTCCATGAGGTTTGTCTTTACTGCTGCCCCCTTATGGAGACCCAGGACCTGCCAGGCTCCAGCACAATGAACACCCCAGGTCTTCACCCACCAACAAAATGTCCTTTTTCATTTCCTGTCCTAAAACTACCTAGCTTGGAGGGGAAAAGCATGTTTGTGCCAGTGGTGACACTCAGATGAGAATGGGCCTTACTCTATTTCAGCAGTTCTCAACCTCCCTAATGCTGTGAATCTTTAATACAGTTCCTCATGTTGTGATGACCCCGAGCCATAAAATTATTTTCATTGCTACTTCACAACTGTAATTTTGCTAGTTGTGGATCGTAATGTAAATATCTGATATGTGATCCTCGTGGAGGTCTCGACCCACTGGTCAAGAACTGCTGCTCTATTTGACCAGAGCGCAAAGTTAATTATTTATTTAAATACACACACATTTACATATACATGGAAGTTGTGATAATCAAACTGGGAGAGATTGGGTCTTCCTAAGTTTGAATGTTTCCCCTATACGAGACAGGAGATTGCTCTAGTCCCTCTGGTAACTATTACTACATCATACTTCTGACAGGCACTTTGCAAACATTTCTGATGCCATCTTTTCAACTCAGCGTGATAGGCGACAGCAGCCCTATATTAGCCTCTCCAGGAAGAAACCAAGGAGAGAGATGAAGTGCCTTGTCCAGAGCCCCCACCTGGTCGGGGCAGCTCCAGCCATGGCTTCTTCTGGAAAATGCCATCATCCCCTCCGAGTAAATGCATTGGTGATCAGTTGGGTTTTGATGAGTTAATACTATACACTGACAATTTCCACTTTGTGTGAAGAATGCTTTGTGTTTTGTGCTGAAATGCCCTCGGCTTGGTTCAAAGGAAAGCAGCTTCTAGAAACTCAGGCAGCTTCTTAGGCTCCCCAGGGCAGCAACCACCCTTTTTATTGAAATATTCAGCTGCATAGAGTTTATTATTATGTCTCTTATCAGCTCACCAGTCAGGAATATTGGCGCTCAATTTGCCAAGGGATAAACTATCAAATCACCCAGCATTTTTCTCACCAAGCTCTTCTGAGACTTTGTGTCATAAAAATGCAAAAGCAGAGTGAGGAAGGAACTACTGGGACGCCATCCGTTGCTTGTGAGTGCCAAACTGTCAGACTTTATCCCGTAGTCCTTATTTGTCCCTGTCCCCAATAAGACAGAAGAAACACAGAGGCTGTGTTCCCGCAGGCCTGAGCCCATCACCTGCCATAGCAGAAACATCACCTCCTCTTTCCCAGCATTTCCCAACAGGGAACTGGGTGCAGGTCAAGGAACCCTTTCCAAATGGCCATCACCTTGGATTTACTTTGGAGGGCTCTTCTGAGGAGGCAAAAGACCTCTCCCTTGAGGCCCAGAAGGAGAAAATGAGGAGAATTTTAAACAGATTGGCAATGTCCCTCAGGAGGCTGGCTGTCCCTAGAGGACACTCCCTGACTTTCTTCTTCTTCCTCCCATGTCTTGTCCTGTGAGAACCTGGCCACTTCCACAGAAGCAACACAATGGTTCTACTGCTCCGGTTGCTATCTGTTGGCCAAAATGTGTTTATCTCTGCCTCTCACTTGTATTGTACTGAGACCTTTATTAGATTACTTATAAATGTTCCATTTAGTAAACTAAATTGAATCACCAGGTCCTCTCTTAGAGTACTATAAATATCAGAAACTGTCAAATAGGAATTTTTTTTTTAACTATTGGGTAATTTTTGTAAATTTGTAACAGGGCCCCCAAGAAAAGGATTCTGTGGGCAAACATAAAGCCAGTGCCTTCCATTGGCTTCAGAATAGCTAAGAGCAGAGCTTTCCTCTACTCAGATGAGTATTGAATTTATTGTAAATTCAATCTAAGGAAGTTTGTTGCCCATGATCAGCCATGGGGGAGGGGCTGTGCACACAGACATGTCTTTGTACATGGACCTATGTATTGAAGCTTGCAGTGGTAGAGTTCTAGAAGACATACAGGTTTTAGGGAGGAAGAAACAAGGATTAGCCAAACCATCCGAGGCTTCATTTGCAAAGGGAGTAAGTCCTAGAGACACAGCATGGCGCAGTGTCACATCTAACACTACTGAATTGGAAGCTTAAAATTGCACAAGAAAGGGGAATCTTTTTTTCTTTTGTTTTTTAATGTCCTTTGGTTTTTCAAGACAGGGTTCCTCTGTTTAAAGCCCTGGCTTTCCTGGAACTCACTCTGTAGACCAAGCTGGCCTTGAACTCACAGAGATCAGGCTGGCCTCAAACTCACAGAGATCCACCTGCCTCTGCCTCCTGAGTGCTGGGACTATAGGCGTGCGCCACCACCGCCTGGCTAGGAAGGGGAATCTTAAGTTAAATATTTGTATCACAAAATTAGCAAGAAGTAAGAAAGCAGAAGGAAACTTGGGAGATGATGGCCAGGGAGCCACAGGCTGCAGTGATGGTTTTCAGTTTGGTCCAGCTATTCACATTAAGTATGTCCAGCTTAAACATGCCAATCATATCTCCACAGAGAAGTCTTTTAAAAGGAGAAAGGAAAGCGAGTTTTAATTGACAGCACAGAAGCAAATGCAGTTTACAGTTTTATAAGTCACTGCTGATTTCTAATTACAGAGTGTGGCAGTGTGCTGTCCAATGGGTTGGATAGCCGCCTATAGAGCTAGTGCTGAGCTGGGTGCAGGCTCAGCACGTGTTTGCGGATGGCTTGACAGCTACTTGTACATGCGAGGGACTGTCCATCAACCAGAGGAAAGAGCCATGCTATGTAGCATTTCCAGATTTGGGTGATGTCAATATTTCTATCATGACTGATTTCAAGTTATCAACCTGACATCACTGAACTTTGCTGGGAAGAGATGTAGGAATCAACTTGGGAGAGTTGCCTCTCGGACATCATTGGATCATTTTTAGTCTTCCTCAGGATTATGAACCCCTTTAAAAATAGCAAATGGCCGTGTAGCGCATGTGAGCAAACGCAGGCTTAAATTACAGACATGTTCGTGTTGTTTATCAGGATCCTGTTAGCTCAGGGACAGCTCTAGTCTTAATGAAGCCATGGTTGTCTGTCTCCTGAATCAACACTGACTCACATTGTCTCACACTGACTATATTGTGTGAGTCAAAAGGCAGGATTTGGATTTGTGAGAAGTAAAAATAGACTCATGGAGACAGGGAAATGAAATCTAAGTTTGTGCCTGTCTTTTGAAACTCTCTGGGGTCAGCATAGTTGGTTATTTCCAGATGGCTTGTGCAGTTATGGGGTATGGTCTTTGCTTTTAGAAGCCTGTGAGTACCACTGGTCAGTTTTGTATTGAGAAGGTGACTAATAAGTCTTGAGAAAAATGAACTCCAAAAAATGGACTAATTAGTTACAATAAAATTAAAGGCACTAGAATGCAAGGACACAAGACAACACTACCAAGTCTGGACATTGGAATTTGGATTGAAAATGGCTCAGATGGTGAACAGTACCTATTCTCCAGGTCCTGGCTTTTTCATAAATCTACCCCTTGCCGCCACCCCTAGAATCATGGGATAGGTGAACAATTTAAAGGGTAGCTATTTTTATATTCTGAGGGTCCTGAGTAAAAGTTTAAATGCAACAAATATCTCAGTATTGAAAAAATTTGATGAACACTTAGATATGTCAGGCCACTGTCTACATTCATTAAGAAACCCAGTCCAACATGGACTATTCTTAATTAATGACAAATCAACAGCAAAACTAATTACTCTTTTTTGTATGAGGCAACTACCTTCCAGTTTTGAATACACTTTTTATAGCCCTTTCTGAGCCTGTTAACGAACACCCGAACCAGATTTTCGAGCACAATGCGTTCATCCTCTGAAAGTGTGTCTCACTCAGTTTGTTTCACTCTGTCGTCCCTAAGTCCCTTTTCATACATAACTCCATAACAAACCCCCAAAAGGCGATCTAACAACCTTATCTCCACTGGTGTCTACTTGGCACCAGTCTGCCCTGACCTTAGACACAAGCCATTGTTAAGGGTATAACACATTTACATATTTTGCAATAAAACATCAGTTATTTGCATTACTGTGTCAAGTTTTATTTGATTCTTTCACCTAAAAATGACTCATTTTCCTTTCTTGTATTTTAAAAACCAACTACTCTAAGCTTGTTTGAGAATAATCAAAAATTGCCCATTTAGCTAGAAGTCATTTTCTTTTCAAAAGGCAAATGTTATTTAATCTTTCAGCTGTTCATTGTGCCATCATAAATACTTTCTTTTCAGCACAGTTGTGGGGACTGAAATGAGCCCACTAATTGCCTCCCATTTCGACTGACATGTGGTGGTTTAGTGGAAAGAGAACACAGCAGGGAGAAGGAAATAGGAGGCTGAGAAAATGAGAGCTAATTATTTCCACTGCCGCATGTCAGGCTCCGTGTCAGCCTTGTTTTTACAAACTGGAAGGTTTAGCACTAAATAAAACAAACTGGCGTCATGTTTTTATATACTGGCAGTGTCATGGAAGCAGCTGCACAGCTCAAAGACAATATAATGCCTGCGTTCGCATGGACACCATCTGACAGACACTGTGAGCCACGGCTAATGAGGATATCACAGTGGTGCCAAAGCGAAAGGTGCTGAATTATGTATGATTCTTCATCAGGGCGGCAATGGTCCTGTACATCATTATGAGACATTGTTTTGCTGGAGAGATTAAAACATTCTTAGTTCCAGACCCTGCAACCTATACGCACGCGCTGAAAGAGGTTATTAATGGAATTTTTAGGGAGACTTTCTTGTGGATTTCTTTTGGGTTGAAAAACCAATTTCATGGGACAAAGCCGCCATGGGTCATGACACTGTATAGATAAAGAAGAGGAAGCAAATTAACCATACTTGTATTATCTTCCTTCCAAAGACGGCATAATAAAATATAGTGTAGCGGGGTTATACTTAATGATAAATAACCCAGGTGCTTTCCCAGGACATGCCACTCTCCTGCCTTTAACACAGCAGGTTCCGGCAGCTGAACTGGATAATGGTGGCACATGTAAAGGAGCCTTCAGAGGCCCCCATCAGCAGCACCCCCCTTCGTCTTATACAGCCATGACCAATATTATTTTTGTGGGTTTTGTTTTCATCTGGGATTGCTTATGCTTTTCAAAAGTCAGTCGGTTGCTATGACTGCATCTTTCTCTCCCTGCGCTGGTTTCTCAGAAAGTTTATTCTGACCCCTCTAGTTTATATTTGAAAGTACTTCCTCAGTGGGTGGTTTTTATTTTTTTCCATTTATGGGAAGAGAGGAGCAGGTTGGGGGGGGGGGGTTGGAAGCCAGTGCCTCTAAGATTAAACTTGATGTATCTAGGACATGAATTCCAGTTCCATGAGGCTGGCTGTATTTCTCCAGTATCTAAGCCTCAGTTTCTTCATCCATGAAATGGGAACTGTATTCTATAGAAGAGAGTAAGAAGACCGTAAGGGTTAGATAACATACATAGATCTCAAAACCATGATGCCAGAGGAACATGACTGGCAGCCCAAAATTTAATCTGTATGACATAAATGGAAACAGTGGCAACCTCTGGTTGCTGGGAAGAGGGCTTGCCCGGGGAATGGAACTTTCTTGAAGACTGGAGATGTCTTACTTGCTTTGTTGGCTGCACGGGTATAGTAGACACAACTGAAACTCCATGACCTCTGCAGTTAAAAATCTGTGTTCTCATTACATGCGGAGCATACCTCAGTGTGAACACACATTGCTTGTAAATGCCTGTATTCTTCAAGAAAAGGTAATCTAGAAAAGCTGACTTGGGTCTCTTTCCTTTATTTTTGAAGATTAATCTATGGTGATGATGGCCCCAATTAATTTGGTAGGGAAAATGCATATTTTTTAAGGAAGCATATTATCTCTGAATTCCCAGAACTTTAAAGTTTGGTATATTTGTGCTATTTTAATATTTGGAGTTTTCCCCCATATTTGGAAAAAATCTACCACTATCTTGACTATTCTCTTCCATTCCTTCTCCCCTCTCTCTTTTTCTTTAGGGAGAAGGGATGTCTATGTTTGGTGTCATTTCAGCTAGTCTGGAACTCCAAGGAATTGTGTGTAATAGTGAGTTCTCACAAAGAGATACTTAATTTAGCACTGAGTGTTGTTTAGGATTTTATCTCCATGGGGCAAGAACTCTTGTTTTAGTTGGCTTATAATCTTAATTCATAAAATGCTTCCACACAATTGGCAATCCTGAAGCAGTTAGTTGGGTTGTTTTCTTATAGTGCATCAGGCACACACTGGCTTCTCGGATTGTACAGGTATCTCAGCAGGTGACCAGAGAAGTGTCCATGTCCTGAGCAGCTAGTAGAATTCTCCTATTTTCCACATTCCAAATGCAAAACTTGCCCTCTCCCCAACAAAATGTCATGTGTCTCCTGCAGACCTGCAGAGCAGCACATCTACAAGTTAATGGACAATTTCAAAGACTGTATTTTGCTGCCCAAGTCTCAGAGTCCCAACAGTTCCTGTGCTCAGCCCTTCTGCTAAGCTGGGGCCTTATTTCCCTGTGGGTCAGTAGCTGTACATCAGAAAAATTCTTCCAGCCATGTGCAGTCATCCTGGGTGGGAATTTAGGTTTGAAATTAAAATCCAAGGTAATCGGGACCTGCCTTGATTTTGCATCTGCAGCAAAGCTAGCTGGTTATTTCTGGTTTGGATGGCCTATGCCAGCTGGGCTGGAGCTCAGTGATTCCAGTGGCACCATAAGTACTTCCAACAATGACCTGCCGCTGTAATGGAAGAAAATTTGGCTACGTTGAACCTCATAGAGATAGGGTCTTATTCTCTGTCTTGGATCCTTACAGATGGATTGAACAGGAGAATCTGGAGTGTCTGGAGTTTTGCCCCCAATTCTCACTTTGTAAAATGGGACTTCCTGGTACTGTTGCTTGCCCTTCAGTAGATGATAACAAGGAAAAGTTAAGGACTCAGAGAGGACATTCTATGGTTTAAATCTAGAATGAAGCTATGCCATGTCTTTGTGTTTGTTTTTGTTTTGTTTCTTGAGACAGGGTTTCTCTGTGTAGCTTTGTAGACCAGGCTGGCCTCAAACTCACAGAGATCCACCTGCCTCTGCCTTGAGAGTCCTAGGGTTAAAGGTGTGTGCCACCACCACCCGGCTTGCCATGCCATGTGTCAAGGGGTTAGTCTTCAGCTTAGAGCTATTGGGAAGTAGGAGAACCTTTAAAGAACTGGGCCTCGTGGAGAGCTTTCGGGTCATTGGAGGCACACCCTCCAAGTGGACCGTTGGCTCCCTAATATCTCTTGTACTTCCAGGCCATGACATAAGAGGTTCTGCTCTGTCATAGCTCCCACTATGATGTGCTGCCCTACTATGGTCCCAAGGCAATGACCAATGATTATGGATGTGAACCCTCCAATTCTGTGCAAGTCTTTTCTCTTTATAAGTTGATCATATGGGATATTTATTATAGCGATGGAAGACAAACACAGGAGACCTGCTCTTCACAGCACCAAAAGAAACTACACTAGTTCAAGTATAAACTCAATTTGCCATTTGCTACCTCTGCGATCTCAGTCAAGTTAGCTCATCTTTCTGTACATCAGTTACCTTAACCAAAAATGAGGCTCTCTGGCTGTCAATCACACTTAATAGCCACTGTACCTCCAGACATCTGGTTCTTATTAGCAAAGCTGTATTGATGAGATACATCACAGTGGAGGACCAAATTACTTTTATATATTCCGTTTATAAAAGAAGATAAAAAAAAAACTGTATTCCTTCTATTTACTAAAACCAGTTATTGTGATGCTGCCAACACTAAGTTGGAGGCCAGCATTGGATACATGAATCCTTTTCTTGAAAAAAAAAATCTGTTTGTAGGCCTAAACATGGTGGTATACACCTATAATACCAGCACTTGGGATGCAGGGGCAAGAATTGCCGCAAGTTCAAGGCTAACCTGTTATGCATAGGAAGACTATGCCAACCAGGGCTATCTAGTGAGACCAGAACCAAATAAAAAGAACACTAAGCTTCACAAAGATTACATCAGTTGGCTGTGATTAGGTGAAAAATAAATAGTAAAAACTAGAAGACAGTTTAAGGAGGTAAGGCTTTAAACTCAGGGTCTTCTGCCTTGCTCCATAGCAATGACAACCTTTTCCCCAGGTTCACATAGTGATCATCAGCAGGCTTAGTTCACATAGCCAGGGATGAGATGGTTTTGGAAAAGGAGTCTTTTGAGGAGTCCCAGCACAGGACTGACTCCAGAGCTGCCACCACTTGATTGAGTTAGGCCTGTCAAGATTGAGAGTTGTTCAGAGCACCGCAGTGTCAGCTCTCAGGTTTGTATTAACTGGAGTTTGTATTTACTCAAGCCAGTCACTCACCCTGGTGGAGCGAATGGCTTTAAATCAGGACCAAGATATGAACAGGTAATAGTGACACATAAGACTCTGCAGGAGACTTGGGAATATGTGGGACTGATGCCTTTTTCTTTAAGATAGGGTGGCACCCGGTGGTGGTGGTGGTGGTGGCACACGCCTTTAATCACCAGCACTCGGAAGGCAGAGGCAGGCAGATCTCTGTGAGTTTGAGACCAGCCTGGTCTACAAGAGCTAGTTCCAGGACACAGGACAGCCTCCAAAGCCACAGAGAAACCCTGTCTCGAAAAGCCAGAAAGAAAGAAAGAAAGAAAGAAAGAAAGAAAGAAAGAAAGAAAGAAAGAAAGAAAGAAAGAAAGGGACAGCCTCCAAAGCCACAGGGAAACCCTGTCTCGAAAAGCCAGAAAGAAAGAAAAAAAGAAAGAAAGAAAGAAAGAGAGAGAGAGAGAGAGAGAGAGAGAGAGAGAGAGAGAAAGAAAGAAAGAAAGAAAGAAAGAAAGAAAGAAAGAAAGAAAGAAAGATAGGGTCACATGGAGCTCAAACTGGTCCTGAACTCCTGAGTATGAGGGTTACAGGTGTGCACTACCACACTGGCCTGTACAATTTAACTCTTATTTAAGAAAAACTCAGCAGTCCCCTGGTGAGCCCCTTGATACATGTCATCTCAGGTCTGTGTTTGTGTCCTGTGGGACTCAGTAACCACTGGCTACAGCCCTGGAAGTTATGGAAGACCCTCAAGGACACTTTAGGTCAATTTGAAAAAGAGCAGGACTTAGAGGATTCCTCTCACTTTATTTGTGAGTTACTGGTTTTGTTTTTGTTTTTGTTTTTGTTTTTGTTTTTGTTTTTGATGCAAACAGCATGAGGCTTTATTATAGTTGTTTAATGAGCTAACCCCATGTTAGCTCGGGTCTTTCATCCACCCTCCATGGCGGATGGCTATAGAAAAGACAGCTCGAAGCGTCTGCATAGAGATCTTATAGGGCAGTGTAAGGGGAGTGTCTAGGGGTACACACAGGCTCAGGATTGGTGTGCCTCCACACTTGCAGGGCTTGCCCTGTGTTGATTGGTCAACTGGTTTATATGGCCCATAGGCCCTCCCAGGGTGGTTGCTGTGAGTTACTTTTTTTAACTAAGTGACAATGACATCAGAGATGCTGGAAAGTTCTAGGAGTTATATTACAGGACTGGCAAATTAAGGTCAATGCCTCAGTTGAACCCTGCCTGTTCCCTCTCACTCAGCTTTGTAACAAGCAGTGTCCATCTTCTATTGAGGTGGCTGACATCCTCTCTCAGTGCTTCCCTGAGTAGAACTGTATTGCTTCTGCAGCTGTCTTCCTTTATGCTTCAGTTAAGGGCCTTTCAATCAAAAGACAAATTTAAAAAATAAAAGGTGTAGCCCTATTATTTGGATCAGGTCTCTCTGGCCTCTTGGGTTGTATCGGTGAGATCCCTAGGCTTTCTCCCTCCTACCTGTTGTTGACAGCTCATCCGATCTGTGGAGTTCAGCAGAACCACCAGTTAGCCAGGTCCCCTCTACTGGCTTCCCCGCTGGTGCCCCCTCAGCCACCTTTCACAGTTGGAGTCCCATCCATCTCTACCACTGCTGGTCAAGAAGCTCTAGGAAAACTCCCTAATCTGTCTGAGCCTCATTCTCCTCATCGATTTAAAGGGAAAATAAACCTAATTTGCAGGATTATTATGACTATCAAATAAAATAACATGGTCTAAGCAGACAGCATGCCCACCACAGAATAAGAACAGCAAGTGGCTCGCCTGTGTGAGGAGATGGAGTCTGGAGCGTGTTAGTTTCCTGTTTTGTTGCAGTGACAAAAAAACACCTGACCAACAAAAAAACAAAAATAACACTCTAAGGGAGGGCTCATGATTCAAGAATACAATCCATCAGGGTAGGGAAGGCATGGTAGCAGAACATGAGGCAGCTGGTCACACTGCCTCTGCAGTCAGGAAGCCGAGAGATGAATGCTCTTGTTCGGCTCCCTTTGTACTTTTTATGCAGTCTGGGACCCCAGCCCATGGCATGACAATGCCCGTAGTTAAAGTGAGTTTTCCATCTCAATCAGCGTGTCTACATAATCCCTCACAGGCATGCCCAGAGAATTGTACTAACCAGTGCGGGGCACGAGGTGTCACAGGAGCATCCTGTCAAAGGGGAACACTGGAGTTATAAGACAAGGGTGAAGCGGAGGAGTAAAGGCATTGCGTGTGGTCCAATGCCTTGGACCAGCCCAATTCCCAAATCTGAGAGGCAAAAGAAACAGAACCAAAAGCAATGTGTTTTGTTCAGGCACTGCCTTGGGGGAGTTCTGTCTCAGAGAAGGGCAGCCATGACAACAGTCATTGTCCTGCCCAGTTAGCCCAGGGCCCCTGTGTTCCTAGAGCAGTGGCTCCAAAACAAAGAAATACTGAAAGATGACAGACATGTCAGTTCTCAGTTGTGGCTGTGACTGATGTGAGAAGGCAGGTTCATTCCACCACGTGGACCTTTTCTTCCTCTAATTGGCATCCTGTGACTGTAGCTGGGCAATGAGGCTCTCCCATAGGCACCAGTCCTGCTCGGCTCTGAGGGTTCTTCAGGGCCTCTCCCAAGCCCCAGTCCTGGCTTCTCACTGAAGCCAACTGGGTTTCTGCAGCTTCCTTACTGCTCTTCTTGCCTGGAACCTGTGTCTGAACTTGCTCCAGGCAACAGTCCAAGTCCACTGTCATGAAAGCGCTTTCCAGTCTCAACATGTGTGTGTTTGGTGTGATATGCTTAATCCTTAACCCTTGGTTCTTCAAAAAAATGTAAGACACAATATCAATTTATAGTCCAGAGGTCAAATCTAATTGCATACACATATAATGCTTTATTACATTATTATTATTACATTATTACATATTATAAATTCTTTATACGCTAGTGGTTTTTGTATTGAAACTTCATATACTCACCTTGATCTAACTATTAACATTTTACTCTGCTTACTTCATTTATCACTTATGTATCTCTCCAGCCATCTAAGCAATACTTATTTCACAATATATTTCAAAGTAACTTACAGGCATCTGAATACTTCTTTCTGAACATTTCAGTATGCTATACAGGATTCAGTAAGAAATACATAGAGCTTATGTCTACTGGTTTTGACAGGTGTGTACATACCCTTATGTTACCCTGAGCTCTGTCAATAGAGCCGTACCACTTCCAGAAAGTTATCTCACACTCTTTCCATCTGAAGAAACAATCACTTCTGGAATTTTTTCCAGAGGAATGTTGTTGAGTGTCAGGAAAATGCACTTATTTATATGTTTTTTTCTTCTGTGTAATACTTCTTTCACCCACTATGTTTTGCAGATGCACACATGTCCCTGAATGTATAAGTAATATTTTACTGTCCATTCTATGAATATACAGTAATTCTATTCCCTTTTTATTGACATTAATCATTGTATTAGCTATTAAGATAAAGACAAATGTCTTTCCATTTCTTCTGTATAAATAAGTACCTCTACAAGTAGAATGTCTTAGTCATGAGTGTATGTTTACTTCTGTAATTGCCAAAAGGATTTCTGAAGTAATTAAACCATTTGTATTGCTGCAACAGAGCATGGGCATTCCAGTAGCTTCAAATTTTAAGCAACATTTGATGGTATCAGCCTTAGGCACTCTGCTGGTGTATAATAGTAACCCCCTGTGGTTTGATCAATGATATACAGAACTATATAGTAGTGTTGCTGTAAATTTGATTTGCCATCCTTAAAAATCAAGTAGTTTCACATTAAGAATCCAAATTTCTAGCTTTCAGAAAACATTGAAGACCCTAGCAAAACTGGACTTATATTCCTTCCTTCTTGGGAACAATCAGTAGAAGCTGGGCAGTGACTATGCTTTTAGGGCAACTGCTCAGATCTCCAGGATTCCTATGCCTCCCATAAGTGCTCTGCTGTCGGTTACCATATGTCATACCTGCAGTGTTGTTGTCATCCTTAAGAGGACAATGAGCTGTGTCTTCAACTCTTACCATTATCGGGTCTAGGAAATGGAGGTAGGTTGATCAAGAGGGCTATATGGTAAAACAAAAGAAAAGGGAGGAATATGATTTTTATACCAATAGTAAAATATCCTTGTAATGTTTAATATTTACATTATGCGGATCTGTTGTGAAAGGTTACACCTTAAGGTTCCATAATGTAACTGTCTGGGTTTACTCACATTTATTTTCACCCTGGCCCCTTTAGAATTTTGAGCTTGTGACTCCTATAACAAAACACTTCAACTGATCAATTTTGTCTCAAGGCTGCGCTAACTGGTGGTTATCAGATATACAAAAGGATCTAATTTCATGTCCTCTTTTGAAAAAGGAAAATGAAACACTCCCACACTACTTCATTTTAGAATACTTTATGTGTTATAAAACACTAAAACAAAACAAAAGAAATGGTTTCGCTCTCTCAGTTCTGTAATTTTGCTTTTAATTCCAGGATTGCAAATGGAAAATGTATATGGAGATGGATGGGGATGAAATTGCAATAACCTACATAAAAGATGTGACTTTCAACACAAGCCTCCCTGATGCAGAGATTCTAAAGATGACAAAGGTAAGGGTCTATTTACAGCTTAAAAGCTCTTTTGAATTCACAGATATCAAACAAAGACATTAGAATACCCCAGCAGTGGGCTTTTGTGCTCCTGGATGCTCACATCGGCTCAGCCTCAAGCTGCCTCTTGCAAGGCACATTTTATTTAGCAGATTGAGAGAATAATTTTTTTTGTTAAAATCCCACATATGCTGTGTGAACTAAAAAAGCACTGCAAACAAGAAAAGTTATCATTTAAGGTTTTTTTTTAATGCTACATTTCTTCATACTTTATCATTTATTAAAGAAAATGTTATCAATGAAAGTATTTACTTCCAACTGGATTGAGTTAAACTTTGAAGAAAAGGCTTGTGATGATGAAGACTTCATTTTTTCACCTTCACTGCTGGTGATGTGCATGCTGGACAGTGTCTTTATCTCTGAGCTGCATCCTCAGCCCATTCTATTCAGTTTCTAGAAGGACTGAGATAAGGCTGTTTGGGGGGGGGCATGTGCTGCTGCTTTGTAGCTTCTGAAAGTTCACACCAGAAGTTCCTCGAGTGTTTGAAGAGCATGGTACTAGTCAAGAGTCACTGGGAACCCTGAAGAAAATCCAACAGAAATGCTTAACTTGCTCCTCAAAATGGAAAGAAATCAGTTTTTTGCCCAACCACGCTAGGAAAAAAAAAAAAAAAAAAAAGTATAAGATTTGAGTGGTAGGTCTCCTGCCTCAGATAAAGCACACATCAGTAGGATGGTCATCCTGACCTCAAGTAACCACCAACACTGGTCCATGACTAACCTATCTGTGCACTGAGTTTTAAAGAAGAAAATGGAACTTTTTGCAGAAAACCAGAGTGCAGACACAAGTAGGAAACAAAATGAGTCTACAAAGCCATGACATTTGACTTGTGTGTTTTCTACACAGATGTAAGATAGCTGAATGACCAAGTAGATTCAACTTATGAGTAGATTCATCAAGAAGCTAGTTTGGAATTCATTGTTGGAATCCTCGTTGTAACTGGGATTCACTTCAATGGCATTATTTACCTTAACATAAGGCTATGATTAGGTTTAATGTATCCTTATGTTGTGGGGACATTGTGTTTTGATGTCTAGAAAGGATAGGTGCTCTCCCCCGGGGTCCCAGTTCTGTCCTCTCCAGTTGCCACAGTTGTCCCCTTGCTTCCATGTCCTTAAGAAGATGTAGTCATTGCTTACCATCAGAAGGAAGTTGCTCAGTGCAAAAATAATACAGTGTAGTTGTAGAACTAAATGTTTCTGCCATCGTGCTTCAAAGCAAAACCACACACATTAATGGGGTTTACAGGAAAAAAGGATGGAAGGGTCATTCAAAATTTATAGAACCTTATAAAACAATAGAAGCAACAACAGTCTTAATTTATATAAAACCAGCCCAGATAAATCTCTCTTATATTCTATACCCAATCATTATTTTGCAGCCCCAACCTGGAAGGATAAGGAAATAAGAAGAAAATTAAAAAATAATTAGCAAAAGATTCAAAATATAGGCTTCACTAGTATTTGTCTTAATACAGTAGAAAAATAAAACCACATTGTCTTCACTGGTACAAGTCTCTGGCATGATAGACTGACAGACAGAGAGCTCAGTGATTGTCCAAGACACTATACTAGCTACTGCTTACCCTCAAGGAAGACAATTCTGGTACTTCCCATGCTGTTGTGGTTTTATCTTAATGTTGAGGAAGCTTTTGGCTACTGTTTCAAACATTGATATGAATTAACAACCTACTGAAAGGATTGGGTAATGCGGCATGTTTTATAACCCCAGAGAGGACTGAGGACCTACATGGTAGTACAACTATGATCCCAATACTGGGGAGGCTAAGGCAGGATCATCAACTAACTCTATGCCAAGACTACACAGCCAAACCCAATCCCGAAAAAACACAGAAAACCATAGGACATCAGGACTACCATCTCCTATCAGTAGGACATGCACACAATTCATTCCATCATTCAAAGATATTGATTACAAATGTATAAAATAGCAAAGCCCAAATTACAAGTGTATTGTAAGCCAGCATGATTTTATGATAATCCGATATTATCCGATATTTTGTCCCTGTTTGCAAATTGTATATGGCACAACTAGCCTCAACGAAACATAGCCGCACAGGCTGTCTTCTGATACTATGCCATCCTAACTTCTGTGTTTCAGCCACCGTTTGTAATGGAGAAGTGGATCATAGGAATAGTGGCCAATCAGACTGTGGAGTGCATGGTCACGTATGAGGTAAGCCCCCGAAGACAGAGGCTAGGAGTTTTGCCCTCTGTTAGTTAGCAGAGATTTGTCTGGTCTTTCCGAGTGCTTACAGGTTAGTGAGTGGCTTTATTGGAAGGGAAATTATATACCGGCATGCATATACAAAGATGAATGCAATTTCTCTAACTAAGTGTTAGGAAGAAAAATAACATGATAGAATTTGGGGTAACACCTCACCTATACTTTCATTAGATATCTATCAACTGAACACTTTGTACATCCCACCTAATAATGTAAAAAGTGAGTGGAACTCACTTGGAAATAAGAGTTCAGGAGAGGAGATCAATGATTGTTCAAAAGACCAGCACATACCCCTGTGACCACCTAGAAAGTTTATTGTTGTCGCCAAATTAACAGATTCTATCTATTCTATATGAAAATCAAGAAAAACTTACCTTAAGAAAAGAAAACATGGGTGCTGGAGAGATGGCTCAGCAACAGCACCGGCTGCTCTTCCAGAGGACCTGGGTTCAAATTCCCAGCAACCACATGTTGGCTCACAACCATCAATAATAGGATCAGATGCCCTCTTCTGGCATAAAGTTGTACATGCAGCTAGAGCACTTGTATGCATAAGTAAATGAATCTTTTTAAAAAGAAAAAAAAAGACATGCTATTAAAATGTACACAGGTACAACTATAGCTTGGGATGGTTGATTGTGTGGCCAGAGAACAGGCATAAAAACATCAAGTGGAAGTACCTAGGAGGCAGAGAACAATGATGAAGCCAGACAGGTGGGTAAGGTCAGACTGGGAGCCCAGTAAGGATTCACTGTAAGTAGAAAGTTGGGGGAGGCATTTTAAGCCTTAGAACCTGATTTTTGTTGTGAAAAATCTTCTGGATAATACACCACAGTTACCAATACCTTTTACCATTTTAAAAATACGTATTTAGAATAATAAAAATACATCTCTCTGAAAATATATTTCAACTCTATTCAAAAATGTATTCGATTCTGATAACTTGGTAAAAGTTAACAAGGTCTCTATGGCTGGTGGGACCCTGACCCTCGGAAGGCAGGACTCTCATGTGGCACAGGCTGGAGGGATGCACACAGCTGGGGGCATGCAAAGATACTCGTATATCTTCCATTGGTAGGGCATGCATATCTTTCATTAGTTTAAGGCAGTTTTGTTAAGGATTCACCATAAACCAGGGACTGTAAGAGGCAAGGACTCCTGCCCTGTCTCCAACCTCAGGTAAATACTTGAAAGATGAGTAATGGCTTTCTTTAGTTGGTAGTAGGGAAACAGGCTGGGAGAGAAAAAATGGCTCTGGGGTACTCAGTGACAGCTGATGTGCTCACACCCATGTCTTCCTTCGGGAAACAGTGTCTCTTCCCTAGTCCCCTGGCCTGTGAACCTCACAGTGGCTACAGTAAGATGCAGGAAGTCTCCCTTAGACTGGGTTTTGCATGCTGCTGCCTTGAGATGGTTTCCTGAGTTATCAGTCTAGCTTTTTAGAATTGGAGACCCAGCCTTGTCAACCTCACTTGACAGCCTGCAAAGCAATAGGTGACAGGTCCTCACCTCCCAGGAAAAGCCCCTTCTAGCCAGACAGAGCAGCCGAACTCCAGCTCTGTCTGCTGCAGACAGCCGTGCAGACATGCCACACCCTGCTTCTTGCTGCTTCTCCTTCTTACTGCCCTTCTCCTTCCCTCCCCCTCTCCCTCTTTCTTCCCCTTCCCCCCTCTCATTTTCTTCTTCTCTTCCCCTTCCTTGGACCCCATGAAAATAAGCTACCTCTATATTTCTCATTTTCCAGTTTTTAAAGACATTTTTTTCTTTCTCTCCTCTTCCTGCTCTCCCTCCCCTTCTTTTTTGAGACAAGATCTTTCTATGTAGCCTGGTTTGGTCTCCAACTTGCTATGTAGACCAGGGTGGCCTTGAACTCCCAGTGATCCATCTACCTGTGCCTCCTGGGTGCTGGGATTAAAGGTGTGTACCACTAAAGACATATTTTCCTAACTGTCTTGAATTCTAGAGATTTTTATGTGGGGACCCAAGGCCGCTTACATGCCATGCCAGTATTGCACTGAGCTATACCACAGCCCTAGAGACTGCACTCTAAGGTGTATCTGGTGATGAGGACTTTTTCCAGATAAGAACTGTTATCTTGATCTGCTCTCCTCTCCTGATACTGGATTTCTTCACTCTCCATCCTGTCTCACTGTGCACCTGCTCACCTTCACTCACTCTGAGGCGGCCTCACTTCATTCAGTCCCTGTGTGTCTCCCAATGCCCTTGGGCCAAAGGCGCACTTAAGCAAAACAGTGGTCAGTGTTCATTTAGTCAAGGAAGTATCTTTTTTTCAAATATAAAAAAAAGTTTCTTAACAAAGATAAATGGAGCTCTGTCAGACGTTATAAATTCTGGGAGAAGACAACCCTGTTTTTAAATACTGTAATATAATAAGTAAAAAGGGGGATGGGGAAAGAGAGGAAGGAAGAAGGAAAAAAGGAAGATTAGAGTTCATTATGGGAAAAGTGGTTAAAATGTTCTTTTTATTCAAATTCACTAATTTAGGCATATGACATAATAACATGCATTTCCCTTCCCATTTTACAAATATATGAATGACCGTGGGTTTCCTGAACTTTTTTTTTTTTTAACAGAGTGATGTTAGAACTCCAAAACTCACTAAGCATGTCCACTCGATTCAGTGGAGTAAAACGAAGCCTCAGGATGAAGTGAAAGCAGTCCAGCTTGCCATTCAGACTGTATTTTCCAACTCGGACGGCAACCCTGGCAGCAGATCTGACTCAAGTAAGTTAGTGTCTAAGTATACCATGTGTGCCTGAGTCTAGAACGTTAGTTATGACATTCCCATGACAGAAGTAAGTGCCAGGCAGGGGGCAGCAAAGATGTCCAACATAGTACTTCCCTCTTAGGTTTACCATATTGTTTTTTCAAAGTTTTTCCTAGTTCTTTGAGAATGTCATACATATGTACAATGTACTTTGATCATATTGACCCATAATGCTGGTTTTATAAATAGATTACAGAGTTGTATTTATAGACATAGATGTGAGCACACTGTACAAATTTAATATGTGCATAACTATAATGATGAAAAGTAGTTACATTGCACTGCAGCAGAAGGTCTGCATGTTTAGTTTCTAAACATGTATCTGTAAATAAAGATGTGAGTCTTCAAGCTCACATTCCTACAAAGCCACTGCCATCACCAGTACTTCTTGCCTTTCCTTTTTCATTCTGGCAGAATCTTCTGTACCCCTGGCTGGCCTGGAACTGTTTTCATATAGCTGAGGATGACCTTGAACTTCAGATTCTCCAGGCTCCGCCTCTAAAGTGCTAGAATTATGGGCATGGGCCACCACACCCAGTTTGATGGGGTGCTGGGGATGGAGTCAGGGCTAGGCAAGCACTCTACCAACTGAGATACATCCCAAGACTTCCTGAATCTTGAACACTAGTGACAAAGTATGGCAATGATGGAGGAAGTGAGTGGGGGAGAGAAGGAAAAGGATGAACAAAACAGGAGTAAAGTAGGAAAGGAGACGATGAAAAGGTTCGGCACAATGGCTCAGCATAGAAAGGCAGTTGTCCACAAGTCTACTGACTCTTGAGTATTGTCCTCTAAGCTCCACACAAACATCATGGCATGTGCTCTCTCTTTCTCTCTCTCTCTCTCTCTCTCTCTCTCTCTCTCTCTCTCTCTCTCTCTCAAACACACACACACATGCATACAAAATAAATAAGTAAATAAATAATAATGCTTTAAAAAAGAGAGGCAGTAAATAGAAAAACGTCAATGTATGTGATAGATAATGGTGATGGTAATTTTAAACATTGAGAAAAGCATAGGAAGTCAGCTGACTGGCCATTATTTGGTGAACTCAAACAAAGTTCTTACCCCCTATTTGTAGGCTCAGAAACTCTCATAACTGTAGGACTGAGACAAGCTCACAAGTATGTTGAAGGTTCCTGTATACAAAGCCATATGCAGTTCCTCTTAACCATGAGACAAAGCACACAGGAAACCTACGAAGCACACCAGAAACGCATGCTTTCTAATGAGCAGTTCCTTTTCCCCAGGGGAAAATGATTTTTGTGACTGCATACCAGCAGGCTCTTTGTCAGGCATGGAGACAAAGCCAGGACTTTAACTTACTGTCTCCAATGGCAAGTGTCACTGAGTTATGACAGCCTGGCTGGCCCCTATGTTGACCACTGACTTGGCAAGCAGAACAAATATTCTTAAATGGCCACCAGCCAGGGTGGACAGAATCCTGAAGAACATTCAAAAGCCATCAACAAATTATTTGACATCATGCCAACTCTTTGTCAACAGAGTTGATTTTTTTATATATTGTTTTGCAAATAACCATCAGGGGATATTGTTACCACCAGGTTAGGCATGGGATTTTGTCAAGACTCTTTAGCTACAAGCCCACAATCAGGCACTTTTTAAGGCATGCTATTCTGCCGAGGTTATACTACATAGTAGGTCTGTATCTACAAAAACTCTCCTTGTGCGACTACTTCTAAACTCCTTTACATTTGTTAAGTCTATGTATCTTCCCTGGTATGTCTGCTATAATCCTTTACATACTTCTTATAGCTGGGTATGGTAGCTCACCCCTGTAGTCACAGCACCCAGGGGGGCTAAAGCAGGAGGACCAGTGCAAGGTCAAGGCCCTCATAGGCTATATGGTAGGTTCTCAGAGTGAGACCAAAAGAGAAGGACTTCCTTCTAACAACTAATGATTGTAAAGCAGATATCACTTCTACAGTGCTTGTATAACTATGATCCTGTCTGATCCTTATACTGCCCTGTGAAGCCTGTGGGATTCTTTATGATTCTGCTGTATTTTCTCTTCTATGAGGCTAGTTTTCCCATTTCCAAATTTGTGTTACACAAAAAGGCTGCCAATAACTTCTAAGTTGTACATGGTTCAAATCCTACCATGTTGAGCATCACAAACAATTTTTTTTTTATCACTCTGAGTTCCAGATCCCTATGGTAACATATATGGGGCTACTTCCCCCAATGCATGCTCCCATAGCCAATGAATTGTACCACCAGGATGTGACGGTGGCAGATGACAGAGCACAAGGCTGGGGCTGGGTGTAGGTCATGAGGGCACACACATTGTGATCACGGTGTTCCCTTCCCAAAACAGGACACTGCCTAGATCCCAAATAGGTGTCCTTTACATCTTCTAATAGAATCTTTAAGAAACAGTAAATTACTCTTTCTTTAAGAGAGTGCACTGAAAAAATCAGCACCCGCCACTTCCTGCTGGAATCGCTCCAGACGGTTCCTCTGGAGAGCTGTGTCCGGCTTCCTCCAGTTTTCAGCTTGTGTACCTCCCTTCTGGCTTCCTCCACTCTCTTTTTACTCAATCTTCCAATGTGATGTGCAGACGGAAATCACCTGCTAGATCAGTCACTCCCCTTCTCACCTGCCAGTAGCAGAAAATCCAGTTTCACCTGGCTTACTTCAGTAGGACTTAGAGTGTGGTCCTGCAGGATCCTCAGTGATGCTATCAGAGATGCACACTCTCCGACCCATCTCCAGACGAGCCAATCAGATATCCTAGGCCAGAACACGGTGCCATCTGCATTTTAAGGAACCTTCAAAATCCCTCAAACACGGATTTAGATGAATAAAATGTATTGTTTTCCATCACTAAAAGTGATGTAGGCTCTGGAGGCAGTACGACAAATAAGTTTGACTATGAAATCTTAAGGGATGACCTTCCTTTCCTCTCTGCCATACTGACTGGCTTTGCCCATGGCCTCGCTGCTGTTTCTGACTGTCCTATAAACATAGTGATGTCTGGAAAGCACCAGGGGTCAGTCCTGACCTGCTCTCATATTTATTAAACAGCCTTCCAAAATCCAGAAGACTACCCCACACCGGTTCTGCTTTGGGCAGGACAACACTATGTCCTTTGCTGGCGTCTACATGACTGTCATGGGCAGAAGAGGCCCAGCTTCCCTTGACACACATGGCTGCAGACAGGAGCTCAAACTCAGGCCTCTTAGAAGCTAAAACAGTAGAGAAGTAGCAGTTCAGGAAGATGGTGCTGTGATGTTGTATTGTTCCTTGTAGGTGAAGTTCCTAATACAGTTAGAATTATGGCAGCAGAAACAGGAAAATGCCAACCACATTACACATTCATAATGACAATTTACCCTTCTGCACAAAGGTTCGTGGTAGCAAAGAGAAAGGTCTATGTACCTAGCATGGAACTTCCATGAATAGTAATGCTTGGCACGCCCCCAAGCAGCCTTGAGACTGATTTCCTGAGCCAGGCTTATGATTTAGGCATTCAGTCTTGTGGCATGGAAGATGCTCATTTCCATTTCCCCTGCAGGTGCGGACTGCCAGTGGTTAGACACCCTGCGCCTGCGGCAGATTGCATCCCACACTACTCTACAGCGTTCCCAGAGCAACCCCATCCTGGGGTCCCCTTTCTTCCCATACTTTGCCAACCAGGATTCCTATGCTGCCGCGGTGAGACGGACCCAGACGCCCGTGAAGTACCAGCAGATCACACCCATCAACCCTTCCAGGAGCTCCTCCCCGACACAGTACGGGCTGACCAAAAACTTCTCCTCCTTGCACCTCAACTCCAGGGACAGCGGCTTCTCCAGCCTCAACACCGACAGCTCCTCCGAGAGGGGCCGCTACTCAGACCGCTACTCAGACCGCAGCAGAAACAAATACAGCCGCGGGAGTGTATCCCTCAACTCTTCCCCCAGGGGAAGGTACGGCGGCGGGAGAAGTCAGCATTCCGCACCTTCACGAGAAAGGTATTCTGGAAAGTTCTACAGGTTTCCCCAGTCAGCGCTGAACACTCATCAGTCCCCTGACTTCAAGAAGAACCCGAATGACCGTCGTGTGCCCAGGACCATCCCCGGGATGCCTCTGCACCCCGAGGCTGTCTCCAGAGCAGGCGAAGAGGAGAGCAGGGTGAGCGAAGGAGGCTGGACTAAAGTGGAGTATCGGAAGAAGACTCACAGGCAACTTCCGGCCAAAACTAGCAAGGAGAGAACGAGGGGCAACTACCGCGGGCGGAGGAACTTTTGATGGCTTGAGTCAGATGGGTTTTTCCAAGCCGGTTCTGCGGTGGGTTGTGCAATGGACTTTTGGTAACAAGAAATCTTCAGATTCCAGGAACCAAAAAGACTAGTTTGGAGGATAGGAAACTCTTTTTAATTGAAAGGACAACCAAAGTAAGGCCGCAATTATAGTCTTTGGTTGACTACTAGTGGCCATGAGACTTGACAATACCTGCCCGTGTTTCATCCCCCTGAATTAATTTTGAAGCGGGAAGGGCTGTGCCATTTAGTCCACGCTGGGCACGTTCTCCTTAGCAGACTGTAACTAGGATAAAGGTGGTGGGGGCCACAGAAAAACCGCATTTCTAGATGAAAACAGGATTTGTCTTATTTCTCTTTCATCTGAGGTTCCAAGATGGCTCAGCAAGGCACCGTGGCTGACCCTTTATTTACAATTTGGGTATTTTGTCCATCATGAAATTTTTTGCATTGATTTTTTTTAACTATTGTGATAAAATATCATTTATCTTGATTGCTGAGGGATTTTTTAAAAAATGCCTCCCTAAATTTTGTGCCCAAGGCAAGTGCCTCACTCATCTCAACCCTGTTAGTATTTATTTTAGTGAGATATTCATGTTTCTGTCATGGTCAGAATTGAAGTAATTTGGATTGTCATTTTTAGGTAATAAAGAAGATATTGGCGTTAATGTTGATTGTATGGTATTTATCTCATTCATTAAGGTTCATCCAACAAAAGATCTAAATGGCCTGGGGTTTTGTGGGTGGTTCTTTTCCTGAGCTCCCTGAACTCTAGTTGAGTATTATTTTCCACTTTCACCATAAAAGGAACAAAGAGAGGAAAGACAGTCCATATAACATCCTTGGGATGCCACACTCTAAATTTTGAAGAAGAAGAAAAAAAAACCCAACCAGATGGAGCAAGATAATACCATCTCAAGCTAAAAGCCAGAGAAATTACCGTTAGCCTTGTTAGAGCAAGCCAGTAAACACCAGCCTTGCATCAAGTCGGTGTGTAGCAGCTGGGAGTTAGGAGGAGGCTGCTGTGTGTAGTCTGGAGCAGGAAGCTTGTGACACACTAGGATATGAGGATGGGATATGAATGAAGCACTGTGAAATGCTTCCTATTGTTCAAGTCAGAAAGTCAGGTTGACAACAAACCTACTATGTGTCAAATAGATGAACGTTACTCTCAATATGCTAAGATTCTGTTCAGCCTTCACTGGTACTAAACACTAAGTGCCCTTTGGTCTGTCCAGGATTCTTGATGCCCTGTAGGAATCCAAATGACTCGTGGGTGTTCCATGGGGTTGAATTCTCTTCTTATATTAAAGAAAGTAGGCTTCACCATATGTATACATGCTTCAGTGCAGTACTTGGGGTCTGCCGGGATCATCACAGATTTTTGTAGCATTAAAGTCAAGATGGTAGGAAATGACTTTCATTTACAAGGAAAACTGTCATGGCCTAACCGTTGATCCAGCAACTTAATTTTATTGACCATTTATACTTATTAACAAGCAGAGCAATGGGTGTGTAAATCAAGATCAGTTTGGTGGGTATGA
This sequence comes from Cricetulus griseus, assembly GCF_003668045.3. Lineage (NCBI taxonomy): Eukaryota > Metazoa > Chordata > Mammalia > Rodentia > Cricetidae > Cricetulus > Cricetulus griseus. Next base: position 102,725,784 of record NC_048599.1, on the reverse strand, counting down.
GGTACTCATTTTCATTATGGCTGACCAACTTGTAAAGCCTTCGTCTTCTCCACTGGAATCCTTCATATCAAGCAAATCCTGTTTCCAGTTCTTTTTTCCCTTTGAGGTTTCTTCCTGTTTAAACAACAGCAACAAAAAGGGCTTGTGCAAAGTGCTATCTTAATATGCTGTTTCCAAATCGGCAGGACATTCTTAGAGAATGTTTGGATAAATAGCTGATGTGTTCTTGAATCAGTCACTCTGAAAGGAATACAAAGTATGGTATGAATTAGCACAGCAAATGCACAGTGTGGGGAAATATTGGCACTTCCAGTTTAAAAGGTGCTGTGCAAATGACCTGCTTGTGTCATGCTCCTTGCCGCTATCTCGCTTCTGTGGATCCTGAGTTAGAAAAATCCAAACTGGCATTAAAGCGATTGCATGGTCTCAGCCTTCTTGTGTACAGTGGAACAAAAAAAAGTTACTGCAGCAGCCCACCAAACTGACCACTTTGTAATGTCTCATAGAAAAATACTTGTCAGCATTGATGCTTCCAGTCAAAATCAAAACAAGAACAGCTGCAGTCTGGTTTTGGGTTGTAAAGAAGGAATAAGAGTTAGATGTGCTTTTCTGGCGCTCTCTCTCTCTCTCTCTCTCTCTCTCTCTCTCTCTCTCTCTCCTCTTTCTCCCCTTCTTTTAACGATGCTTAGTCATCAAACATCATTCACCAGGTTAGAAGATGAATGAAAGTTAAGAGCAGAACAAGAATTAACAGGACATGCATCATCAAAATAACTGCCAAGACAGAATTTCAAAAAATAGCAGCCTAAGGTTTAGTTAAATGCTTAGCATCTGTAAGGCCTTGGGTTCAGTTCCCAATGCCAGAAAACAAAGTAAATCATTTTCCAACAGTCAGGAAGTCTATTAGCTCGAAGAGGCTAAGGTTAAGGCAGACAGGAAAATTTTTAGGTAAGAACCTAAGGGTGTGTAGCACACCACAGGACACATACATAGATGCACTCACAAGTGAGCAGACTAATGATTGTTTTCATCTGATTCACAATGAATGTAGCTTATAGAGAACAACAAAACTGCAATATGCTCAAAATCATTGGCAGTGAATTTTAGGTCAGTGGAATCTACCTGGGAACTCTATCTTCACAGTGCCTTTTCCAGTGCAGTGGTACCAAAGTAGTTTATAATCTTCCTAAGACTCCAATATATGTTACCTGAGCAAGTCTGTACAGATATGCAGTGCTTCTCCAGGAAATCAGGTTAAGGAACTTCCTGCAAAAGCTCACTGACAGTGATAAGTTGTACTTGGGCAAAATAGAAACTAAAATAAGAATGAAAAGAAATTTTCTGATACATAAAATATTCCTTGTAAACTTTATATATTAAGCCCATGAGGAAAACCACTATGAAGGAAAATGTTAATAGAAAAGAGCCCAGGAAATGGCTCAGTGGACAAAGCACTTGCTGCTCAAGCCTGACAAGCAGGGTTCAGATCCCTAAAGCCCGAATCAAAACCCAGATGTGACAGCACTGGGGTGGGAAGCAGAGAATGGCCCAGGAGCTCCAGGGCTGGCCAGCCTAGAGAACAGGGGGAAGCAAAGAGACAAGAGAGACTCTGCTTCAAAATGAGGTGGAAATTGAAGACTGACTGTTGAATGTTATCCTCTGGCCTCCACATTCATGCTGTGCCATGTACATGCCCTCACCCATATACACACAGACACACAACATACATACCACACACACTCACACACATACACACGCACACACACACACACACAAATAATATAAAAATGATGTTGTTACACTACATAGAAAATTTAATAGATAAAACTGTTTATGTTTGTATTAACAAAAACATTTCTCAATATTTATATAGCTGATCTAATTGTCTATAAATCTAGAATCAAAATATCCTGGGGTCAGAACAGAGTGGTCGGAATATCCAGTAGTTCAGCATGGCAAGGTCAAAACATCCTACACATACCTCAAGGCACTCTGGTTTCACTGTGCTCTTCCAATGTAGAAGTCCCAAAATAACGTACAAGCTTCCCAGGACCCCTCTCTCTAACACAGTCTTCCACCTCGACAAGTTGGTACAGATGTGGTATGCTCCGGAACTCTGGCTCCAGAAACTGCTGTCATGGGCTACCAGGATTTGGTTGTGTGAACTTGTCCAGGATGAAACATCAATTAATTTTGAAATCACAGAGACTGCACTTCAGGAGCCTTAAACAATGTCTTGCTGTTGTTGGATTTGACAACTACCTTGAATCCTGGCCCTGAGGAGATGAGAGCATAAGGCCTGGGCCTAGCTGCTATGGTCCACCTGCCATTTCTGCAGCTGCCTTTTGAGGTGACTGGCGTGATAAAGAGCCAAATGCATGGTGGAGAGTTCCCAAACACTAGTTACTGGTGCCAGTGGCTTCCTTCCCACCCTCTTGCCTAACCAGTGGCCATTCCTGGTCAAGGCAACACAGTTAAAAACTGGAGACTTCTCTGACCTTACAGTTCATTCACAGCTAAAATTCAACTGGTGTTTCTCTCACTCCACTGTATTGGAGAAGTCCCATTCCCACCAACAGCTGTGTTTGTCTCAGCCCTCAGAGTCTGGCTGAGAGAAAAGACTTGAGCAAAACCTTCACACTTCAAACAGGCCGCCCTCTCAAAGCTCACATTAGCAGAACAGTATTCACCAAAAAGCCCGCCCACCCCACCCCCACCTCCCTACTCCCCACCCCTGAGACCCAAAGTGACATAGGAATTCATTTGGTCTGCAAAGTAAACAGCTGTGGTGGTGCTGATCATGTGACCAAACTCATGACCCTCTTCAACACTGCACTTCCTCAGGCCCTCAGGAAATCACTCAGGCATCACATTCAGCCACACAAATTAGTCGCCTTTTTGTCTGTTAACATGGAAACTTTGTACACCCCTAGCCTGCTTCCACAGTCAGCCTTCAGCCTGCAACTGAAATGTTGCTCTCTGTAGGGAATGTTCCATAATCTCTTGCTGTTACTCTGTCCTGCCCTGTGCATTCACACAGAACCGCTTGGCTACTCAGCCACAAATATCTACCTCTCTATTGGAATTAGCCCCAAGTTTGTCTGCTCTGGCATGGCTAGGCTGTTAACTGCATGGAGCAAGGATTGATTATACTTGGTCATATTATATCATATTATCCTATACTATATTAATTATTATATCTTGGTCACCAATACAGCTTTTAAGCAGTACTCAATCTATTAAGTGCATGGAATGGTAATTAATCAGGCTACCAAATCTTCAAATCCTCTAAACTCTTGTTCTAATTAAATACTCATTAAGTGCCATTAATAGAGTCACCAAACCAAAAAATAGATCTAGTGTTAAAACAGTTGCCTTTCTGATACCATATACATCCATCTCTTGTGAGCTTGCACATAAGCCTGCCCCTGAGCACAACTCCAAGATGAGACACCAGTTATGTTCTGGGCCATATTTACTAGGAGCCACTTCTGGGTGTTCTGAGGCCCTTCGAGGGAAAGGCCAGCCTGGTTTTCCCACAATGCTTCTCTCCTTGTAGAAAATTGGGCTCATTTTCTGGTTTGAATTTGTACCCTTAGCTTTCATTTACCACCTGTCACTGGAGTGACAAAGAATGGAGATAGGGCACAAAACCTGCCCCTGGCACTTGTCCTCTCCTGTCCCAGGTTCTAAGCCTACTCTCTAAAGGCTTCACAATGTCCATTCTGGCTGAGACTGATGAGGTTTTGTGTTGATCAGGACAATTCAAGATTTGTCAGCTGGTTGTGGCTGATTGTCAAGATGTCCAAACTGGTTCCTTTGCTATGTGTAAGCAATTTAATTTTGAGCCTAATTTTAATCTGCTATACACTGTATGTCTGCATCTGCTGTGTTAAAGCCATCATTAGCATTTAAAGGGAGAACTGATGGTATTGATCACTCTTATTAAAACCAAGCAACTGTACAGCCAAGCGAGTGAGCAAGCTCTCCAGCCACTGCAGCCCCAGCCAAAGTTGATGTTCTCAGAACATCAACACAGATGGAGAAAGTGACATGAAAGCAGGGGTGTAAGTGACATCTGCAACAAGCACTTAAAGCATGTCACCACACCACACCCAGATTCGGATCTTCTTGAAAATAGACAACTCTATTTGCTTCTGAACTTCTTGCATTTCTTCCAGCTAGCAAACAATGGCTTCTTGATATGTTCTGGTGAGTGAATACATTAAAGAAGAAAGGTTAAGAATCCCTTGTTATGTGGATTTTAGACATAAAGGAATACCAGCCTACAATCCACACTGCCAGAGAAGCTAGTAAACAAGGAGGACCCTAAGAGAGACATACATTGTCCCCTAGAGAAGGGGAAAGGGACAAGACCTCCTGAGCAAATTGGGAGCAAGGGAGGAGGCGGGGGATCTAGGAGAATGAGAAAGAGAGAAGAGGAGGGGTGAGGAGGACATGAGGGAGCAGAAAGGTTGGGAGGGTAAGAATAGAAGAAAACAAGAAAGGAGATACCATAATAGAGGGAGACATTTTAAGTTTGCAGAGAAATCAGGCACTAGGGAAAGGTCTGGAGATCTACAAAGATGATACCAGCTAACAATCTAAGCAACAGAGGAGAGACTGCCTTAAATGCCCTCCCCTGATAATGAGATTGATGACTATCTTATATGCCATCTCTTATAGCCTTCATCCAGCAGCTGGTGGAAGTAGAAGCAGACACCCACAACTAATCACTGAACTGAACTGGAATCCAGTTACAGAGAAGAACGAGTGGTGGGCAAAGAGGTTCAGACCAGGCTGGTGAAACCCACAGAAAAGCTGACCTGAACAACGGGGAGCTCTTAGTCCCCAGACTGATAGCTGGAATACCAGCATGGGACTGACCCAGACCCCAGGAACATGGGTTTCAGTGAGGAGACCTCAGAAATCTACAGGACCTCCTGTAGATAGGTTCAGTACTTATCCCTAGCATAGGTGTAAACTTTGGGAGCCCAATCCACAGCACAGGGATACTCCCTGAGCCAAGACACAGTAGGGTGGGCCTAGGCCCTATCCCAAGGGATATAATAGACTCTAATGACCCCTTATGGAAGGCCTCACCCTCTCTGGGGAGCAAAAAGGATCTGTGATAGGTAGGGTTTTAGTCGAGGGGGAGGTAGGGGAGGGAGTGGGAACTGGGATTGACATGTAAAACAATCTTGTTTCTAATTAAAAAAAAAAAAAAAGAATCCCTTGTTGTGTGTGTGTGTGTGTGTGTGTGTGTGTGTGTGTGTGTGTGTGTGTTATTCAGGAGCAATTGCATCTTTATTTACAGACCTTGTAATAGCTATAGATTGCTGTGTAACAATTTTAACCAAGAATTAAAGAATAACTTAAGTCTTTATGATCCCATATGGTTTCTATGGGTCAAGAATTCAGAAGTGGCCTTTAAGGGTGGCTCTGTTTTTCAGACAGGGTCTTTGGCTTAGTTAGGGTTTTTATTGCTGTGAAGAAACACCATGACCATGACAACTCTTACAAGGAAAACATTTAATTGAGGGGGCTTGATTACAGTTTCAGAGGTTCAGTCCATTATCATCATGCAGGGAGCAGGGCAGCATGCAGACAGATGTGGCATTGGAGGAATAGCTGAGAATCCTTCATCTTGCAGGCAACAGGAAGTTGGTTGAAGGTCACACTAAGGAAAACTTGAGCAAAAGAGACCTCAAATCCCATCCCCACAGTGACACACTTCCTCCAACAAGGCCACACCTCCTAATAGTGCCACTCCTTTGGGAGCCATTTTCTTTCAAACCTCCACAGTCCTGCTGTTTCTTACACTCCTGGAACTGAATTTAATTCAGGCTTGTCTTGAACTTGTGATCCTGCTGCCTCAACCTCTGGGGTGCTGATAATGCACATGTGTCTCATCATTCTGGGCTGGTCTAAGTTTTTAAAGACGTGTCAATAGAGGGTTGAGTGAGCTGCATTCACTCACCCCTTCATTCAGATGAAGGAGGCAAGGGAACCTGCTTTCAAGGTGGTCCATCTCATGGTACTGGTTGTTGGCAAAATGCCTGTTTCTCCCTATGTATGTCTTTCCGTGCATTCTAAAACCCTTATGATGTAGTGGCTGGATTCTTCAGAGACAAGAGGATAAGGAGAGTCACGCTATCTTTTTGGCTTGGCTCCAGAACTCTTGCCCAGCTCTTTCTGGAACATCTCACTGCTTGCACAGGTTAACCTTGTTCAGTCTAAAAGGAAGGAAGATTCTTCACTTCCACCAGGCAGCGAAGAAGCTCCTTGGAGGGTCATTCTGTAAGCTGGATACTATGGACACCCACAGTCTCTATACTCCCCTTTTTAATTTAGAATCCTTTCTGGGCTTTGCCTCTTTTGCTCATTTTACATTTTTTCCCACAATCTATAATTTGAATGTGAGCATAGTTCATTTGAACACAGAGCAGGAAGAGCTAGCACCCTGGTCTTGTATTTCTCAACCTCCAGAACTGTGAGAAACTGAAGATCCAGCCTGCCTACATTTTGGGTCTGAAAGCCATGTAATAGTAAAGATAAACTAGTTTCCTTCCTGTTTATGATTAAATCTGTTTCTCCAATCTCCTTTGCCCCACCTGTAACTTTAATTACAAATGGCTCTGTACTACCTATTCTAGGAATGGCAAGCATGCCTTTGTTTCAAAAAGTTAATAACCACCTTGCAACCCTACCTTTGTTTCAAAAGGGTTGCTATGGCTACCTTGTTATGACTACCTGTTCTTATGACCACCTTGTAATCATGTCTTTGTTTTGGGAGGTCATATGACTAACTTGTTATGCTTCTGTTATGCTCCTGTCTCCCCACCTATTTTACCTGCCAAATCCCCTATTTGGAAAGCCCCTTACCCCTGAGCTATAAAAAAACTTGTCTTCCTCGAATCCAATGCTAACTTCTCAAACCCCACCTCATGGGGAGCAGCCCATGTACAGGATTTTAAAATGCATACTTTAATTAATTGCTTGCTTTAACTAATTTGGCCATGATGATTTGGATCTGGTCTTTCTCCCTCAGTCTTTGGATTAACAAATCAAATGTTCCCTTTTATCAACCTAATCTATGATAACTTGTTAAGAGTAGCCTGACCTGCTTGAGACAGGGCTCACCTCTTTAGAAATCTTTAGCAATACAGATGGATCCAGGGAGCCTCAGAAGGAAACAGCACCACTACCACCACCTGCCCAGCCAAGTGGGTTGCCAGAGCCTTCACTTGAAGAAGCAGGCAAATACCATAGGAAAACCCGTAAGAGGCTCCTGAACCTCACCCTTCAGTTACCTGACTATTGAAACAATAGGCCACAAAGAATAAGATCTCACACTTAAAAAGAAGAAATGCTGACTCTCTTGTGCTGGCCAGAGAAGAAACTTGTCTCTCAGGAAGAGCATCGTACACAATTATAACTTGTCAGGTCACCTCGAAGGGCAGACCAGAGTTCAGAGGATGATGATAAACAGGACCACACCCTGACCAGGACTGCTCTGTTATATATACTTCTTGCCCTCTGCTTGTTTACATTTACATTTATTTATTGATTTATTTAATTATTCTCTCTCTCTCTCTCTCTCTCTCTCTCTCTCTCTCTCTCTCTCTCTCTCTGTGTGTGTGTGTGTGTGTGTGTGTACCCCACAGTGTGCAAGTGGAGGGCAGAGGACAACTTTGGGGAGCAGGGTCTCTCCTTCCACCATGCGGATTCTGGGTATCAAACCCAGGTTATCAGGCTTGGCAGTAAACCCATTTATCCACTAAGACATTTCACCAGCCCTTGTCCTCTACTTAAACCCAAACTTCAAGTCTGAATCCCAAAACTGGACTTGGAGGAAACCTCTTTATTTGTTGTTCTTCCAAATGTAGCCACACTGAGTGAACATTTTTTTTTCTGCTTCTCATCATTATTTGTCTCTTTAACTTTCAGACTGAACAGATGTCCAAGCTTAGCTTGTCAGTGCTCCTAGAGTCCAAAGGTTTGAACCCTAAAAACTCCTTTGACATTGGACTGAGGTGTGACTCAATGATAAAGTATTTGCCTGCCATGTGCCAAGCCCTAGGTTGCATCGTTGGCAGTGAAAGAGATACAATGCCATTCTAGCCTGTTCAGACTCATAGAAGCAGTGTTTCTGATTACAGGTAGCATTTACTCACTGTCTATGTGCCAAGCCTGGTTCTAAATTCCCTCCTTGTTTAACCACCCAACCACCCAGCCCTATGAAGTAGATGCTATTATTGTCTCCATTTTACACTTGAAGAGGTTAGTTATTTGCCCAAAGCAATTAAAAAAAAAAAAACAAAAAAAAACAGGAGCCATAAGAGGGTAGGACCCACAAAGACTGACGGGTGCTAGAGAATACCTTAGAAACTGAGGTGGCTCCGATGCTAGGCCTTCACCTTCATGTTCCTCCATTAATGTAGTTAAGTTGTCATTTGTGGCCAATAGGGGAAGCTCAACAGGCTTACAAGAGATATCAAGAATAGTTCTTTAGGCTAAGAGAACCTGCAGGGACAATGACCTCCCTAGAATAGGGTATAGACTTAATTAATTAATTATTTTTAGAGTACTGTTATTCTCTGCTATTTAGCTTGTTACAAGGGCCAATGTAAACAAATTATGGTTTAGTAGCTTTATTTTTCCATAGAATGAAGAACTGTACCAGAAAAATGGTATTGATAAAAATTTTGTGATGTCTTTATTTGTGAGTTGCAAAATGATTTTTTTTTACTTAAATCTAAAAATAAAAAAAAAAAAAAAGAGCCAGGCAATGGTGGTTCATACCTTTAACCCCAGCACTCTGAGTTTGAGGCCAGTCTGGTCTATAAAGTGAATTCTAAGACAGGCAGGGCTACACAAAGAAATCCTATCTTGAAAAAGAAAACCAGTAAAAAACAAACAGAAACCAAACCTACAAAACTTTAAAAATTATCAGGCTTGGTGATGCACACCTTTAATCCCAGGACTCAGGAAGCAGAAGCAGGTGGATTGCTGTGAGTTTGGGGTCATCCTAGTCTACATAACAAGCTTAATCTAAAATGGCTGAAAGACACATAAGAAAGTGTTCAACTTCCTTAGCCATCAGGGAAATGCAAATCAAAACAACTCTGAGATACCATCTTACTCCTGTCAGAAATGTCCAAAATCAAACACACCAATGACGTTTTATGCTGGAGAGGATGTGGAGAAAGGGGAACACTTCTCCACAGCTGGTGGGAGTGCCTACTTGTACAGCCACTTTGGAAATCAATATGGCTCTTCCTCAAGAAAATGGGAATCAGTCTACCATAAGATCCAGCAATTCCACTCCAAGGCATATACCCAAAAGAAGCACATTCATACAACAAGGACATCTGTTCAACGATGTTCATAGCAGCACTATTTGTAATAGCCAGAAACTGGAAGCAGCCTAGATGCCCCTCAACCGAAGAATGGATAGAGAAAATGTGGTACATTTACACAATGGAGTACTACTCAGCAGAAAAAAACAATGGAATCTTGAAATTTGCAGGAAAATGGATGGAACTATAAGAAACCATTCTGAGCGAGGTAACCCAATTGCAAAAAGACAAACATGGTATGTACTCACTCATATTCGGATTTTAGACATAGAGTAAGGATTACCAGCCTACAATCCACACTGCCAGAGAAGCTAATAAACAAGGAGGAACCTAAAAGAGACAAACATTGCCCCCTGGAGAAGGGGAAAGGGTCAAGAGCTGCTGAGCAAATTGGGAGCACGGAAAGAGGGGGGAGGGAGCTAGGAGAGTGAGAAGGGGAGAAGAAGAGGGGTGCAGAGGACATGAGGGAGCAGAAAGGTTGAGTCAGGGGAAGAATAGATGATAACAAGAATGGAGATATCATAATGGAGACATTTTTGGTTTACAGAGAAATCAGGCACTAGGGAAAGGTCTGGAGATCTACAAAGATGATACCAGCTAACAATCTAAGCAACAGAGGAGAGACTACCTTAAATGCCCTCCCCTGATAATGAGATTGATGACTATCTTATATGCCATCCTATAGCCTTCATCCAGCAGCTGGTGGAAGTAGTAGCAGACACCAACAACTAATCACTGAACTGAACTGGAACCCAGATTCAGAGAAGGACGAGTGAAGAGCACAGGGGTCCAGAGCAGGCTGGTGAAACCCACAGTAACAGCTGACCTGAACATCGGGGAACTCTTGCTCCCCAGACTGATATCTGGGATACCAGCATGGGACTGATCCAGACCCCAGGAATGTGGGTTTCTGTGATGAAACCTCGGAAATCTATAGGACCTCCTGTAGAAGTTCAGTACTTATCCCTAGCATAGGTGTGGACTTTGGGAGCCCATTCCACATAGAGGAATATTCCCTGAGCCAACACACACGGGGGTGGGCCTAGGCCCTATCCCAAAGGATACGAAAGACTCTGATGACACCCTATAGAAGGCCTCACCATCCAGGGGGAGCAGAAAGGATATGTGATAGATAGGGTTTTAGTTGGGGGGGGTAGGGGAGGATGGGTGGGAGAAGGGAACTGGGATTGTCATGTATCAATCCTGTTTCTAATTCAAATAAAAAAAAAAGCTGAAAAAAAAAATCAAGCTTGCATGGCTATGTAATGAGAATTTGTCTCAAAAGTAAACAAACAAAAACAAACCCCCAAAACTTAAAAGTCCTTTAAGAATCTTAAAAAATAACAACAAATTGCAAAATTTTATAAACTAGGGCATAATCAATTTAAAACAATGTTAAGTTTAATACCCACTTTGTGTAAGTTCCTATGAAGGACTCACTTTCTAGAGACACTGCCAGAAGGAACTGGGGACCAGTGAGCATCATCCTCCCATCAGGGTCAGACACATACTTACAATAGCTCTTTCTTTGACCCACCAGCTCCCAAAAAATGACACCGAGACTTCTTACCAGTTATGTAAGCTTGACCTTAGCTTAGGCTTATTCCCAAATAGCTCTTGAAGCTTAAATCGACCCATTTATATTAATCTACCTTCTGCCATGTGGCTCGGTTCCTCTCTTCAGTATCATATGTTCAACGTCCTCCACATCTTGCTGGCGAATCCCCCACCTCTCAGATTCTTCCCGGAGTTCCTATCTCTGCCAGGAAGTCCTGCCTATCCTCTCCTGCCTAGCTACTGGCCATTCAGGTTTTCATTAAACCAATCAGAAGGTGTGTTAGGCAGGTGAGGTAGAATAGCAACACATCTCCACACAGTGAGATCAAATATCCTGTAACACATACTAACGGTCACACAGTCTTCAAGCCACCGGGTGTGGTGGTACATGGCCGGAATCTAGCACTGAGACTGAGGCAGGAGGATCTTAAGTTCAAAGTCAGCCTGGAGTACTCTATTAAGTAAGACCTTGTCTCAAAAATTCGATGAAATGGGATTGCTATCGTTTACATTTAGTTTATAAATTCATCTGGGTGGTAAAACATTGAAAGACCACTGTAAATTGAGAAGCTTATATTTTTTCCCCCATGGTAGTGTTTAAGTAACATTATTACCAGAGTAATAATACTTGAAGAATGTAATAATCTCTTCCTTCTAAATACTCTTTTAAAAATTTTATTACATGTATTAATTTGTTTATGTGGAGGTGGGGGCAGGTTGTACATGCCATGGCAATTCTCTCCTTCCAGCAAGTAAGTCCTGGGGATTGAACTCATGTCATTGGATCTGGCTGCAAACATCTTTACCTGCTGAGCCATCTTGCCAGCCCAGATTCTTCCTTTTATAAGAAATATAATAAGTTATCCAGAGGTGGTGGCACACCCCTTTAATCCCAGCACAGGGGATGCAGAGGCAGGTGGACCTCTGAGTTCAAAGTCAGCCTCTTCCTCAGAGTGAGTACCAGGACAGCCAAGTCTACACACACACACACACACACACACACACAAAAAAAAAAAAAAAAAAAAACAAAACAAAAAAAAAAAAAACACCTGTCTTGGGAGGTAATAGGGAGAATATAGTAAGTTGTTTGACTTCAGACAGTAGCAATTTAGCTTAGCCCTACTAATTTTCAGATGGTGGATAGGACCCTGGGGTGTAATGAAAGCTATGAGCTACTTAAAACCCAAACTCTTGTAATTATCTACCTGCTGGGAACTTGGGTCCCTGGAACGATGGTGGAACTCAATGCCACAGGATGAGGATGACAGGCCAGGGCTAGGTTGTTTAGACCTCTGTTGTTTTTGGAACTCAGTCTTAGGAGCTATTTATCTTTGCCTTCCTATCACCTGGCCGTAGGTACTTTCCTACTCTCCGCCTTTATTCTCTTCCAGCCTCAGAAGTAGCATCCTCAGAACCAGGCACTGTGTGTCAAGTGCTTTACAAGTGTGTCATGGACCTTACAAAGCCTGCATTGTTTTCAACTCTGTTTTGTTGACCATTTTGTTTTTCTGTGTCTTTGTCTGGCTGGAGTTTCTCTAGCAGGGAAGCTTTTCATACTGAATAGCTGCTGAGTGATCCTGCAGGGTGGCCCCATATCAGACCATTGTGCCTGTTACAGGAATCAGGAATTAATGATACTTGTCTGGTCATTATCTTGAGAGCTTGTTGTTGTCCTTAAAGAGAGACCTTCATTTTCCTTGGTATATGACTGTGGTGATTTGGTTCTCAATAAAAGCCAGTTTGCATACACATGAGACCATTGTATTTTACAGGTTCCACTGTGAGCTGTGTTTTCCTGAGCCAGATGCTCTCAAAGAAAACATCCTGCCCCTTGTCCCCTCATCCATCATTTTTACACAGCCGGGGTTTCTCAGACAAACAGGAAAACTATCAGATGGAATGGTGCCTGGCCTTCACTGGTACTATACAAGCAAGCCACAGATGCGGGGGTGCCAGGAGCTGCCTGTGTTACAACACCTTATCTATGCTTTACAGATGTGAAAAGAATTTCCAGGAGGCATCAGAGAAACCATGAAAGCCATTCAAATTAGAACACAGAGGAACATAACTTTAGTCTTTTGTCCAGTCACTGTGTTCTCCTTCACACTTGGTCAGTGCAGGACAAGGCTGAGACCAGCTGTAGTTTTGGAAATATGATCTGCAGAAGCTTCACCAGACTGTGTTTGCCCCTGGTGCTATGAATGGAAAGCTCATGACTTCCCCAAGGGAGAGCTGGGCTAGGGTGTGGCTAAGGGTACAGAGCCTGCCTAACCTACACCAGGCTGAGATTTGATCCCCAGCCCTACAAAACAGATAATTAAGAACAATAAAACACTGGGAAAAAGTAAAAGCAGTCACTACAACACATGCTCTCCCATTCTAAAAGTTTTAATAAGAATGCTGAGGTGCCCTTCCTAAACAAAGTTAGTCCAGCCAGAAGATGAACAAAAGTAAAAGATAAAACTTGTTTATTTAATTGCTAATGAGTTGGACCTGTGGTTCTCAACCTTCCTAATGCTGCTACCCTTTAATACAGTCCCTCATGTTGTGCTGATCCCTACCCATAAAATTATTTTCATTGCTACTCCTAACTGTAATTTTGCAACTGTTATGAATCGTAATGTAAATATGTGACCCCTGTGTGAAAGGTTCAGGCATTATGCTGGCCTGCCCCTGTTACCTGGTGGAATCCACTCAGGCAATACCCTGGTCAGCCCAAGGTTCCATGGGAAAGAAGTCTGCACACAGGTGCAGAGGACCCCTTTAAAAGATAGGCCCCTGCACCTTTCTCTCTCTCTCTCTGCCCCTTTACGCTCGCGCTCTCTCTCTCTCTCCCCCTGTTCCTGCTCTCTGTCCCCTCTCTCTGTTTCCCCGCTCTGTCTCTCTATGGCGACCGGCCATGGCGGTCAGCCATTACCCTGTTCCTCCTCTTAGTCTCCCCATTCTGCCGGTCCTTATAATAAACTTATAATCTTATGTCTGTCTCAACAATATTTCTCTTTTCTTCTTTTTAAACAAAAGAATAACATTACCCTTGCCTAATATGCACCCGCCAGCAGGTCGCAGAAGGTATAAGGGCAGAGCCTTTCCACGTCCGGGCGCCAAATGTTATTCTTTTGTTTAAAAAGAAGAAAAGAGAAATATTGTTGAGACAGACATAAGATTATAAGTTTATTATAAGGACCGGCAGAATGGGGAGACTAAGAGGAGGAACAGGGTAATGGCTGACCGCCATGGCCGGTCGCCATAGAGAGACAGAGCGGGGAAACAGAGAGAGGGGACAGAGAGCAGGAACAGGGGGAGAGAGAGAGAGAGCGCGAGCGTAAAGGGGCAGAGAGAGAGAGAGAAAGGTGCAGGGGCCTATCTTTTAAAGGGGTCCTCTGCACCTGTGTGCAGACTTCTTTCCCATGGAACCTTGGGCTGACCAGGGTATTGCCTGAGTGGATTCCACCAGGTAACAGGGGCAGGCCAGCATAATGCCTGAACCTTTCACTGTGAAAGGGTCAGTCAACCCCCAAAGGAAGTTGAGACTCAAAGGTTGAGAATCACTGCTTTGGAATAAAGGAGCAAAGAAGAGAAAAGGGAAACTGCACCATATTTCCTTTCCTAAACACTAGAGATTAGCCATGAGAGTGATTGAATTCTGCTTGCAGGCTCAGCCAACCAGAAAAGAACAAATGTTTCTTCCTAGGAACTGTCCCCTTGTCCCAGGACTTCACCCAGTTTGCATTGTCCTACCCATCTTCTCAGTAGGTTTAATGTAAGCAAATTATACTTTCTCCCCAAAGAGTCTTTATAAAATACTCTGGTTTCTTAATCAGGTGGACATTTCCCTATTGCTCTGGAGTCTCAGAGTTAATCCCAGATCCCAGAACCTATTCGTATTTCCTTTTTGTCTGGCAACTATCACTTCTCAATAAAAATCCTTTTGTCTCAGATTTCTTAGTTGCTATCATGCAGTGTTTGAAAGGCAAAACAGTGCCTCTACCTGGCAAGGGGAAGACACCAAAACTTACTTTATGAACTTTCAGAGCTTGGCCTACGACCTCAGGCTTGGAACTGGCCACCCTTAGTGTCAGTGAAAGCCAATAGGTTTTTCTAAAGACCATTAGGCTGGCTTGCAGGGACCAAAAACAAACAAATTAAAGATCTTTGGAAAGCAGAGCCCATGTGTGCTCCCAAATGAATAGAGATAAAGCATCTTCAAAGGAGAAACATCTGGGCTAATGGCTTAGCTCAGTGGCAGAGCTCTTGCCTAACACATTCAGGTTCTGAGTTAGACCCCCAGAACTAATCAAAAAAATAAATAAAAGATAAAAGATATACACATGAAGTGCTCAGTTCATACTCGGCCTCCACATGGGCTCAATCAAACATAGCTGTTAACACCATGATTGTTACTATTCTATCTTAAAATTCTAATGAAAATAGCCAAGGCTGAGGTGGGAAAACAGTGTCACCCAGCTAATACAGAAGTGCCTACTTCAGTGTTTTCATTTGTTTTATTTACTTAAATCATGCTCTCATTTTTCTTAGCCTTGTTTTTTAAAGATTTTTTTATTTTTATTTTATTCGTGTTTTGCCTGCATGTATGGCTGTACACCACATGTATGCCTGATGCCCTCAGAGGCCAGAAGAGGGCATCAGATTCCCTGGAACTGGAGACTGTGAGCTGCTGTGGGTGCCAGGAATTGAACCTGGGACATGGGAAACAACAGCTAGTGCTTTTAACCACTGAGCCACACCTCTTGCATCCTCTTGGCTTTGTTTTACAGGGTACTGTGCTAGCAGTGGATTGATACCAAGTTGTACATGTTGGACTTGGTTGTCTAGGTTTGGATGTCACCAAATGCTAACCGCCATAGTGACTTGGTAAATTAAAATTCTATACTTTTTAAAAGGATCTACATGATCCCAATCTGATAACAGTACATGGAAAAGTCAAGTCAAAATAATGATTTTTAAATTGGGTTTAGGGAACCATGAGGTGGTGGTGCATGCCTTTAATCCCAGTACTTGGGAGGCAGAGGCAGGTGGATCTCTGTGAGTTCAAGGCCACTTTGATCTACAGAGCGAGTTGCAGGACAGGCTCCAAAGGTACACAGAGAAACCCTGTCTCAAAATACAAAAACAAGCAAACAAACAAAAAACTTGGGTTTAGGGAATTGTCTCAGTGCATAAAAGTGCCAGCCATGCAAGCCAGATAACCTGAATTTGATCCCTAAAGCCCATGCAAAAAAAAAAAAAAAAAAAAAAAAAAAACAGTTGCAAACCTGGAGAACTCTGGGCAGAAACAGCAAAAGCAATCTTTTCTCAACATGGTGGTAGAGACACAACTCCAGTGAGTTGTCCTCTGACCTCAACACCTCATTGTGGACCAAGCACACCCATCTATGGAAGGGTAAGACACACACACACACACACACACACACACACACACACACACACACACACACACACCACAGGGGGGGAGCGGGAGAACAAATAATAATTGAAAATTTAAGAACACAGGATTAAGAATGTAGCTCACTGGAAGAGCTCTCTCCAAGCATGTGTGAGGCCCTGAATGGAAACTCCAGCCCCCAAAACAAAATGAAAAGACTTGCTGGGCATCATTCATTGAAAGTCCTTAAGACTTCAGAATCTTTCTGGCGATGGCTCAGTGGGTAAAGTGCTTGTCATACAATATGAAGACTTGAGTTTGAATACCCAGAATCCACATAAAGCCAGGGGCAATGGAGCACATCTGTAATATCTGTGCTCTCTGGTGAGACTCTGCAGATGCTCAGGCCAGCTAGCCTGGAGTACGCAGCATTGGACATCAAAGAGAAAGGCTGTCTCAAGCAAGGGCTGACAGCCGAGCTTGTCTTGTACACACATACAAAAAAAAGATAAAACTCCTGGGCTGGCAGTGTAGCTCAGTGGTAGAACATATGCTTTGTAGGCACAAGGCTCTGAGTTTGATCCCCATCATCATGAAGAAGGTGAAGATCCCCTTTGTCTTCAACTGAAGATGAAGGTGGGGCGTGGTTCTCAGGTGCGAGGGCAAACCAAATTATCTGAGCTCCAGTCCAACTCACACTTTCAAACTATGATCAATTACTTTCCCCAACTGTGTTTTGGTTTCCTCAAGAGTATAATAAGATAATAATAGCACCTACCTCATCTCACAATCTACATTGCTTAGAATAGTGACAGCCCTGCATACAGGTAGCTATTACAATATATGATCAATATTATAAAAGTAAGACACACTCCAAGGTCCATCAGAATGGCACACTGGCTACATGTTGACTCTACAACAGTCATAGTGAAGGGAATTGGCCACGTACAGTCTCCAAAGCATTTTGTGCCTATCAGAAAGGCGTTACTGGAAGCCAACAGACAGGTGGCAGGAAATTAGCTTCCCAGGGGGCAAACTTGATTGGATTCCCAATAAACTAGGTACTAGAGCCTGAGTTCTGTGGCCAGGAAGTCCAGTTAGGTAATGTAATCTCCCTTATTATTTTTCAATTCAGGGTTACCCCACCTTTATCCCAGCCCCTCCCAGTAGATGTCCCCACATATATGGAAGTTGTTAAACAGCTACTCAACTTGCTGAAACCTGCCCCACAAAGAGGCACGTCAAAGTTACTGTCTAACACTTACCTAGGGACTTGCACAAACTTCATTCTTACTTCTTTTCTTCCCAGAGATGTTTGCATGTATCAGCATTGTGAGGGTTCAAGAGATATAACTGAAGACCAAAAACATGCCCCTTAAAGCTCATAATTTCCACAAGCCCAGCTCCCATTTGGTCTGAGGACATGCTTCAAAAACCACATCTAAACTTTACTTCTCTAGTGAAATATCATGAGATCTCATTGTTGGTATACTGAGACACCAAAGACAAAGCTGCCTCATTTGGTCACTGAGAGGAAAAGATTCTCAGCCAGAAGGACTAGAAGGATCTCCTGACACTTCCTATCAACAAATGATCACGTTCCTTGAGACAGTGGAAGTGGGCCCAGTTTGTCACAGGCTGCTTGTGGTAATGTAGCGTTATTCTCAGATTCTCTATTCTATTAAAGTTCCAGAATCACAGCCTTGCCCCTTACAGGATGGAGGTTATGTAAGAGGAGTTTTATAGATCTAAAATTAATAATAGCCTGAGGAGATTATGCTTAACCATGTGTAAACATCTTGTGTGAAAAAAACAGAATAGAAGCAATGTTAAGCCCAGCTGGGAAGTATCAGAACATTTAGGAACCTTCGGGGGCAGCCGTGTGTCCGCCTACATCTCATCTGAGGAGTTGTTAGTAAGGACATATCACCAGACAACATTCCATGTGCATTTGGGAACACAGAGGATTTGGTTTTCATTCCTAGAGAAAGTCTAGGCTACTTATGGTCTGGACTTTACATCACCACACTTGATTTTAGTACAGAATGTCTAACTGTCTTGGCAGGTTCCCCAGTGGAACAGATAGAATACATGTGGCTACATTTGGAACAAATGGGGATTCACTAGATTGATTACCCAATAGGGGGGTAGGCAGTCCAACAAGAGCTGGAGAGGCTGGAAACCTGGTTGCCCTTCAGTTTGAGAAGCTGGATACCTCAGCATTCTCAGTTTAGTGTGAAAGCCGGGAAGATTCCTGGAGAGGTGATGGGGCTTCATTCATTCACATTGGAAGGTTGAAGAAGCTGCTGTCTGATGTCAGCAGAGGATGTTAGTAAAGCAGCAGGAGGAACAGACACACCCAACAGAAGTGAAGAAAGGCACGCAAGGAGCTAGGAAGTGGTCCAGAAAACATCCCAAGGAAGATAGCTAAGCTGAACAGGCAGGAGGCCCTTAGTTAGATCTAAGGCATGTTCAGAGGCCCACCCCCCAGGTGGTTCTAGACAACAGAAACCATCACAGGCATGGAACTCATTCATGAGAGTTCTAGTGAGTGATCCCAACGTTCCTATCTCCTACCACCATGATGTTACATTGAGATGTCAACACAAATTTTGGAGTGACACTAACATTTAGTCTATAGCATAGTCTATTATTTTTGTGACTTCATTGGGTAGTCCAGGGATGTGGTCAGTCACCCTGCTAAGGAAAAGGCTACTGTATAGTGAGAAAAGAAATAGCTGAATCATTTTGATCATTTAACATTTGATTACTGTCATGGTCAATCTTGATTGTCAACTTGATGGAATCTGGCATCAACTAAGGGTACCATGCTGGGAGGATCTGGAAGATTTCTAGAAAGAATTTACTGAGGGAAGAAGCCCCTCCCTCAGAGTTGTAGTACTATGTGTGCCTAGACAGAAAGAAGGCTCAAGAAAAACAGCCAAATAGCCAGTAAAAGAGCCAGAGACAGCCTTAGGAGTCCCACAAGAGGACCAAGCTACACAACTGTAATGTATATGCAGAGTGCATAGGTCAGTCCCACGCAGGCTCCCTGGTTGTGGTTCAGTCTCTGTGAGTCCCTATGAGCCCAGGCTAGTTGATTCTGTGAGTTTTCTTGTGGTGTCCTTGACCCCTCTGGCTCCTTTCCCCACCTCTTCTGCAGGATCCCCCAAGCTCTGCCTAATGTTTGGCTGTGGGTCTCTGCATCTGTTTCTATCAGTTGCAGGATGAAGCCTCTCTGATGACAATTGGGCTAGGCATCAATCTGGTCACAGGAGATGGCCAGTTCAGGTTATGTATCCACTATCACTAGGAGTCTAAACTGGGGTCTTCCTTGTAGATTCCTGGGAGATTCCCTTGCACCAGGTTTTTACCTGACCCCGAGATGTGCCCACGCCCCCCTGCCTCCACTCCAGTAGTCTCTTTCGGTGCTCTCCCTCTCTGCCCCCCACCAAGCTGATCGCTCATGTTCCCATCCCACCCACCCCCAGTCCACTTATGAAATCTCTTCCATTTCCCTTTCCCAGGGAAACCCAGACATCCCACCATGAACCCTCCTTGTTACCTAGTCTCTCTGGGTCTGTGGATTGTAGCATAGTTATCCTTTATTTTACAGCTAATATTTTTTTTTGGTTGGTTGGTTGGTTTTGGCTTTTTCTTTAAAGAGGTTTATATTTATATTTATTATGTATACAGTATTCTGCCTGCATGCATGCCTGCAGGCTAGAAAAGGGCACCAGATCTCATTACAGATGGTTGTGAGCCACCATGTGGTTGCTGGGAATTGAACTCAGGACCTCTAGAAGAGTGGTCAGTGCTCTTAACCTCTGAGCCATCTCCACAACCCCCATGATTTTGGGTTTCCAAGACAGGTTTGTCTGTATTGCTTTGGAGTCTGTCCTGGAACTCACTCTGTAGACCAGGCTGTCCTCGAACTCACAGAGATCCACCTGCCTCTGCCTCCTGAGTGCTGGGATTAAAAACACACCTGGTGTGTTTGTTTTTAACAGGTGGGTAGTACTCCATTGTGTAAGTGTACCACATTTTCTTTATCCATTCCTTGGTTGAGGGACATCTAGGTTGTTCCAAGGTTCTGGTTATTATGAGTAATGCTGCTATGAGCAAGTGTCCTTGTGATATGATTGAGCATCCTCTGGCCATGCCCCCGAGTGGTATAGCTGGGTCTTGTGCTAGACTGATTCCCAGTTTAATGAGAAACTGCCACACTGATTTCCAAAGTGGCTGTACAAGTTTTCACTCCCACTAGCAATGGAGGAGTGTTCCCCTTGCTCATCTTCTCCAGCATAAGCTGTCATTTGTGTTTTTGATCTTAGCCATTCTGGCAGGTATAAAATGGAATCTCAACCTGAACTGGAACCATCCTTCCTGTTTGGGGATCATCTGTACCATTGTGTGGAAAGCACCCAGCCTCACTAGTTCCTGAGGCTTTTGGAAGCTTTGTCCTATAAAGCTTTTGTTCGTGGATGACATAATTCTCTGCTAGATTTTACTCAAGTTTTAAGTTTTTCACCTTTCTACCACCAGTTTCTAAATACTGGAACTGGTGTCTCTTGCCTTATGATGGTTGACACTGATTTGTAAGTTGATGGCATTGAGTACCCAGGTAACTTGTAAAGCATTCCTCTGGGTGCAACCCTGAGGCTGTTTTCTGAGAGGATTAACTAAGAAAAGAATGATCTGCCCAGGATGTGGATGGTGTCATCCTATAGATTTCCACACAGCACCCTCAACAGCTGTAGGGGCTCCCCTAGACTCTTAGGATCTTGACCCAGGGCAAACTAGGATTCCTGGTGTCAACACTGAAAAGCATTTCAGGACTAGCTGGTATAAAGTTAGGAGTAAGTGAGGCTTCAGAGAGAAAAGTGTGCCCAGGAAAAGTAAGCTGTATCCAAAAGTGTGGGCAAGTGCTTCCCAAGGGAGAATAGAGAAAGTAAGATATACCCAGTGTGGGATGGTCTCAAGGAAGAGGCACCATGATGTAATCATGTCTTAGCATTAACCTTATATACCATTCTGATGGCTTTCATGTTATATCTCAACAGATTGTTAGGAAGCTTGCTTGCTTGCTGTCTTTTGATAAGTTACAGGGTGGCTCTGAGGATATCTTCTGCAAAAGCAGAAGCCACTAGGGTTACACAAGGGTTTTAGCGCCTGTCCTGTTCCTGTATAAAGAGGTCGTGGTGAGATTCCTAGAACATTGCAGGTTTATGACTGGAAGAAAGGCCTTAAGCAGGTAAGTGTGCTGGAATTCTTGCTTCTCTGCTGGCAAGAGGCTTGAGCTAGATCCGAGGTGAGGGTCTCCTCTCCTTTCTCATGTCTCCAATTAACTATCATGACTCAGTATTAAAACCAGTATTTTTATTTATCTAATTAAGTTTTTGTTTGTTTGTCCGAGACAGGATTTCACTGTGTAGCCTTTGCTATCCTGGAACTCACTATGTAGACCAGGCTGGCTTCAAACTCAGAGATCTGCCTACCTCTGCCTCCCTAGTGCTGGGATAAAAGGCAAGCACCACCACCGTCCAGCTAAAACCAGTATTTTTGAGCTATCCTGTTTTTTTATGTTCGAGTACCTGCATGTATGCATGCAGATCACTTGCATGCTGGGTGTCTCCAGGTGGCAGAAAGGCAGAAGAGAGTCAGATTCCCTGTAGCTGGGGTTACAGGAAATTATGAACCAGCTGATAAGGGTGCTGGAAACCGAACCTAGGATCTCTGCAAGAGCATGAATGTTCTTAACCACTGTGACATCTCTCTACCCTCAGCTAATACTTTAAACAGACTTTATACACAATTTATTTCTTCTTTAAGAGAATTTTTTCTGCCTGGTGGTATTGGCAGCACACGCCTTTCATCCCAGCACTCCAGGAGCAGAGGCAGGTGGATCTCTGTGAGTTTGAAGCCAGCCTGGTTTACAGAACTAGTTCCAGGACAGCTAATGCTGTGGCACAGAGAAACCCTATCTCAAGAAACCAAAACAAAAAACAAGAATTTTTTTTCCTAGCTCAGGCCTCACTGTGCAGCCCTAGCTAGCCTGTAACTCACCATGTGGACCAGGCTGGCTTCAAACTCACAGAACTCCTTCTGCCTTTACTTCCTAAGTACTGCAATTAAAGGTGTGCACCAAAGTACCTGGCCTTGAAAATTTTAATATATTATACTCATTTCCTTGTGTGATTGAAAACTGGACAGGCATTTTCACTCTGAGCTATATAGACTATTGTCCTTTCTTAAGGAATTCCCTGTCCTGAACATTGAATTGTTTCTAGTTTTTCCTAGTTATAAATGATACTGCAATGATCATCTTTATATACAAAAATCATGCACTGTCTTTGTACGTTATTCTCTGAGGTCATAAATTCCGGGGGTGGGTGGGGGACAGAAAGCAGACAAAAGTGTGTAAGAATGGCAGGTTTGGAGGGAAAAAATGACACAAAATTACAAAAAATAAAGGTTATGTTGGTTTGCTTGATGATAGCATACCATATATGACTCGGGATATTGAGTAGTTTGTGTTAGCTTTTAAATTGCTGTTACTATAGCTTCTTGTAGAAATTAATAGGATCCACTGTGATATTTGCATATACTATGCCTTGCTCATAAAGGTAAACTAGTTTATATTGTGCTGTCTTCAAGTTTCCTGTTTAGCTGGTCAAACTCTGTTCCTAAACTCATCCTGTAAACTATCAATTTTGGCAGCTGTGCCCTCAGGTTTAGAATTCTCAGTGTATTCTTCCTTACTGGTCCATGTCTCTGCTGAGATCCCCTTATGATTTGTTCACTGTGACTCTTTATGGTGTTCCATATGATTGCTTCTCTACGTTCTTTAATGGCTGATTCTAAAGTGTGCCATCTCTAGGTGTGTGCCTACGTTAGTTATATTTCCTTTTTCCTGACTGTGAGGTTGAATTCCCCTGTTTCCACATGCTAGCTACTTCCTATTTATACTGAACATTGTGAGTGACACTTTGTGGGGCCTCTGGCTTTTGTTACGTTTCTCTGAAGAGTTCTGTTCTATAAACAAATTCCTGGCTGATCACCTTAAGTTTATAAAGTCTTGATTGATGTTTTCTTCCCCCCCCCCCAAAGTGGGCCTATTTAAAACCCAAGGTGTTTACTCAGCCTCTGTAACTTGGCAGTCCTCAAACGTCAAACTCCTCTGCAGTAGACAACAGTTGATATATCTGTTCAGTTCTTCCAAGCTTCCAACTTTCACTTTCCACTGGGCATTTTGGGGTCATCTGAATAAGCAAGCAGAGACCAGAGGTGAACTAAGTAATTGACAGTTTAGATGCAGATGCGGGGACTCCTACTCAGTGACTCCTTGTTTTCTGGGATTTCACCCTAGGTTTCTAGTCACCCTTGAAGCTCTGAGATCTCAGCCTCTAACAGCTCAAAATGGAGTTTTCAGTGGCTTCTATTTGCCATACTGTGCACATGAGAAGGGTCTGTATAGATGTGGCACTCACTTGGCCTGTATGGTTCCTGCCTCCAAAGCCTGAGAGTCTTTGCACCTGCTGCCCTTCCTTCTCTGGTTCTTTAAAGAGCTGGGAAGATTTTGTCTAGAAATGATTATTGTTTCCTATGGGAGAATTATTATAGTTCTAACTGTACTCACATTTTCAGCACCAGAACTCGCTGGTCTCCTCTACCAACAGACTCTGTGTTTTTCCAGTTCCCCCAACCTCCAGCCGTCTTTCTTTCCTGAAGTCTTACTATATTTTACATCTCTGTTGAAAGACAAAAGACCTGCATAAAGTAACTTTTGAATTGTTGTGGTTGCCCTTTAAGTTTTTGGACAGAGTCTCACACTGTAGCCTAGGCTGGCCTCAGACTTAAAGCAACTCTCCTGCCTCAGCCTCCATACTCCTGGTATCACAGACTTGAGCCACCATGCTCTGTGGCCTTGAGATTTTAAAAATAACACAAAGCTCATTCTAAAGTTAACTGGGTATTTGACTTTTTTTTTAAAAGCCAGACACACTACTGTGTGCTGATAAAGACAATGCTTAGCAGTCTGAAATAGGCCAGGCAGTGATGGCACATGCCTTCAATCCCAGCACTCCGGAGGCAGAGGCAGGCAGATCTCCATGAGTTCAAGGCTATCCTGGTCTACAGAGTGAATTCCAGGACAGCCAGGGCTACACAGAGAAACCCTGTCTCGAAAAACCAGAAGAGGAGGAGGAGGAGGAGGAGGAGAGGAAGCCATCTAAATGTGAAACTTGTGCTACAAGGTCAAGGCCAGCCTAGGCTGTATAGCAAGATCCTGTCTTGAAAGCCCCCAAAATATAACAAATATAAAAAAAATTAAAGGTTACCAATTATTCAGAGAACACTTGCCAGCAAGTGTAAGCTTTAGCCTCGAGGCTACAAGGCACACACCCTGGTCAAAATGTAGCAGGGACCATCAAACTTGTGTTGCCTGGAGTAAGATGAATGCCCTGGGGGAACACTAGACTTGGTAGATGGTCAGCCAGATTTACACAATGAAACTTACCAAGGCGACTATCTTCTACACGGGAATCTTTCTGATTGCCCTCTTCCTAGTTTTATATTATCACCGTCTCTACAACTTTAACTTCCTTCCTATCATCAGTGGCAAATAAACTTTCTGCCCACAGTCTCCTGGAAGGCAACAGGGGGTCAAGACAGTACGATTCAACCATTTGTTCCTTTTACTACTAGATCTTAGCCATGCCTCCATTTTGTTTAATACTATGTTTAGTTGGTGTTTAGGTATAAAAGTTTGGGGTTTCCTCCCTTTTTTTAAAGAATTTATTTATTTATTACGTATACAACATTCTGCTTTCATATATATCTGCACATCAGAAGAGGACACCAGATCTCATAACGATGGTTGTGAGCCACCATGTGGTTGCTGGGAATTGAACTCAGGACCTCTGGAAGAACAGCCGGTGCTCTTGACCTCTGAGCCATTTCTCCAGCCCGGTTTCCTCCCTTTTTATACTCTACTTAAAAAGCATCATTTCAGCCTTGGGGTTACTATTGCTGTGATGAAACATCATGACTAAAAGCGTGGGAAGGGAAGAGTTTATTTGACTTACACTTGCACAATGATGTCAATCATCCAAGGAAGGCAGGACAGGAACTCAAGCAGGGCAGGAACCCGGAGGTAGGAACTGATGCAGAGGCCATGGAGGGACGATGCTTAGTGGGTTGCTCCTAATGGATTTCTTCCATCTGCTTTCTTATAGAACCCAGGACCACCAACCCAGGGATGGCACCACTGCAAAGGGCTGGGCCCTTCCCCATTAATCTCCGATTAAGAAAATGCCTTACAACCAGGATTTATCCCTAGTGAATGAACGGGCTTTTTGGACCCCATTTACTATGGAGGGATACCTTACTCAGCCTAGATACAGGGCCTTAGTCCTGCCTCAACATGATGTGACCGACTTTGTTGACTCCTCATAGGAGGCCTCACCTTCTCTGAGGAGTGGATAGGAGGTGGGGGGAAGGAGGGGGAGCAGGAGAAGGGGAGGGGGAACTGGGGTTGGTATGTAAAATAAAAAGAGATTGTTTTTTAAAAAAAAAAAAAGAAAAGAAAATGACTTACAGGCTTGCGCACAGCTTAATCTTACAGGGAGGCATTTTCTCAATTTAGGTTCCTATCCATAAAATGACTTGCATTTACTGTCAAGTTGACATAAAATTGTCCAACATAATTTCTCTTCTAACCCTACAGAAGTCTTTCTAAGTATATTAAGAAAGCATCAACCTGATGTGAGTGCTATTTATCGCTGGATCCTTTTTGTTTATCAAAGACAAAACAGGCGTCAGACTTTAGAAGACAGCAACATGTAATTAACCCTTAATCATGTCTTATGCATTTATCCACCATTTTATAACTGGGAAATTCTATACAGTTTGAACTTTTAGCCACAACTTCAATAATTTGTATATGCAAAAATATGTCAACTAAAACTAAATGACATACTAATCTGAGGGTCACATGGTTATAGCAAGTCAAATGAATGAGTGAAGCTAGGAAAACATTGTTCAATAACACTCTTCCCCGACCAGCAAACAGTGGTGAAGGAAATCTAGAGCTCGGAAGAGAAGTCAGGACAAGAAATGTGAACTTGAAAATTCAAAGGCTGAAGACCTTCAGTCCAGTGCCATTGTTAGAATCAGGGCTTATAACTTGAATGTAAAGGTTGTTGAGAATGTAGCCATTCTAAGAGGGTCTATCTTTGGTCCCCTGAGATGTTTTTATCCTTACAGGTTGTTACATTTTTGTAAGAATCAGTATAAAATGCTCAATTCCACTTCTGATTTATGTTTTTTTTTTATTTGATTCTTGCTTTGTATTTCTGACCATTGTGAGGATAACTTTCAAATACCTCTCTAAGTTCATTTGTATGAATGTCTCTGATGAAAACTTCTTCAATTTTAGAACTATCCATTGTTACCTTTCTCTTCTGCTACATTGATCTTGAGCCTGAAAGAGTTGTAAAATTTTCTTTTAAGCCATTTGACTCTAGTCCTGGATCAGGTCAATATCACCTGAAAAAATGAACACTTCTGTTAGCCAAAGAATATAAAGAAAATAAACCCCTAGAGAGACAGCATTGGCCGGAGATTAGAAGAAGGGGCTCTCAGGATGATAATCCAATTTAATCAGCTGGATTTTTTTTTTCTGATCTCTCCGCTACCAGTCTTCCCTACCCTGGCTTTTCAAGGGTTGATATGACAACCTATCGCTAATATTTATTCAACAAAGGCACACCTTTATTTTCTTAAGCAACTAGGTTTTTGTTAGTCTCCATGGAGCAACTGGCTCTTTGATCTATTTTGGAGGATGGAATGGTGGAAAGAAAAAAAATTCTGCTAAGGGCCTGCCATCGTGCATATATGTACAACTGCCTTTTCTGGCTGGTGTCGTGCTAAAGTTGAGTGACACCTAGAACTTGGACTTTAGAATACTTAAGTGAAAAGGAATTTGGAGAAGTTAGTAGCCATTTGTGTTGTAACCTCTGCATATGTATGTAGTCATTTATTAAAATTGCATTGCTTTTAAGACTTAAAATTGGTTTTCACAAATTTTCCTGAAACTGCTAATTAAGTTTTTTCTGGATTTATCCTGGGGGAGGGGAGTGTTCAGTAAGCTTCCTCCATCTTTAAGTCTGGGAAATTTTTAGTTCTTGTTTCCTCAAGTATCTCCCTTGTTCCATCCACTGTTCTTTCTTCTTGGGACTCTAATTACTCATGTTTATCCGGTCACAGAGGACACAAAGGCACTGTGACATTCTCTTCTCTCTCCTACAATCCTAAACAAGTTCCCTCTGCTGTCCAGGTTGGATAATCCCTAACAGTCTGCTTGTAGCATCCTTTACTTTTACATCCTCTCCAGCCATCTGATGAGCCCCTCATTCTGTTTCGGGTATTTTATGTTTTCAGTTACAGGCTTTCCACTAGATTCTTTTTTAAAACCTTTGGTGTCTGTGCTGATGTCTCCTGTCTGCTTATTTCTTATAAGATAGTTTCCTTTCTTCTCTTAAGCATGGTTTTAATGGCTGTTTTAAAATCCATCGTTCTTACTTTCAACATCTAGGGAAACTTCAAATCAGTCTTCATTGACTATTTTAAGTTGGATTTTCTTTTTCTTTTCTCTATATCTAGGAATTGAGGATTTCATTCAAGACACTGAAGAGAGTCTGGGATGTGCTCTGTCAGCCAGAGATCTGAGCAAGCACTGGGCTGGCCTTTGCTTTAGGTTTGAATTGTGTATTGGCTTCATTTAAAAAATAGTAATGGGTCAGGAGCAGTAACTCAGTAGGTATGAGCACAGACTGCTCTTGTATGGACCCAAGTTCAGTTCCTAGAACCCATGTTGGTGGCCTACAACAGCCTGTAACTCCAACTCCAGGGGTCCGACACCCTCTTCTGGTCTCTGCAGACACCTTCACTCACATACATGTACACACATGTAGACACATAGACATGCACATATATGCATAATTTAAAGTAAAAATCTCTATATAATATATAATTATATTTTATGATAACTTTATAATATGATGATGAAATATATAATATATTGCTGGAGAATGGAAGTGGTAGGCAGACACTTCACCACTGAGTATCCCAACTTGCTCCATTTCAAATAATTGAGCTTTTTCATTTGAAGATAACTAGTGTCTTCAAGCAGTCAGAAGAAACTACAGAGATCCCACTACTGTTTGCTAGTTTCCCACAATCTTAGTATTTTCCAAAGTTTAGTACAGTATCACAGCACGATTGGCACTGACAGAGTGTTCCTCAAGTTTTGTTTTTGTACTTGCATCTACTTTCCTTCTGCCTGAAGCAGCACCTTAGCTCTTGGCAACCATTACTCTCTTCTCTGTTTCCATTATTTATTATTGCAGAATCATACAGACTCTGACTTTTGTGTGTGATTATTTGAGAGAGTGTTATTTATGTAGCAAAGGCTGGACTTGAGTGCAATACCCTCCTGTGTCCATTTCTCCTAGTCTGTGGTTAGAGGTGTATTCTACCACAATCAGCTATATTTGGCTGTTTTAATTACCATCATTTTCATAACATATTATTGTGTGACAGACTTTTTCTGGAGAGACATGACATAACACAACACAACACACACACACACACACACACACAATTTACTTACTCCCAGACCATGACAGAAAAAAAGTATGGAGACCATTGAAGTCCAATTTGGGGAACCTATGAGTATTACTGGGGTGACTTACAGGAATATGGGTGAGGGGTAGCTTATAGGAGCAGAATTGACTCAAGGATAGCTGCACCACCAAAGCCCACCCCAGCATGGGTGACAGCTCACAAAGCTGGACCTGGAGCACATTGCACAGCCTGCAAGCAGCTCAACAGGTTGGAGAGTGTCCTTTCCAGGTGCCTCAGGTGTTCTATACCTCTTCCAGGCAGCTTGGCTGATTTCTTTCTGCTTGTTGCAGGTAGCTGGTCTGGTCTCAGAGTCTTTGCAGCCTGACAGTCTGAGGGTGACTCTCAGCAGTCTTCACCATTTACTCTTGGAAGGGAGAGGCCTAGTGAATCTGGTCAGTTTCAGGGACTTCCTGAAGTTATTTGGGGTTGTTCACTTTGGGTCTTTTTCTTTTCTTTTCTTTTCTTAGTTCAAGTTAGGGAACAAGCTTGTTTCACATGTAAGTCCCTTCTCCCTCTTCCTCCCCTCCACTTTGGGTCTTGATCTTCGGTGCAGGATGGAGTGTTTGAATCTGGGAGGAAACTATTACACAATATATATACATGTTGAGATACTTGTGTAGTTAATACAAGTGTTCAACTTAATTGCCAAGAGCTGGTAAAGGTGGTATAGACAGGAAATTCTTATCTGACAGTGAACCTGATGATAGTAAATCAAAGAAAAGAAATGCTGCTGACAACTAAGAGACTTTGCTGAAGGTCATGATCTTGAACAAATAATTGGTGCCACAGACAGCCATTGAGAACTGAAGAATGGAAGCCATGGAAGAAATGGAAGAATTCAGGTGAGGCCAACTTGGTGCTGGCAAACACATGAAAGATTTTAGTTTGCTGAGAGAAAAAGTTTTAAAAGATTTTAGTTCACAGAGAGAAAAAGTTTCCCAGAGGCCTTGGCCCAGGACAAGGAAGTAGGCCCCAACCCGAGGGCAGACAATCCTTTTTGGGTCACACCTGGCTGGCCAACAGACAATCAAGGGCTTTTCAGGGTAAGTTCTATGGTTTTTCCTTTATAAAAAAGCAGGTCACACCTGGGTGACCACTCTAACATGAGATCATACTTTGTAATCAATCACTTTGTACCCCTTGCCTGTATGCTGATCTGCGGGTTTTTCCTATATAAGGAGCCTGTAACCCTTGCTGGGGTGTGCAGCATTCCTGATATTGCTGACACCCGAATGCGCATTCATTCAATAAACCCTCTTGCTTTTGCAGCTCTTGGCCTGGTTTCTGAGTCTCAGGGGCTCCTTGGGATCCTGAGGCCCTTAGGGGTCTGGGGATCTTTCACACATATATGAAGTGTCCTCAAATTGCAATTGCTTTTTATAAGGGCAAACTGACTAGAATTCCTTCCCCAAAGATGGAGCTCAATAATTGTCTCCATTTTTCATATGTATTTCACACACACACACACACACACACACACACACACACACACACACACACAGAGAGAGAGAGAGAGAGAGAGAGAGAGAGAGAAGCACATCTGGATCTCTTGGCTTTTGAATTACTAGTGTGAAAAATTCATTCCAATGAAAATCAAATTTGATATATTAATTTTGAAAGTATTAATAGTTGTTGGGATTCTTTGGTTTTTGTTTTGCATCAAAAGGCCCTGGTTACTTTGAGCAAATGAAAGCTTTCTGTAGTTTAAAATGGAGCATTTGGTGCCATAATATACAGCTTTTTCTAAACGTTGGGGAAGTTTTCTAGTCATTACTCAATCAGAACTTGCTTTTAGAAGACTCTGGGTTGTTTTTTTTTCCCTGTATGTGTGTATGCACAAAGTATTTATGTAATTAATATTCACCAAATCCACCAAAACAAAAGCCATAGATGATAATACATATTCTTCAGATTCTACCATTGGGAATAACCTAAGAAATCACTTCAGATTCTGTTGAGGGTTTTCCTGAAGCGGTTACCTTTCAAATTAAATAGACAATTCAGTAGTTAACTGGACAGTTAGGTTAAATGATTTAAAGCAGCTATATCAGAATTCATATATGTCATTACATAAATGAGGTAGCTTATTTACAAAATTTTGTTGCTACCAACTTTCCCACTTGGACAGGTTTGGTTTAGTTAGTTAAGTGTTTTATTTTGTCTTTTCTATTGATGTGAAAAACATGGACCAAAAACAATTTGGAAAGGAAAGGGTTCATTTCTTGTTAAAACTTTCAGGCAATACTCTATTACTGAGGGAATCAAGGCAGGAACTCAAGGCAGGAACTTGGAAGCAGGAGCTGATGCAGAGGCTATGGAGGAGTGCTACCTACTCCCTTGCTCTCCCTGGCTTGCTCAACCTGCTTTCTTATAGAACCCAGGAATGTTACCACCCACAATTGGCTGAGCCCTCATCAATCACTAACTAGGAAAATGCCCTACAGCTCAGGACCACCTGCCAAAGAGTAATACCACCTACAATGGGCTGGGTCCTCAGACATCAATCATTAATCAAGAAATGCCCAACAGATGTCCCTACTGGCCAATCTGAAGGAAACATTTTCTAAGCTGAGGTTCCTTTTCTCCAAATGTGTTGGCTGTGGTTGTATGTCAACTTGACATGAGCTAAATAGAGTCATCAGAGAGGAAGGAACCTCAATTGAGAAAATGTCTCCATTAAGATCAGACTATAGTTCTGATAGCTACCGTTGGTTGTCAGCTTTGTTCACATCTAGAATTAACTAAAACCCCAAAATGGAGGGATGTACCTATTAAGGATTTTTGCTTAATTTGAAGTAGGAAGATCCACTTCTAATCTGGACCTTTGAGACAGGAAGACAGCCTTTAGTCCATATCTTTTGTTGTTGTTGTTGTTGTCATTGTTTTGGTTTTCCAAGATGGTTTCTCTGTATACCTCTGGCTGTCCTGGAATTCACTCTGTAGACCAGGCTGGCCTCGAACTCACAGAGATCCACCTGCCTCTGCCACCAGGGATTAAAGGCGTGTGCCACCAATGCCTGGCTAATCCAGATCTTTTGAGGTGGGTTCCTACCTCTAATCATGCCTTCTGCTGGAAGCTTATGTAAGGACATGAATGAAGGAAGTTTTTGCTTTTTGCCTGCTTGTTTTCACCTTGCTACCAAGTCCACCCCTTCACTGGCATTAGAGCCTACTTCTTCAGGATTCCAGTGTACACTGAAGACCAGTGAGACATCCAGCCTTGTGGACTGAACAATTGCTGGATTCTTGGACCTTCAAGGCATAGACAAATGTTGGATTAGCTAGATCACAGCCTTTAAGTCATTCTAATAAATCCCATATATATATATATATATATATATATATATATATATATATTCTGTTACTCTAGAGGACACCAACTCATACAGTAGGCAAGGCTGTAGAGCATTCTCTTAATTAGTGATGGATGGGGGAGGATCCAGCTCAAAGTAAGTGGTACCATCTGGGGCTGGTGGTCCTGAGTTCTATAAAAAAACAGGCTGAACAAGCCATGGGAGCAAGACAGTAAGCAGCACCCCCCAAGGTCTCTGCATCAGCTCCTACCTCCAGGTTCCTGCCCTGTTTGAATTCTTGCCCTGACTTCCTTCAGTGATGGAATACAATGTGGAAGTAGAAGCTAAATAAACTCTTTCCTCCCCAACTTGCTTTTGGTGATGGTGTTTCATCAAAGCAATGACAACCCTAAATAGGACAGTAGATGACTCTAATTTGTGTCAAGTTGACAGAAACCTACCATCACACAAATCAAGGTTTAAATGGGCATGAAGTTTCCTCCTGTGAGCTAGTCCCTTACAGAAAGATGATATGCGCAAACTAGAAGATTTATGCTAAGAAAGCCCATGGAAATGGAGTCATGGCTAGAAATATTGGCAGTTTAGGATCTGCTGACATAAATAAATGAACAAAATTTGGTAACACAAATCATCGACCTGCATGCTTTTTCTTTACCCTGGCTCATTCCTTACTGGTAGGTTCATTTTTTTTTTTTATATGGGTTACCGGTTCAACAGAAGCCAGAAACATAGTTTTGTAATATCTGAATATCATCCAACTGTACATTATTTACTTTATTATGGGTAATGGTGAACCATGGTCAATAAATAGTTTGGTTCAGGGCTGGAGAGATGGCTCAGTGGTTCAGAGTACTGACTGTTTTTCCAGTCAGTACCCACATGGCAGCTTATAACCTTCTATAATTCTAGTTCCAGGGTACCAGACACCCATGGAAAAACACCATTGCATGCAATATAAAAATAAATTAAATTATAGAATAATATGGTTCAAGATGTCACATTTTCATAAGTGAGTCTCAACTGCAAATGAGTTCCTCTTTTAAGACAAAGCTGTCATTAGGCTGCCTGTACTGTGGATGGATGGGGAGGCTAATGGTGTGTCTTTTTCTCTGGAAAGAAACAGCCTCCAGAGTAGAGGCTGGAGGTCACCTCAAGCAGCTACACCAGTGCCAATGCCAGACTCATGTCTCCCACAATTCTGGAAGAAGAAAGACGATTTCTAAGCCTTTGCGTACAGATTGATTTACTGTGTGAGATGGGAAGGATGCCAAAGCTGAGAAACCAGAGTGAGAATGTGAAAGGCCATTCCCATGGTCCACAGAGAAAGAAGAGGGCATCACACCAGGAGTCCTGGTGGGAGCAAGGTGGCCCATGGGTGGCAGTTTGGTAGCATACAAGCCACTGAGGCTGCTTTCAGGAGGCATTCCACTAAGGTTCGTTGATTCAAGTTCAGTTGTTGCTAGCCATTGCTAGCACCGAAAGAGTAGGTCCATGAAATAAAAACAAAAATTTTGCCAAGTACAAAAACAAAAAAAGTAATAGGGGAGAGCAGCTAGAGTGTGGTGGAGCTCACACCTTTGATCCCAGAACTTGGGAGGCAGAGGACCTCCTGTGAGTTTGAGGCCAGCCTGGTCTACATAGTGAGACTGAGGCTAGCTAGGGCTACACAGTAAAATCCTGTCTCAAAAGACAAAACGAAACAACAAACAAAACAGATTTTTAATTTTTTTTTTTTAATTCTAAACCCAGCAGCGTTGACACATGCCCATAAGCCCAGCACTCAGGAGGCAGAGGCAGGTGGATCTCTGAGTGTGAGGCCAGCCTGGTCTACAGAACTAGTTCCAGCATGGACTCTAAAACTACACAGAGAAACCCTGTCTCAAAAAACAGAACAAAAACAAAACAACAAACAGACAAACAAAAAATTCTATTTCTCTGAGAGTCAGAATTAGGTTTGGGTTGTCACTGAGGTTCCAGAATGTTGGAACTGACTCAGTGGAACTGATCAGGGCTCAGCTTTTCCTTCCTTCCTTCCTTCCTTCCTTCCTTCCTTCCTTCCTTCCTTCCTTCCTTCCTCCCTCCCTCCCTCCCTTCCTTCCTCCCTTCCTTCCTTCCTTTCTTTCCTTCTTTTTAAATTTAACTTTATTTTATGTGCATACGTGTGAATTTGTTAGGTCCCCTGAAACAGGAGTTACAGTTGTGAGCTGCCATTGGGAGCTAGGAATTGAACCCAGATCCTCTGGAAGAGCAGCCAGTGCTCTTTATCTCTGAGCCATCTCTCCAGCCCCCAGGGTTCAGTTTTACACGAAGTACTTAAAGACACACACACAATAAAACTTTAAAAATGTTCTAACACCTGCAGCTCACAATGGAAAATGTTTATTCAAGAAGATCTATTTCCTTCTTAATAAAAGTAGACACACACACACAGATTTTTTCATTAATTTCTTCAATAGTCAGTAATCAGGTATCCGATTATGTCTGCAAACTGACCTACTAAGACAATGTTGACATGGAATGAATAGCAAGCATTCCAGTACAGTTGAAGTGAAATTTTTGTGAACTTCCAGATTCCCTGGGTGGCAAGGGGCTGGGCCCTCCCACTGAGTTATCCTTCCATATCCGGAAGGTCTATTAGGGGTTTTTCCTTTATGTATTCTGAAAGCAGACACAGGGGAGGTAAATCTATAATTAAAGGGTTATTGAAAATAGAGATTTGTGACCTGACATACCCACCAACACAGTAAAAACCACCAGGCCCTTTGTCTCCAGGTGTGTCTGATCTACTCGAAGCTTTGATTGCCAACGCCAGCCGGGTTCATGTTACCACCCGATGACTGAGTAAGTGGACCCAGCATCCATTCAAACTTCAGCACTGTTTTGAAATCTCATCTGAAAATAATATATTTTACTCCCTGTTGTATTCTTTGTTCAAAATCCAACCATCCTAAGTCTGACTTCGTTCACCTCATGATAAAAGTAGCCTAAGGCTTAGGACGTCACTATCAAGTTTCCAACCAGAGGCAATGGAATTCTTTGTGCAAGGTGAAGACAAGCCACGGGCAACGCCCAGCAGTCTTTAAGTGCATGATAACCCAAGGAAATCAAAGCCCTGTGCAGGAGGCAGGTCATTTAGAAGGCTTCACAGGTTTAAAGCCCACTTCTAATCATCTTATTTAATAGTAAATATTTACTGAATGCTCACTGCTGTCCAGCTCTCTGCTGACATCTGCGTATACCAGGCGTAGGGAATGACATTCCTTTCCACTGCTGTGGAAGCCTGAGCCCTTATCTTCCCTGCATGCTATAGTTCCACACTTGTTCATTTTGAGTCTTCTATTCAAAATTAAAACATAGCAGTGTGTGATCAGCACAGTGACTTAACATTGGAGTCCCATTCATGAGACCCTGTAAAGGAAATGCATATTTAAGTCTGTCCATGTCATTATTGACATGGAATACATACATTTTTCAAAACTGGAAATTTTAATATTATGAAATGCTTCATATTGAAAAAATGCACAGAGACTAAAAGTATAAAATCTACTCATGTGCCCTTATTCTTCTCATTTACTCATCTGCCATCTTTGCTTTCCTGTTATGTTTATGTTTATGACCTAGGCTGACCTTGAACCGTAGGTCCACCGGCCTCTCCTTCCCTGGGCTGGGATCGCAGGCGCTATGTCTGATAATGATGCCACGCCTTCTCTTCCTCCTTCCCCTCTTCTTCCCTTTCCCCTCCCCCACTCTTTTCTTCTTAGCCCTCATGATCCAAAAGTCACAATCCCCCTCCTCCACACCTTCCTTTCTCTCTCTCTTTAGAGTCAACATCTTATCTTATTTCACTGGTTCCCATTTTTACTCCTTCATAGTTTATCTGTTTTGTGCTTTTAAAATTTCGTTAAGGGGTATCCTTCACAGATGCATTTGCAGTTCACTTTTCCACTCAACATTGTGTTAGGAGCTACACTAATGCAAGAATGGTGCTCAATTTCTTTGAACTATTGTTTAAATCCTGTATCATATCCCTTTTGAGAGATGGTAGTGGTTAATCTTGTCAACCCTAAGTGTGTCTTCGGGTGTCCCCAGAGATGGCTGACTAAGAAGAAACTTGTCCTGACCATACAAGGTATCATCCCACATACTGGGGCCTTTGATGGAATAAAAAGGGGAAAGGAGGGCACAGCTAACACACTTTGTGTCACCGTGGCTTTCCCCACACTCCTGTGGGGATCTTCTGAAAGCCTGAGCAGCCAAATAAATCTCTCCTGCTTCATCTCCCTTACCTCTATGTTTATGTCAGAAACTTTTGTTCCAGTGATGGGACACAAACACAAGTGTCACTTAGCTGGTTTGCAATATTTTGCCCTGATATACTATACTAATAGGAACAAGCCAGCTACTCCTCTGGTCCAATTGGTTCTAATTTTAAAATAAAGTCTCTTAAATCTGAACAATTCTCCATGATCTACAATGACCATTAGTATCTTAAACATCTTTACCCAGCTCTTTACCCACTCCTGGCCTCTTCTCTGTCTACACCATTCCATGGAGTCAGATTGGGCCCCAGCCTGTAAATCCTTCAGTGTCTTCCCATCCTGGCTGCAATAGAAACTCCTCCTCTAGTGTACCTTATCTTGAAGTGGCTTTGTTCTTGAGTTGCTCTTTACTACATGAAGTCTACACTAATGTTTCTTGTAAGAACTGAAATTTTTTTTTTTTTTTTTTTTGAGACAAGGTTTCTTTGTGAAACAGTCCTGGCTGTCCTGGAACTCACTCTGTAGAGCTGTAGACCAGGCTGGCCTTGAACTCACAGAGATTCATCTGCCTCTATCTCCCAAGTGCTGGGATTAAAGGCATGTGCTGTCCGCCTTCACCTCCCCAACCCCAGATTATTTTCTAATGTCTCAAGAAGACTAAGAATGCTCTTTTCAGAACTTTACACAGGCAAAGTAACTTGGATGTCCCTTTGTTCTGTGACCTCACTTGCACAAAACCATATTCATAAGAACACTGCATGAGGACAGTTTTAGCTCACCGGTCTCCAAGTTTATTCACCCAACAAATGTTGGTTGAGGACCTGGCTGTTTCCAGGGATTTTGCCAAACAAACCAAGAGCTGCTTCTTTTGATGCCTACTTGGGGAACTGGAGTTCTTTGTCTCTTGCACAGAGGGTAACCTTTGGGCAACCCCTTCCAACCCATTGTCTTCCCACATTATTTATTTATAAGTCTTTAGGGTCAATATCCAGAGAAGTAAGTGTGTGTGTGTGTGTGTGTGTGTGTGTGTGTGTGTGTGTATCTGTGTGCATGCTCTATTCGCTGCCAAGGGTTATGGAGACATCAATACCAAAAGAAAGTTTTAAAATGAGGGGGAAATGCTTTCACTTCAAATCTATGATTATAATTAAAGTCTTTTAAAGCACCCCAGTTTTTTCGGTTGTTTCTTTCTTCTGTAAGCAAGTTTGTTTGTTTGTCTGATTTTTTATTCCCTCTTTAAAGGGGGGGGGGCTCACTTATTTTATTGTTTTATTATTCCCAGTTGCTGAGAAGGGCTATGAAAAACAGGTCTTTCAAACTAACTCGGGTAGTTCCCAATTTTGCCTGGAGAAAAATGGACAATCCACATTGTAATCATCTGCAGCTTGTATCTCAGAAAGATCAATCTCTAAAGACTTTTACCCTTCGAGTGAGTCTTTTTTGACCTGCAGGGAATGTTTGCTATTTTAAAACCCACGGGTCAAGGGTAAAACGGTCGACTTCTGAATGTTTCTGGAAGCATCAGGATTTAACTCGGCAATTACTTCAGATAGATACTGCGGTGGTTTGCCAGATAAGAGTTGTTACGCCCGGGATAAATCAGCTAGTAGTGGGTGGTGTCGCTGCTGGGTTCTTTGATATTTATCCATTTTCAAAAGATTAAACCACAGCAAAAATAAGAACGCTGGGGTTGACTCTGCACGCAGTCTCTGCCGGCCCTCCCCGCTTGCATGTTGCATGCAAATCAGCCGGCCAGACCCGGGACCACGCAGTCACTTTCGCGCCACTTTCCCAGGACCGCACAGCTCCATAAAGAACCGGCAGTACTAAGTCCCCAAAATGTTACTGTTTCAAAGCGCATTCTGCACTTTCCGAGGACACTCAGGATTACAACGGTCGGAACCGCTTCGATTTTTTTTTCCTGGGGCTTGGGCGCTTCAGGTGCTGCTAGGGCAGTCATCTTAGCTGGCAGGACCTGTGTCCCGGCGCGGGAAAGCCGGCGGCCCCGCCCCTCCGGCGGCGGAGTACGCGCCCCGCCTCTGTCCCGGGGCTGCTGCTTCTCCGGTTCGAAGTGCTTGTGGTCTCCGAAGATCTGTCCCCGTTCCTAGTGCCTGGGTACCCGCCACCAGCATGGAGGCTCGCCGCGCGCGGGTGAGGCCCGGCCGGGTGTACCGGGGCGGGGTTGGTGGGTGCTAGACGCAGGCGGGCCGGGGCCACTTCCCTCCGACTCTGCGGGTGAGCGCCGCTCTCTTGTCCCACGGCGCTGCTGATCGTCGCCAGGTTGGGGGAAGTCACAGATTGTTTTTCTTAGAATTTTTGCACTCAGGGTCTCTCTGGGCCAAGGTGATGCGTCCGCCGGTGCGCACGGGGTTGGTAGCGCTCGGGGAGCCTGTGGTACGTGCGCTCGAGCTACACGTGCGCGCCGGGGACTGGCCTCTGGCGGTGGTGTTCGGCGGTAGAATCCCAGCCTTTCCATTCTCGGAGACTTAGCCCAGTACTGCTCGCTCACGGCGGGTATGTGACTTCCACGCGTGAAGTAGTGGCCCTGGGACCCGCTTCCTCTGCTCTGAGGCCCCTTCAGCCACTCTGGATCTGTGGGTTTAGGGTTGAAGGCCTTGGGAACATCTCTTGAGAACTTGGGTTGTGCACGTGGGAAGAGGTATTGTTTTAGTCCCAGGCTGTAACTAAGCTCAGTTTAGGAATCCAGCGATGCAAGCCGTGCACCACGGCGGTTTAGTGTGCTTCCCTGCGTCCCCTCCTACCCCCCACCCCCTTACCTCACTTGCAGCTGCAAGCTGCCCCGAGTGGAACGTTACTTTTTTGCTCCAACGGAAGCCAGAACTTAGGTCCTGCCCTGAAGAGGCTTTGAAGAGTGGGGGGATGGGCGGAAAGGAAGACAGTGACGTGCTTGAAATAAATATCGGAGGTTCGGGACCCTTGTGGGGAAGTCTGGGTGGGTAGGCGGAGTCGTGGTTTGATAACGGATCTCCGCCCGTGGGGAATTGAGCTAGGTGCACATTGGTCACCTGACTGGAGGAGTCGGTTTCACCTCTCCGAGCTTCAGTTTTCCTCATTTAAGTGATAGTAACGATGTCACCTTCTCTGCAAAGAATTAGACAAACATTGCTAGCAAGTCTGCCGCCAAGAAACTCGCCGTAAATGGAATTAGAGTTATGTCTGCCAAGAAAGCTCACTCCAGGCATGGCCATTTGCTCTGCTTTTCTGTGTCTTTTCCACCAAGGAGCTATTTGGCTGGTGAATGACTCTTGGCCTGTCCTGGCTTGTTACAGCTTAGCGTGTTTTCGGTGGAATGCCTCCCTTGAGGCTTATATGGAGGTAGATTGATTAGCAAAGTGGGGAGAATCGAAGTCATTAAGGAGCTGTGCTGTTTTAGGGGATCTTCTGGTTTTTGCATTATGCTGCACCTTGTTGCCTTGGGCTTTTGGGATCCCTTCAACTCCTAACAACACACATGTAATGAGGGGAGATTGGGCAGCCATCATCTGGGAAATAATTTTATTGAATCTGAGACTGAAATGCAAGTGTTTGGTGAGGAAGGAAGTCCAACTCTCCACCTAGACATTCTCTGTCCCCCTAACACATCTGGGCACTCTTGTGTGGGGCTGGTAAAAGCTTTCCCTTTCAGGTTTTCAGTGAAAAAAACAAACTGCTATTCTTTGACTCTAAGACTATAAGAACTAATGCAATCCTTCAGAAATATTGTGTCCTAAGAAATGGCAAAAAATGGCTGTACTAGTTAAGTTGCATTTTTCTAGTGAACAGTACAGGGCTATAAATGGGAATGAATGGAGCATTTTCATATATCCAGGCTTTTTCACACACATACACACCCTGGGACTGGAGATTCACCCGAGGACTTTGCTTGCTGGCAAATGTTTACCACTGAGCTCTACTTGTAAAAATTTCAAGTCTTAAGGAGCCATGAGAAAGCTCCATGGGGACCATGTTCATAGAGAGCTCAGATGGAATCAGGTGTTCTACTTGGCCCTTCAACTTGTATCATGTGTTTATGGGCTGATAATACTTTTGTAAGGACTTGTGCAGAACCTCTGTACCCCCTCCTCACTGGAACAGGGCCTATT
Organism: Cricetulus griseus; assembly: GCF_003668045.3. Lineage (NCBI taxonomy): Eukaryota > Metazoa > Chordata > Mammalia > Rodentia > Cricetidae > Cricetulus > Cricetulus griseus. The sequence continues at coordinate 102,685,119 of NC_048599.1, read as the reverse complement.
TGGATGACTGCCATCTTAAAGCACAGGACCTGCCCAATTTTTGTAGTTTGGGAAATTAGCATCACACTGCAGAGCCCAAAGCTTACATAAAAAGACCTCATTAGCTTGATTTTTGGCTGAGGGAGAAAAATTGCTCTGCCATCTTGCACTTTTGAAATCTCCTTTGAGAAGTACAGTTCAATTAGAAAAAATGAGGTTGGATTTTAGGAGCTGGCATTAAAATCTGGAGTTCAATATAATGCTGAATGCTTAGGACTGTATGGTGGGAAGAGAAGTAACTGCAGATGTTTGGATAAATTGATGAATATCATTGAAATGTTCTCCAGAAGAGATCCTTTCTGAGAATTTGACCTGAGTTGAAGAAAAAAAATTTTTTGGTAACAATTGCCAATCTCATTTTCTCTGTAGGGCCTAAAAAAAAAAGTGTGTTCATCTCTTCTGCTGTTTAAACCTACGAGGCTGAGAAATGATGTTTTTAGTAGTCCTGTGCTGCATGAAGCATCCCACTTAATGGTTTTGCCATTTCTCTTTTCAGCAAAAGGCTCTCAAAGTAAAGAACTTAAAGAATGTCAGATATATGAAGTTGATTTCCATGGAAACATCGTCATCCTCTGATGACAGTTGTGACAGCTTTGCTTCTGATAATTTTGCAAACACAGTAAGTGCTGCCTGAGAATAAACAGAATCGAGTCTGCAATGCTCCAAATGCCCCAAAATGCTTTGTGCACGATTAAAACCGCTTGCTTTTTGCCTGCATTTCTATACAGCTGTTAGGAAAATATGGCATGCACTGTAATTTCATTTTGCTCTTTGCTGTGGTTCTAGGTAGTAATTGTTGGAGGTAGATTAGCTGCTTATTGTGTCCTTTTGAAATGTCGCCGAACCTAACACTACTGATGACTTGCTGTAACAACTCAGAAATCATTTGTAAACCTCTGGACCATTTTTCTTTGTAACAAAAGCCAGACTCTTGTAGTGCACTTGTAAATGTGATTTGCTCTCTGCACAGTTTATGGAAAATTGGTTCTTGAAAAAGAAAAAAAAATCCACAACCACATTTATTTATCTTACAGAAACCTAAATTCAGGTCAGATATCAGTGAAGAACTGGCTAATGTTTTTTTTATGAGGACTCAGATAATGAATCTTTCTTCGGCTTTCCAAAGGGTGAGGTACAAGATGTATTAAGCCATTGTGGATTTTTACAGAAACCAAGGCCAGATGTCACTAACGAATTGGCCAGCATTTTTCATGCCGACTCTGATGATGAATCGTTTTGCGGTTTTTCAGAGAGTGAGATACAAGATGGAATGGTGAGTTGGAGAAGTTCACCAGTATCAAGAAGTGAGGTACATTTAGAGTCTGGAGAGATCTGCTCTGTGACCTCCTCCTCCCCTCATACCCATAGCTCTCCTTTTAGTCCAGCTAGGAAACTATTGACCAGATCATGAATGTTTTCTTCATGTCTTAAAGCCATTTTTTGCTAGTATCCTGCTTGTAGGTATTATTACATTTTTTGTTTTTGTTTTTGTTTTTTTAAATCTTGGAAATTTGTTAAATAAAATTGGCTAACCTTCAGATTGCTGTTAGCTGCAGATCTGGCCTAATCACAGATGTCCTAAAGATTAGCTATATTGGCACTTATGTGCAGGTGCCCAGCCCAGTGCTGGCATGGAGTTGACAGAGCTGTTCTAGTTGTACCTGCATCTTGGGAACCTCTTAGGACCACGAAGATAATAAGTAGGGCCTTTCCTGTCTCTGTGTTCGCTTGCTCTCTGGTCTGCTTTGCCTGCCTGCCTATGCTTCCCTCCTCACTCAGCTGTCACTTCGAGGATGCCACCTGCATGCCTGTGCTCTACTCCCTGAACACTACGTGCTTAGACTCTCCTAAGGAAGTGGGGTGCATATACATTACAGTCACCTGCATGTTATTTTCTTCACCATGCCTGACAACGTTCCCTATAGGCTATCACTTGAATGACACTGACAGCACTCGCCCCAGAACTATTTTATCACCATCTGTACCCATGCATGCTTTCTTCCCCTAATAAAAAGACTTTGGTCCCAAATGGTGTTGATGGGCATTTGTTAGCTGGGGACAGTCTGCAGATCTGGATGTGACCCATTGTCTTCAATACCTCTTTGTAGGTATTACCTTGTGATGAATAAAATGCCAGTTGATTGAAAAGTGCCAAAAATTCATGGAAGTTTTGTTATCTCGATCTATCCATAGACTACTAAAAGCTGCTCATGGGGATCCTTATTTGTTGGTACTGGGAATCAAACCCAGGGTCTTAGATGTACTAAACATAAACTCTACCACTGAACCACATCCTCATTCTGTTCACTTTTTTGAGGGGCTGGGGAGATGGTTCAGCTTGCCTTGTAAGTATAAAGACTGGAGTTTGGTCTCCAGAAACCTACATAAATGCTTAGTGGGTATTGTGGCTTATCTGTAATTCCAGCTTCTCAGAAGGCAGAGATAGGATCCCTAGAGCAAGCTGGCTAGCAAGATATGGTACATCAGTGAGCTCTAGGTTTGATTGAGAGAACCTGTCTCAATTAGAAAGGTCAAGGATGGTTCCTGATATTAAACTCAGGCCTACACACGCGTACTCACACATGTGCACACATGAAAAAAGGGGGGGGGTAATGCTGTCGTGAACGTTCATGTCCAAAGCTTTTATGTAGATATGTGTTCTTGGATCTATATCTAGGAGTAGATGGCTGGGATATCTAGAGACTGTATAACTTTTGAGCAAGCTATACAAGTTGACAGATTTAGCTATACAAGTTGGTATGAAGTGATACCTAATTTTAGGTTTTTTTTTTTTTTTTTTTTTTTGAGACAGGGTTTTTCTGTAGCTTTGAAGCCTGTCCTGGTACTCACTCTAGTAAACGAGCCTGGTCTCTGCTTCCTGAATGCTGGGATTAAATGTGTGCACCACCTCTGCCCAGCCGTGATATCTCATCTAGATCTTGACTTAGAAAAAGTTAGAGTGGTACCTAAACTAGTCAAATTCAAAGACTAGAATGATGGTGGTTGCCAGGGACTGGTGGTAGGAGGAATTAATAGTTTTTGCTTGTTTGTTTTTGAGGCAGGGTCTGGCAGTGTAACTCAAGCTAGCCTAGAACTTACTGTGCAGCCCTTATTTTTAAGGAAATGGGAGGGCAGGCAGGAATTTCCATGTTTTAAAAAATGATTCAGAAGCATAGTGAAAGTGGCTCAGTGGCTCAGACAAGCAGCCAAGTGAGGCTGTTCTCCCATTGTATTCATCTTCAAGTCTTGATTTTTATTACCCATGGTCCTTGCTGTCCACCTATGGCTGATTTGCTCTTGTCCTTTATTCCAAAAGGATTTTGTGGTAGTCATTGTTGCTGCTTGTCTGCCAATCAGCAGGTCGTTAACAGCTCCCTTGCTCTGTTTAACTGTAGAGACTGCAGTTGGACAGGGAAGGCTGCAGGACCCGAAGTCAGTGCCGTCACTCCGGACCACTCAGGGTAGCCATGAAGTTTCCAGCACGAAACACCCGGGGCCCAGCCAACAAAAAAGCAGTCCCCTCTAAACCCTCTGAGAACTCTGCAAATGATTCCCATTCTGACTCTGAAGAAGAAGAAGATGGCATGAACTTTATGGAGAAAAGGGCTTTAAATGTAAAGCAAAACAAAGCAATGGTGGGTGTCTGGATGCATCGCAACCCTTCCCAGCTTTTCTCTGAGCAACTCATTTCTTCTACCTCTCTCTTAAGAACTGTTTCCATGTAGTTGTGAAGACTTCATGATATGTTTTGAATATTTATATTTGTTTTCATTTATGTGGAGGAGGGGGCTGTACTGTAAGTGCATTATCCTTGGAGGCAGGAAGAGGGCATTTGTATCCCCTGGAACTGGAGTTAGATATGGTTGTAAGCTACCATGCTGGTGCTGGCAACTGAACCCAAGTCTTCTGCAAGAGCAACAAATGCTTTTAACTGCTTAAGCCTTCTCTCCAGCCCCTCCAGCTTCTTATTAAACTCTTTTGAGAGCTGGGATAAGTAAGCATAGGGGGGAATTCCGAAGCTTGACTGTGTCAACTTACTAAACAGAAAGTTGAGGGATAGTGATATTTCCGCAAATTGCCTGTTGTCACCAGTTATAATTTTTGTTTACTTTCTTCCCCTCTTTAGCTTGCAAAACTCATGTCAGAATTAGAAAGCTTCCCTGGCTTATTCTCTGGAAGACATTCCCTCCCCGGCCACAGATCCAAAGATGTAAGTGCTTCTTTCTAAACTTGTTTTGGACAAGCCCAGGGCAGATCTTTATTTAGGATCTTATTTTTCTATTGGGGGACAGGGTCGCTAGAAATAGCCTTCTTAAGGCTCTGGTGACACTTTGGCTCTACCACCCTGTTGCCGAGCTCCTTTTGATCATTTCTCTTCTTCACACTAGCATCAAGGAAGATTGACAGCTCGTTTCTATGTCCCCAAGCAGCATGTTTTTTTTATACATGCTAGATGCAAAATAGGTATTTTTTTTTTTAAACAGATTGAGGGAAAAGAAAGTACACAGTTTCTTTGTCAAGTCATATCCTAATAATGGTATTTGATTGTGTCCCAAGGGACTAAGCTGGTGTGAAGGAGGTGGATAAAATATGTTGTGTTGGCTATGGCAGAAAAGAAAAGCCTGCATTTCCCTGCTTCCCCATGGGGAGTCAGGCTGGAAGCCAGCAAGGAATGCAGGGAAGAACCCCAAGCATTCTTTGTATAATATGTATAATATGGAGATAGCATGTATGTTCCAGGAGTCTAGAGATGTCATAGGAAAGGCTTTTGGGTCAGGATCTCAGGTTTTACATATTTAGTAACTGAAATAGAAGAGTAAATGGCAGAAGAATTAGATAGAAGAATAAGTAAAAATTGCAGTGGCTGTATGGCTTTGGGGTTTGTTGTTTGCACATCATGAAAAGTGCAAAGAAAATACGAAAATGGAGCTCTTTTTTACCTAGAACTCCTTGAGGGAAGGTCGCAGGTTCTCTAGAGTGCTTCTTCTCTCTGTAATAGAGCAAGTGGATCTATATCTTGTGTTTCGTTCACCAGTCAAAGCCACCTAGAAGACGCACATTCCCAGGTGTCGCTTCCAGAAGGAACCCGGAACGAAGAGCCCGACCGATTACCAGATCAAGGTCCCGGATCCTGGGGTCTTTGGGTGCTCTGCCCACAGAGGAGGAAGAGGAAGAAGAGGAAGAGGATAAGTACATGCTAGTGAGAAGGAGGAAGTCTGTGGACGGCTACATGAATGTGAGTCCTCACTGGTGTCTCCTCTTATGTCTCCCATCTTCAGGAAGCTTAGCTTTGAACACACAGCCTCAATCAAACCATTCCGAGTCATTAATGCTGCATGAGCAGACTTAATTTTGTTAGCAGACAAGAGTCGGATTTTTCAACTTATCAATATTGTAGGAAGTATTTCTATGCTTTTGGACAGTTATCCTTACAGTAAATTTATGGGCTGCCGCCTGTCTCCATAAGCAAGAAAGCTTTTCAAGATTGAGTTTTCTGTGAAAGGTTTCAAAGGAAGCATCTTGAGATTTAGGGCTGCACAGGGGATTTCAGCTTCATGCTTCTTATTCAGGACGATGACATGCCCAGAAGTCGTCGCCCTGGATCCATGACCCTTCCACATATAATTCGCCCAGTAGAAGAAGTTACAGAAGAAGAGATCAAGAACATTTGCAGCAACTCTCGAGAGAAGATCTACAACCGATCACTGGTGAGTGCCCCAAGGTGATGTTTGTCTGGAAACAGGCAGCACCCTCCGGAGGACAGACAGCATGCCCTAAGGGGCTGCACATGGTGTATGGTCTGTACATTCATGCCTGTGTAGTTTTGTTTTGTTTTTTCATAAACGGGAAGAAGAGTTTTATAGTATGCCTGGGATTGAATTAGTGTGCCTGTGAAGTCTGCAGTAGGGTTATGTCTTAGTTTAGAAGTTGATGAATTCAGCTGGAGTTCACTGCGTGTTGTTTGTTAGGGTGTATATATCGACAGCTACTGGAAATGCAGGGAAATGCAGTGGTGAGCCAAAGTTTTTTTTTTTTTTTTTTTTTTTTAAGAAATGGATTTGGGAGAAGGAAAAAATGGATTTGGGTGGAATTTTCTTTTTCCAATTCTGGGGATCAAACCCAGGAACTCAAGTGGGTTAGCCTTGTACTCTGTCCTTGAACACCCCACCAAGTAGTTTTGATGATAACACCATTATATCGCCAATAGAGTAGGAAGCGTCGATTGAGTTACTTTTCATTGTATATGTAGGTGCTAAGTGAACTTCATAGATCAAGTCTCAGGTCCCTTTTTACCAGTGTGGATGTTCTTTGTGCCTTTTTTGTTTGTTTTTTCTCTACAAAAAGCAGCATTTGCTTCTCTCATCTGGTCCTTTTTTCAGGGTTCCACTTGTCACCAGTGTCGCCAGAAAACCATTGATACCAAAACAAACTGCAGGAACCCAGACTGCTGGGGCATCCGGGGCCAGTTCTGTGGTCCCTGCCTTAGAAACCGCTATGGTGAAGAGGTCAAGGATGCTCTGCTGGACCCGGTAGGGGCCTTCAAAGGTTGGGGAGGGGCTTGAGCGCTTAGTAGCAGGAGTCTATGGTTATGGTGTGGTGCTCGCTGCATGGGCATAACTGTCCAGACAGCTTGGGCCGCTGCTCAGAAGTTGATTTTCTTCATGCCTGGTGGTGGTTGCATAACTTTCTTGAATTGTCTTATGAGTGTGGGTGGGTGAGTGTGTTACCAGGGCCTTACATATGCTAGGCAAAAGCTCTCACACTGAGCCAGAAACTCAGACCCCTGTTTTATGATTTAGTTATTTAATATATATATATATATATTATATATATATATATATATATATATATATATATATATTACAGGGTGTAACAATATGTCTTTCTGCCAGGCTGCCCAAGTTCCACCCGCCACCACGTTAAGGTCCCAAGTAACACACAGAGACTTATACAAATGTTGCTTGGCCAAAGACTAGGATTTCTCACCTGCTAACTCATTCTTTATTATCATAAATCTATATATTTTATAAAACTTATCGGACACCAGCGGTAAGTGTTCTGTCTTCCCGGGCTCACATGGTGACTCTGCACTTTCTCTTCCCTTTCCCAGAATCCTCCTTGACTCCTGGTCCCATCTATCTTGTTTTCCTATTGGCCAACAGTACTTTATTTATCAACTAATAAGGCAATCATATACACAGAAGGACCTCCCCCATCAACAGGGTAGCAAGGCGGTAGTGGCACAGGCCTTGGGAGGCAGAGGCAGGCGGATCTCTGTGAGTTCCAGGCCAGCTTGGTCTACAGAGCAAGTTCCATGACAGGCTCCAAAGCTACACAGAGAAACCCTATCTCGAAAACAAACAAAAAAATCAGAGAGTAAATGAGTTGATACTAAGTACTTTAATGGCTAAAGAAAGAGAACTGATGGATGGAGGGGATGTGATGCTTAGCTTCAGGGTGCTTTCCCACAATTCTTTAGAACTGGCACTGCCCACCCTGTCGAGGAATCTGCAACTGTAGCTTCTGCCGCCAGCGTGATGGACGGTGCGCCACGGGAGTCCTGGTGTATTTAGCCAAGTATCATGGCTTTGGGAATGTGCATGCTTACTTGAAAAGGTAATGGCCATTGCAGTTTTCTCTTTGATGTCTGAGTCTTACTTTCGTTTATGTGCCTTATATATATAAGATGATAGAAGTCTGAAGAGTGGCTCTCTTGGGGCAGGGGAATGTTAGTGGAAATACATCTTCGGTTGAGCCAGTCATGGATATAACATTCAGGTTGGATGTCTAAGACACATGCATTGACAATACAATACGTTTGTTAGGGATCCATAAAAAACTTTTTTTTTTTTCCTGAGACATGAATTTGGTTTTCCAAAGAGAATTATTGGTTGAAAACCATCTTGACATCTTCCCCCTTTGTTTTTCACAGTCTGAAGCAGGAATTTGAAATGCAAGCCTGAAGATTCTCCGCCTGCCTTTCGGCTTCTCAAGGCCCTTTTGTTCTTGATAATGTTCTTGATGGGGAGCTGAGTAAGAATCTTGGTGAGCAGTCTGTCTTAGAACTCGGTCAGGTTAATCTTGTTAGATTCACACTTGTTTCTGATACATCACGGAAGGCATACTATTAGTTACACTTAAGCTACATGTAGTTTCCCAAAGCTTGCCCTGGCCCTACCTTGTAGCCTCCCTATTCCCACGGTCCTTTGCCACCACTTTTTGAGTTCTTTTTAAGCGGCAGTTTTAGAAAGCATATTTGTCTTATTGGTGTTGAAACAGTCTCAGGATATACCCATAAACCAAGCACTTAGGTTGTGAACCAACGGTTCTAATGAATTGCAGAGAACAGCCCTTTAGCTTGTTCACACAGAATCATGCAGTTAGTGTTCAGTGTGTTGGCTGATGTTTGAAATGGGTAAGGCTAGGTCACAAAGTTCTGAAAACGGTGTGGAAAAATTAGTCATTGTTGGGAAGTGGAGTATAGCACAGTGAATGACTTTTTGGAGACTAAAACTCCTTTGTATCATGCTCGGTGTATACCTTGTCACAGTTGAGACCTGGTTGCTGCTGTCCTTAAGTTAGAGTGGTTCGTCCTGCTTACACAGTCACCCAAAGGTTTGTGACAACATGGTACCATAATTACTTAAGTAGAAAAGGCATGCCTGGACATTGAGATGCCGGGAATCTGCAGTGGGCCAATTTGAAATCTTGATGTTATGCATCAGAAACTTGACTTAAATAACTTCACTTTGGTTCCTGGCAGTTTCCTGAAGAGGATGCCCTTGGGGTCGTGTCCAGGGTTTCTGTTTAGGTTCTGAACAATTTTGTAACAATGAGCAGTGACCATTTAGAGATGGGTAGATTTAAACCACTTGTTAACGAGTTACCTCTGCCAGTTTATGGGCGGATGTTATGAGTTACCTTCCCTCCCTTTTCCTTTAGTCAGGTCATTTGGTAAGTGGAACCTGTGGCTGTGCCCCACTCTCTGATGCTCATTAGTGTAAATACAGCTTTTGCTCTGTAATGCTTTTATACAAAGGTTTTTATTTTAATAATAAAACATTTTGTTCTAACTTGTGTTTATTTTTTGCTTATAATCAATATTACCATCGTAATCCCTTTCTGCCCTAGAGTTTTGAAAGGGCATTTCTTCCTCTTCTGAAACTTTCTCTTTTGGATTAAGTTTCTGAGGCCCACAGCCAGTTCTTTTGAACAGGATCCCATTTGATGATATGATCTTAGCCGCAATCAGACTACAATAGCCGCATTGACTGACAGAACACAGCATGTGCTTGGGAAGTTTTGTGTGTGTGTGTGTTCCTTTATCATTCACAATACTTGGCCACTTTTCAAATACTTACTAAATGTGTTCCATGCCTTGAGGTTTCAAGACTTTGAGAACCAGATCATACAAAAGACAAAAACTTGAGAGCCAGGCTTGGTGGTACATGGAATCCCAGTTCACAAGGGACTGAAGCAGGAGGATTGCAAATTTGAGGAAGGCTGGGTGCCCAGTCAAACCTAGCTGAGAAAATGCTGGGAGGAGGTGGAGGCTCCTTAGGACCAGGGGTAAAGGCTTAGGAGAATGTGGGCAGGGAACTCAGGGTGGTGGATTATCTACATAAATGTCAGAAACTGGAAGCTTTAGCAGCTTTAGCAGCATGTCTGGGGAAGAGGAAGCCAAAGGTGCCAGGTACTAGTCAAAGTAATAGGGGGACAGTAGGGAAGATGGGTAAGAAGCACAGAGAAGTTGACAGGTTTCAGAGATAGGCTTTATCTATATACTATCCATATAGTACCATTTTATCCATAAAGACATTGAAGAGAACGAATAAGGAACATAAGCAAAGCCACTCATACTTTTACTCAGTGTCCTTGGAAATTTTGGGGTTTGCAATACTGGGTGTCAAATTGAGGGCCTGTAGCAGAAACTTATGGAGAAGTTGAGGCAGTCAACTGGAATTCCCAATTGAGTTTTCATATCCAAGGGTGAGTTTTGGGTGTCCAGCTTCCCAGTCTTGCTGCAGGCATTCTTAAACTTTGGGATAAGCAATAATCACATAGCTAGTCACATAACGTCTAGTTGTTCTCATGGATACACATTAAGAATTTTTAGTTTTGCTTACAAGGCAAAAGTGCTTGCCACCAAAGCTGACAACCTGAATTTGAGCCCCAGAACCCACACGGTGAAAAGACTCCAAGTTTTCCTCTGAACCTCCATCCATAGTTGTGTTGTGGCAAACATTCACACACACCACACCACACACACACACACACACACACACACACACACACACACACACACTTAATACTATAGAAAGAATCCTGAAGTAATACTTAAGTAGTGTAGAAACATGGAATTAAACAGATAGTTCGGAAGAATTACAATGTGGAAAATGCTTTCCTGGGCCACCTAGAAGACTGTTGTGAGTTCATAATAAACAAGCCAAGTTCCCTTTCCCCACTTGCTTTGGAGACAATTTACAATGACAGGTATCCATATTTCTGCTTTCTCTTGTTTTTGCTTGGTCACTCATATTTTAATTGACGGTCCTCAAGTTTTTCTTCCCATTTGAGTAGCTGTAAATGTTCTGTTGCTTCTTTGACCGTCATTGTGGCTGTGGGAAGTAGAAACCACCACTGAAGCTTGCCTGAGCTTCCTTCCAGGACTTGACCATTTTGAGACTGATGCTTAAGGAGGAAAATATGTAAATAAAATTCCTTTATGCAAATGCTTCCAGCTACTCTCATTGCCAGCCAAATTTTTGTAAATCATGATAAACAGATGCTACTGAACTAAATGACTAAGTGAAATTATGGATATCAAGTCTATTTATCTTATTTTTCAGTGTTGGGGAGGGAGAAAAAGATATTAACTAAATTTTCTCTGCCTGCATGATGATTAGGGCAGACACCAAGAACTCTATTAATTGATTTCAGTAGGCACAATGAGGGGACTAACCCATTGGAGAGCTACCCTAAAAGGCAGAGCTGTGGAAATTTAGTTGATTTTACCATAGAACCAGGCAGGCTTCGAAAGCAATCTAGCATCAAGCTTACTGGGTTTCTTCTCTGGTTAGTGTTTTGCATTTTGTTACTCTTTTTTTCTTAAAAAGATTTTTTTTGATCCACTGGGTGGTGGAGCGTACTTGGGAGGCAGAAGAAGGCTGATCCCTCTGAGTTCAAAGCCAGCCTGGTCTACAGAGTTAGTTCTAGGGCAGCCACAAACAGCTAAGGCTGCACAAAGAAACGCTGTCTCGAAAAACCAAAAACATAAAAACAATAATCCAAAACTACAGAGTAACCCTGTCTCAAAAAAATTGAAATAAAATTTACCATTTGAAAATGTACAATATGTTGGTTTCCAGCACATTTACAGGAGGTGTAACTTCACTGTAACTGCAACTGCAGAACATTCTCTTGTCCTTCCCACAGTCTCTTTAAAGTAGCAGTTCTCAACCTTCCTAATGCTGCCACCTTTTAATACCTCGTGTGGTGACCCCCCCAACCATAAGATTACTTCATTGCTACTTCATATATACAGTTTTGCCACTGTCATGAATTGTAATTATCTGAGATCTGATCTATGGGGTCAAAACCCACAGTTGAGAACGACTGATCTAAAGACTTCCCACCCCCCACACCCATTCATACCTTCCATTTTTTTCCTTCTCCAAGCTCCTGAGCCCATCTGCCTTCTTCTCTAGAATTGCCTATTTTGGATGGTTGGAGAGCACAAGATACAGTGTTCCACTTATGTTTCTGTTGCTGGGATAAACATCATGATCTCAAAAGCAACCTGGGACAGTAAGGGAAGTAGAGTGAGGAACCAAGGAGGAGGGGCGTGCTACTTGCTGGCTTGTCTCCAGTGGCTTGCTCACCTTGCTATCTTATATACCCCAAGGAAAACCTGCTCAGGGGCAGCACCGCCCACAGTGAGCTGGGCCCTCCCACATCAATCATTAATCAGAAAAATGCCCTGCGGATGTGCACACAAGCCAATCTGGTGGAAGCAATTTCTTAATTGAAATTCCTGCTTCCCAGATGACTTGAGCTTATGTCAAGTTGACGAGAACCAGCTCAAGAGGGGTTGTGTTTGCTTCTTTCACCAAGTGTCGTGTTCCTCAGGCTTACCAGTATTGTAGTGTGTGTCAGTATGCATTTCCTACTTCTACTTAAATAAGATTCTTGACCCAGTGTAGTGGCACACGCCTTTAATCTCATTGCTCAGGAGGAAGAGGCAGAGGCAGTGATCTCTGAGTACAAGGCCAATCTGGTCGAGATAGTGAGTTCCAGAACAGCCAGGGCTATATTATCTCATAAAAAAAAAAGATAGTTATATGGCAATATCACAACTCATACACACCACCATTGGTGGATATTTTGGTTGTTTTCACTTTGGAGCTAGTGTGGATAAGACTGCTGGCAGCATTGGCCTAAATTCCTAATTTCATTCATCTTGGTAGAATGTAGAATCGCTAGACCATTTGACAACTCTTTAAAATCATTTGAGGAATTGCTAGATCCTCAAATCTAGGTTCTCAACCTGTGGGCCATGACCCCTGGCTGGGGTTGAATGACCATTTCACAGGGATCACCTAAGACCATCAGAAAACAGATATTTTCAATATGATTCATAACAGTAGCAAAATTACAGTTGTGAAGTAGCAATGAAAATAATTTTATGGGGGGGGATTACCACAATGTGAGGAACTTTATTAAAGGGTCACATGTGGCCTTAGGAAGGTTGAGAATCACAGCACTAAATTGCCTTTTTCATAGGTTTGTAGTGTTCCTTTGTATGTGTGTGTTTATGTGTGTTTCTGTGGACACAACTCAGGCTTTCACACATGGTTGGCAATCACTTTACTACTACTGAGCTACATCTCCAGCTGGAAATCTCAATTTTAATGAAGTCTACTTCATCTATTTTTTTTTAAATTTCTAATATATTTTTAAAAATTTTATGTGTGAGTATTTGACTACATGTATGTAACTGCACTATGTGTGTACAATGTGCATAAACCTAATTAGGACATAAGCCTATCCTCAGATATAAAATATTAAAATGTTTTATAATTTTAACTTTTTTGTTCCATATATTTTGAAGGCTATAAATGTCTTTTAATTCCTTATTATAGAAAATTGGAATTCCATAATTGAAACTACCCACAATCCTACCACTTACAAGTGGCTGCAATTAGAGTTTGGTTTCTTGGGCTGAAGATGCATTAAGATTACAGAATTTTACCTTTTTTTATTTTTCCCCCCCTTTGGTTTGTTCGAGACAGGGTTTCTCTGTGTAACAGACCTGGCTGTCTTGAAACTCACTCTGTAGACCAGGCTGACTTTGAATTTACAGAGATCCGCCTGCCTCTGCCTCCCTGGTGCTGGGATTAAAAGCGTGCACCACCAACACCTGACTCCTTTTTCAGCTACTCCATAGAGGAGGATAATGAATTCAAGATCTGCCTGGCTACAGCATGGATTCATGCCTAACCCGAGTGCTTTTGACTTTAAAAGCACAAGTTCTTAACCTCGCACACCCCAGCTCCTAAATTAAGTTTCCAGCACACACACACACACACACACACACACACACACACACACACACACACACACACACACACAGAGTTAGGAAACATCCTTTTAAATATGCTCTCTAGCCGGGCGTTGGTGGTGCACGCCTTTAATCCCAGCACTCGGGAGGCAGAGGCAGGTGGATCTCTGTGAGTTCGAGACCAGCCTGGTCTACAAGACCTAGTTCCAGGACAGCCTCCAAAGCCACAGAGAAACCCTGTCTGGAAAAACCATAAACGAACAAACAAACAAACAAAAAAACATAGCCTTTGGGGCCCTATCTCTTGGATAGTCATAAATATTGGGACTAAATGACACATAGTAATAGGATGATGTTTACTACTGTCTTTTTTTTTGGGGGGGGGGAGGGTTCGAGACAGGGTTTCTCTGTATTGTTTTGAAGCCTGTCCTGGAACTCGCTCTGTAGACCTGGCTGGCCTCAAACTCACAGAGATTCACCTGCTTCTGCTTCCCGAGTGCTGGGATTAAAGGCGTGTGCCGCCAACGCCCAGCCTACTACTGTACTAAGTAGCATGACTACATAGACTTTCATTCAGTTAGTCTTCACAGTCTTTGACCTCAAAGATAGAGGCGTGTGCCACCATCTATTGAATTCTCTATTTAAAAAAGAGATGTGTTAAAGATTTATTTATATTATTTTATGTTTGAGTGGTTTGAGTGTACCATGTCCATACAGTGCTCTCAGAAATGAGGACAGTATCAGATACCCTAGAACTGGAGTTACAGATAGTTGTGAGCCACCATGTGGGTGCTGGGAACTAAACCCCAGATCCTCTGTAAGAGCAGCCAGTGCTCTTCACCACTAAGCCTCTCCAGTCCCACTCTATTCTATCTTTTTAGATTATCATTTATTTGTGTGTGTGTCTACATACATGTATGCACATATATAGAATGGGTGGTGAAGCCAGAGGACAACTCTAGGAATGATTTTTCAGAGAAAAAAATTGTATCACTTTTATGTGTATGTAGCAGTAGGGAATAAGCTCACTGTCTGAGGCAGGTGTTTTCTCACTGAACTATACCAGCAACTTTCAAATTTAAATTTTCTTCTCCCGTCTTAGAAATGTCAGCATTTCTCCAGGTTTAAAAGCTACCTTTCCTTACTTTACTCCTTGCCCTCCTTGTCGTTCCGTCCAGCTCTCATTTGCTCATTGCTTCTTTCTCATCCTACCTGCTTGGGTCCTTTGCCACCTACTACTCATTGTGCCAACGAAAGATGTTTCTGGTGGGAACCTGTGTTTTTCTCTCTGGAAGTTTTTGAGGTTTGATTTTCCTGGGTACTGAGATTTCATGATGGTACTTCTTGGTGACTTTTGCTTTGATTCTCCCCCTACCCCCATTTCTTCTGGCTGACACTCTTCAGTTAAAGTGACCCTATTCTGCTAGGGGAAACTTTTTTGTATTAAGTATAATACAATTTTGTTGTTGCTTTTATGTGTGGATTTTTATTATGGAATTCTTCATTATTGTGTAGCAGATCTTCTGCATGGATCCTCTGTGTTTGCTATGAGACCCCGGGAAGCTCAGGCCTCCAGGATCCCTCCAGGATCTCAGCCCAGGACGTCGGTCACCCCAATCACTGGGCGGAGTGGAAAGCTTGATGCAAACTGCACGAGGCTTTATTATAGTTGTTTAACGAGCTAACCCCATGTTAGCTCGGGTCTTTCATCCACCCACCATGGTGGATGGCTAGGAAAGACAGCTCGAAGCATCTGCATAGAGATCTTGTAGGGCAGCGTAAGGGGAGTGTCTAGGGGCACACACAGGCTCAGGATTGGTGTGCCTCCAGGCTTGGAGGTTTGCCCTGTGTTGATTGGTCAACTGGTTGTTATGGCCCATAGGCCTTCCCAGGGTGGTTGCTGTGCTCTGTGTGTCATTGCTGTGCACTTGTCCGTAAAGCACACCTAGAGCCGTAAAACATAGCACTAACTTCTGATTGGTTCCTTGCCACGAGGCAGGCATCTAACCTCCTAGTGACTAAGACAAGGTCAGAAAAGCATGTGTTTGGCTGTTATGGCTGCCGAAAGGGGCAGGCATCTGACCTTAGTGACAAGACAAGGTTAGGCAAGTGGGTGTTCGGCTGTTATGGCTGCCGAAATGGGGAGCTGGTCCCTTCATTTGCATTTTTTTCTTTCATGGAGTCTGTGTCTGTCTATACTTACAGAAGGCTGCAAATTCTTAATCTAGGTTCAGTTATGTAGAATTGCTATTTATGTACAACAACATGGTCAAATATCAGCCATTTCATATAGTTAAATGAACAGTTTTGTTTTTAGCCACATTCTCAACTTCCAGGAGTCCATTCCTGTCCTGTGATTATTCATTTTTCATAGCGTCATTTTTGAGGGGCATAGAATTTATTTCAAATTTCTCAGCTCCTTCAGTTACTTTTTATCCTGTTGTCTGACTGCTGGTTTTCTTTCAGGTTTCTCAGAGTCAGCATGTCTTTAGGAATGGGGCCATTGGAAGGCTGACATGATCTGAGGGTGAATCTGAATGGCTGCCTGTTTATTGGAAGCAGGCTATACCTTATATACTCTGTAATTACATCATAGTTTAACCACAAACAATATTGAAAATACACTTAATGATTCTGGGGTGAAAGCAGTTATCAATGTCATTATAGCATTTTTCTTGAAGCAAAAAAAAAAAGTAAGTTTAGCAAGAGTCTTAATGCCTATTGTCCTCCAAGCTTCAGTAACCCCATTAGGTACCCTCTTACACTTCCTCCTGCACGGTCTCAGCCCTTGTGGCCAGGAAGTGTCAGGCATTGGAATCCTGAGAAACAAACCCATAAGAGCGATTTTCATTCTTCAAGGACAGGAGCACATACCACATAGCACAGCAAGCATTAAGCTGTTTCCTGATTGCATTCCTTTGTGCCTTAGTCTTATGATATGGACTTGTTCTCCTCCTAAGCCCCCAAAGGGAAGGTCCTGACATCTTACTCTTTTCCCATTATACCATACCATTCTAACTTCTTCAGAGTATGCTCCTATATACAGTAGAGGGATCAAACCAGTCTTACTTGTTAACAGAGTCTGCTCCCCATAGGGCAGACCAGATCTTGTTGTACATCCTGTAAGCCACTAATCTTGGTCACTATTCTGTACTTATTAACTGAACTCTTGCCCTACATAGCCTCAGGCTCTGGCCCTGCGCCCATTGTTTCTCTTGATTGTGTGTTTTTCATCCCGGGGACCAGGTATGCCCAGTTAGTAAATCTTTAACTTCTCTGTTATTGCTGTAGGGAGTAGGCAGAGTTATGTGATTCCACAGTGGTGGGAATATTTTCCAATGAATTATTTTGTTTAAAGAGGCTGTCATTGTATACATTTTATCCTTCATCAAAACTCACGCCAGTTTCCCAAAGGAAGAGGAAACTCCCATAATACATAGTGAGAATCAATGAAAATTAAAGTAAAGGTGGTGATGCACAATGCTGGAACTGTGCCAAGCAGCAGTGGTCACTGTGGATTCCAAACAGGTGAGTTTTTCCTATTGCACTTTAAGAACTAGGAAGCAACCAGGTGTGGTGGTGCAGGCCTTTAATCCCAGCACCTGGGATGCAGTCAGACCAATCTCTGTGAGTTCCAGGACAGTCTGGGCTACACAGAGAAACCCTGTCTCTGAAAAACAAAAACCAACCAACAAACCAAACAAGGAAACGGAACTGAAATTTTGTCAAATTGTGGCAGACAGCATTTTCCAAGAAATTGCCCTAACATCCTATTGCTGGCCCCACCTACTTCTCTGAATGTCATTCATCACCTTTGTCACACAATCTGATCTCCCTGGTGCTGAAGGTGGGTGTTGTAATTTCATCCCTGCTGCTGTGATGAAATATCTTGACAAAAAGCAACCTGGCTGGGGGTGGGGGTGTGGGGGTCATATTTTAGTTCACAGTTCCAGTTCAACATAGCAGGGAGTTTGGGGTGGAAGGTTAAGAGAGAGAAGAATGAGTGTACATGCACACAGCACTCAGCTTTTTATACAACTGAGGGCCCCAAATCAGGGAATGGTGCTTCGTTCTTTTAATTGGGGGGGGGGTCCTTGTCACATCAATTAAGACCCATCAAGATAACACCCCAGCCGGACCTGGTGGCAGGTCATTTTTGTTGTTGGGTTTTGTTTGGTTGTTTTTTTTTTTTTTTTTTTTTTTTTTTTTTCGATACAGGGTTTCTTTGTGTATCTCTTGCTGGCTGTCCTGGAACACTCTGTAGATCAGGCTGGTCTTGAGCTCACAGAGATCCGTCCACCTCTGCCTCCCTGAGTGCTGGGATCAAAGATGGTGTGTACCTCCACCGAGGTCACCACCCGACACATCTTTTAATCTCAGCACTTGGGAGACAGATACAGGAAGATGTCTGTGAGTTCAAGGCCAGCCTGATCTACATAGTGATTATACAGATAGAGCCGTATAATGAGATCTGTCTCAAAAAGGCCAAAATAAATAAATAATCTCCCCAGGCATGTCCACAGGCTGGCCTGATGCAACCACTCCTCACTGATCCTCTCTTCCTAGGTGAGCCTAGCTTATGTCAAGTTGACTCTTAAAACTCACCAGCAGAGTGGGCACCATCTTAAGGAAATGTCAGTGTTTGACTGTCAAGATTGGGTTCAAAAGGGTCAAGTGGCATCTAATTCTCTCCCTGCTCTCAGAACCCAGCCACCATATGGGTAGTTAGGATACCCATATTCCGGGAAGAGACAATGTATTAACAGTCTCCTGATTTGTCCCAGCCAGTGGCTGGCCACACACTACAAATGGGAGAGGACAAGCCTTCTGATGATTCTGGACCCTTGCTGCTGGGCTCTGATCAGCATTTCTGCTTCTCCATGAGGTCGAAAAAATTGTAGACTGGAGATGATGGTCCAGTCCCCGTCTCAATCCTGACCTACAGCACTCATGGTTGAGAAGACCTGCTTTATGCCTCTATGTTCTGAGATAATCCGATTATACAGACTTGGAAGTTGTCTTCTTCCAGACTCTCTGCTGTTAGCCTTTGGGCTCTTCTGTCCAGTCTGTGAAGACTGTTGTACTCTTTTTTTTTTGCGGGGGGGGGGGGGGGGGGGGCGGCATCTGTGATGACCTTGATTTCATCACTGTGTAAAACACACGTGTATCAGGGCTGGAGAGAGAACTCAGTGGTTAAGAGCACTGCCTGCTCTTCTAAAGGTTCTCAGTAACCACATGGTGGCTCACAACCATCTGTAATGAGATCTGGTGCTCTCCTCTGGCCTACAGGCATACAGGTATGCAGACAGAACACTGTATACATAATAAATAAGTCTTAAAATTAAAGAAAAACATTAAAAGAATTAAAGAAAAATATCAATGTACAATTATGTGCCAGTTAAAAATATACAAAGTTCTACATATTGGTGGCTTAAACATTTTTTTTTTCACCATTCTGGAGGTGAGAAGTCTGAGATGGAGATCAAAGGGTCAGTTGCTTTGGGGACCTGTCCTTGGCTTGTAGATGGATGGATGTCTCTGGTGTCATCAATCACATGACTTTTCTCTGTTCACATTTCCTCCCTATAAAATCACCAGTCCTGCTGATTGTAGTCTACCCATAAGACTTCATTTTACCTTCATCATGCCATTAAAGGCCAGGAAAGCAGTGGTCATGTGCAGCAGTAAATCTCTGCTGTGGTTAGAGGATGAGAAATAAAATGTGGAGTATCCCAGCACACATCACAGTGGTTATAGTTAAAGGATGGTGTTAAGTGGAATAGGCATTAAAAGAGGTAGGAAAATACAGATTCAAGTAGTTCAAATAGGAAATTCCATAACACAACATTAGAAAAGAAAAGGAAAGAAAGGAAATAGAAGAGCAGAAATCACAAAATAGCTGAGCGTGGTGGCAGACACTTTTTATCCCAGCACTGAGGAAAGAGAGGCAGGTGGATCTCTGAGTTCGAGGCCAGTCTAGTCTACAAAGCAAGTTCCAGGACAGTCAGGGCTACTTGGAGAAACCTTGTCCCAAAAAATAAAACAAACAAAAAAAGAAAGTACAAAATAGTCACTGGAAGAAAAAAGCATATAAATAATAGGTGTTTGATGTGAGCCTCCCATTGTGTGCTCTGGTGTTAATATTTTATTTGGAAATTTCCAAGTGAGGCAAGTTTACTGATTCTATTTTTAAAATACAAAGAATCAGCTCCCAGCTCTGTGGTCAGCCCAAGTGCTCACCAGCCCTCCAGGGAGTGAAATTGGTGGCTCCTGGCTGTCGGTACACGGCGCCCGCCCGACCCACAGACACGGGGTTCTCTCTCTTCTGTCATATTTTCCTATTCATCTACCTTGTAGCCCTTTGATGCCACTGTTTCTAGGGCTCCGAGTTGCTTGTGAACTGACACAGGGATGGTGCCTATTTCTGAAATCATTTATATTGGTATATTACTACAGTAAATTCTTTATGAAATAAAAATCAATAGTCACCAACATCCTGAGTACTGAGGAAAATAATTGTTTATGGCACTCAGCTTAAGCTGTTCTGGTAATCACGTTGAAAAATACAATATTTATTCATTAGATCAAATTTAATGAGGCCTCCTGGCAGTAATTATAAAAATTACTGTAGCAGTAAATTACTAATGAGTTGTGATGTGCTTCCTACCTGTGAGGAAGGACTGGGGGTTGAAAAAGCCTGCTACCCAGATGAGGACGGAGGGAGGGAGCCCCGCGGCCGCGCCACTCGCTCTCTCACCCGGGCAAGAAAGGATCAGTGTAGCCAGGCAAGAAAAAAGACTGGGGCCACACACCCAGGGCCATTCTTGCCGCGGTGGGAACAGGATCAAGATTAGAGCCTTCTTTTTCCCAAAGGTGAGCATCCTCCGAGCGCGGCGCCGCGTTGCCGCGTGCTGGGGTCACAGAGGGGCACACAGCTGCTGCCTGGGAAGGACAGGGCTTCTGATTAAGCCTGGGACATGATTCCAGACACATGCAGCCCCGCAAGTGTAAGGCCTTGACTCTGACCGCTGAGGTGTGAGCTGTGCTCTGCTCTTTCAAAGCCAGCTGTGGAGCACAAATGCAAGCGCAGTGGAGGCTTTTTTTTTTTTTTTTTTTCCCCTTTCCTTTTTTCCCCCCATTAAGCAGCTTGGGAATCTTCCTCTTCTGGAGGACCAGTACTGGCTAGAATTCTTCTCTCTCGTTTATAGCATGAACTAAGTTTCTTAAGAATGTAATTGATTTTGTGTCTACATGTTAAGAAACGGGGTAGGGGAAAAAAAAAAATCCCAGCTGAACTGAGGGCAGATGTATTTTTAAAATACACGAGTTCAATGGAACCGTAAAATCTTAAGGAGGAGTGAGTGTACACAGCTTTGGTGTGCAGGTTTCTGGATTAATGTGCCCTTACCACATGACCTGCCTCTAGCCGTTCAACCCCGGCAGCTTTTGTTTTCCAGACACAAAAAGGTGGCCTGAGATGAGTCACCACCACCACCACCACCACATGCCAGGTGAAGTTCTCCTACCCAGAATGTGGTACCCAGGGAAAACACCTTCTTTAGCCCCAGCTCCCCCCCCCCCAGAAGCAACTTCTCTGAATTGCCGGCAGGCTGTCTTCTAGAGTGACAGCTATCTATTCAGGTAGTGGCTGCTATTGTCTTCTCACTTGTAACACCAAGAGGGTTTTTGTTTAATTTTAAGAATCTGACAGCATCTCAGCATGTCGTATTCCAAGTGGGTCCAACCCCTCCTCTTTTGGGGAGGGCACAATGACATTAGAGTGTACATTTTTTTTCCTTTAAATTGCAGATGCCTTAAAATGAGATTGTCAGGTTTGTTGGCTTGTCAGACGAAAGTATCAAGATTGTCACAGTGTATTATATCACTATAATATGATCATTGTACATGAAACTAATGAGTAATATTGTACTTACTGGTGGGACTGAGTCAGAGACACACGAACAGCAGTGAGCAGCCCTCCATTTTACCCAGAGTATCTTGGGAAGATGTCTGCCCCGTGGGATGAGAGGCCTGAATCCCACCAGCCTGTAAAGGTCAAGGAGCTCTCTTTGCAGAAGACGAGGAGGTGACCCACTGAGGGAGAGCAGTGCTGAAAGGAGGCTGGAGGCTCCTTGGCAGGGTTGACTTGAGGCTTTCAAACCTCAACAGGCACACAAAAAGCATTCTGCAGAGGGCTCAAATGCTGATTGCTCTACAATTAGAATCCCAAGGGTTAGGCAAGAAGCGATTTCAAGACACCACGATGGAAGCGGCAGCCACCTTATACAGGCCCTCATCAGTCAAATTCATTTGATCCTTCGTTCAATTGGACACTGATAAGCTCAACTATATGCTAGGCAATAGGTGACCAGTGATCCATGGGTCAGGCCCAGCTCTGCTGTTCTAAGGCTCATGGCGCTGCAGTGTGGAAGCTGACCTAAGACATGATAATTCAAGGCACAGAACTGTAGAAAGAAGGGGAACAAAATTGGGGTAGGGGTGGGGGTGTTACAGCCTACTTGGAGAAAGTGTTAACAAAGCTGAGAACAGATAGGAGGAGGTGCCAGGCTGGGGAGACAGTTCAGTCATTAAAAATGCTTATGTTGTAAATATGAGGACCTAAGTTCTAGGACAGCCAGGGATACACAGAGAAACCCTGCCTCAAAAAAAACAAACAAA
This sequence comes from Cricetulus griseus, assembly GCF_003668045.3. Taxonomy (NCBI): domain Eukaryota; kingdom Metazoa; phylum Chordata; class Mammalia; order Rodentia; family Cricetidae; genus Cricetulus; species Cricetulus griseus. The sequence continues at coordinate 102,662,840 of NC_048599.1, read as the reverse complement.
GAAGAACAGTGTATGAGGAAAGAAGAATGACACGTGAGGTGGCATGCACACACACACACACACACACAGAGCACTGGCATGGCTTACATGCATGTTGAACAGTTTAGCATTAAGATGGAGAGAAAAACCAGCCACAGATCAGAATCTCTGAGAACAGAATGAAGGTCAGAAAGCCTGGCTGGAAGTGGTGGTCCCTGGGCTAGCACAGACCTGAGCTTGTCTTTGGGTCAGTTTACCTCAGGGAGTAAGAGTCTAAATAATATCATCTGTCAGACCCTGGTTCACAGTAGAAATTTAAAACATGGAAAATTGTTATTATTGAGGGGTGCAATGGTAAGCTTATTGCTACATGGCCATGTTCAGTGGTAGAACAGCTTTGGGGCATGGCCTACATAAAGGGCAGGCATGTGGAAGCCTAGCACTGCCTCGATACCCAAGTTACCATGTGGAAGTGGGCATGGATTCAGGGTACCAATATTCCACAATGCACCTTCATTTGCCTCAGCTGCACCAAGCAACATGCCCTCACACTGTAGGTCACACTGCCCACCAAAGTCTATTTGAGAATTTCCCCTAGATATTTTCAGGACATAAGTTATACAGCTGTACTCAGAAGCCCCAAGTCCAATACAACAAGCCTCCCCCCCTTTTTTTGGCATGGCTGATTTTTTTTTTTAAGTGGTACATTTGAAGTCTACACCCCCCCCCAAGACAGGAATCTTCCCGTAAGACTCCAGAAAATCTTCTTCCTTAAATGGGCAGAAACCACAATGTTTGCTCTCCTGAAAGATGGAAGTGCACTCCTCTCACTAATGTCAGTGCCAACTGCACTCTTATGTGAAGATGTGCCCCCAGGAAGAGAAGTTAAACATTAGCACTCAGTGGCTGAAGGGTTGGCTGCATGCTATTCAGGGCTCTGTTGTTCCAAACTCAGTAGCAGCATAAGTTAAGGTTCTGAGTGCCCAGCCCCTCTTTCTAAATAGATCTTGGGAGGCTGGTACGCATTCATCAGTTGTGAACATTTTGAGAATGGACCATCAATCTGGGTCTGTTATACAGGAGAATGCCTGGGTTAAAGCATATGTTCACTATGGTTGTCTTCACCTATATCTTTCCTTCTCTAATTGTGTGTGTGTGTGGGGGGGTAGGAGTGTGTGGGTGGGGGTATAGGTGTAGGTATGTAGGTCACAGGTAGATTTTGAGTGTCTTTTTCAATCACACTCCATTGCTCACTGAGCCTGGAGGGAGCTCACTGACTAGGCTAGACTGGCTGATGAACCGGTCTCATGTCTCTGTCACCACAGTCCAGAGATTACAAGTGTAAAACACTATACCCAGAGTTTTTTACATGCATCATGGGGATTAAACTCAGGTCCTTGTGCAGCAGGCACTTTGCTGATGGAGCCAGCTCCTTAGCTCCTTTTTCTAGTTATTTCTAATATTAGTCATTGGCATCAGGGGTGCAATGTACATTACAGGATCCTGGTAGATATGACAGCCTTTTCCAACCTGTTCTTCCAGGACATAGCCCCTGTTTTTCTAAAAACTGTTGTTAAGAGCAAAAGCATGGGCCGAGGAAGCTTGGTAACCAAAATGGTTGAACAAATGAGATGTGGGAATTCTAAACTGGCTTATCACTTCAAAATGCATAAACCAGGGAGTGCTGGGGAGGCCAGAACAGGACGAAGAGGAAGAGAGCAGATACAGGCTGGAGGCTCACCAGTCCTGCCAGGTGAGGCTTTGTTTGGCCCACACTGTCTGTGGTACATGAGGGCACACGCACATTCTCACGCAGCTCCACGCTCCCTTGCCTGCAAGCCCGCTGCCCCCGAACTCTTTTGAGAGTGCCAGCTCTGAGTGGGGCTTAAAGAGCCATCTGCGGTGCCTGCTCCGTGCACATGGTCAGCGTTTTGTGGAGGCTGCTTACTGGGGGTGCCTTAGAACTCAGCCTCTTTGTCCGGCAGACCGCACACTTCTGTTAGTTTTTTTTTTCCCCCTAAATTGAACCACTCCTGTCCCTAATTGTGTCACTCCTGCTGTCCCCTCTAGCCATCAGAGCCTGTGGCATGGTTCTGATTGTGTTGCAATGCGTCCTTGAAGCATCTTTTTTGTTTGTGTTCAATGGCTCTCCTTCAGCTCACAACACAGTGGTGGTAGTGGTTTCCTAGGGTCACCCATTCTCCTCTGAGGACCAGCCCAGAAAAGCCCCGTCGTAATGAACGGGGCTTCAGACGGATGGACACACACATGAGCTTGATAGCCCTCCTGGCTTCGGCCACTCTAACAAGATTTTGTCATTTGTGGCTTTTGCACGTTGGGAAAACTTTCATCTCTGAGTTTCTATGGGCTATAAATACTTGGTAGGTTAAAAAGGAATCATTCAGAACATGAAATAAACAGAGCCTGGCAAGTACACAGCAACATACCTCAACGGAGCCCTTCAACTTCTAGGCCAGAGCGGCAGGAATCTGAGACAGGGCTTCCTTCATCCCTTTCCCCATTCAGTTCCCTCCAGGGCTGGACACTGCTCTGTTGTGTGACCTCTTTGGGCTGGGAATTTTCCTAATGAGGCAGGAGGATTAGGTCTCCATGTTCCTTACACCTTTAACCACAGAGGGAAAACTTGATTTCATTGGGGTTGGGGGACATTTTTAGAAGGTATGGAAAACATACATGGGTGTTGAATATCTACTGCAAATTCAGAGAAGAGCCCCATAAAGGGAAATTTTATCTCAATTTTGAAAAGTCATTATGGTTCTGATCTTTATGGCCTGAATTTTTTTCTAGATAGTTTCCCCCTTCTCAGATTATGAAAGATCATATATATGTGATCATATATACATATATATATATATATATATATATATATATATATAGTCATTAAGTAAGAAAGTGGCAGAGCTGGTAAAAATTTTTAAAGACAGCAATACTTTGCAAAGACGTTTTAGTCATATGCTTTTTTCCAAATTGAAGTATAACATAGACACAGAAAGCTACATAAACCACAAGGAGGTTTCTCAACATTGGAAATAGCTTTAAAAAAATCATGCAAACCATGTCACTACTACCTACAGCAAAATGTTCCTTGAGCCCTAACAACTGTCTTCTCCCTCTTACTAATGCCATCGCAGAGGTGACCACTTCCTGATCTCATGTTCACTATTTTATACCTTATGATGACACATAGAAAGTCTAAAATAGCTCACATATAAGATCTATTGCATTTTGTTCTCTGCTTGCTCTTTGTTTTACGTATGTCACATATTGTTACAAGAATGGGTCACATTATTGTATGATATTTCAGTCTGACTTTACTTTTGTACAATACTAGCCATAATCATTTTAATTATATAAGATTTATATATCACTAAAATCCCATTTATATTACTATAAGTATACAGTTATTGCTTTATATAACACCTATTCATGAGTAAAACTAAGTTGTTTGTGTGTGTGTGTGTGTGTGTGTGTGTGTGTGTGTGTGTGTGTGTGTGTTTATGTGTGTGATGATGTAGTTGAACTCAGAGCCTCATGCATTCTAGGCAAGTATTTTACCTCTGAGCTTCGTCCCCAGACCATCACTTGTCATGGCTGTCTATAGCCTACTGATAGGTATAGCATAATTTGTAAACTACTTTAACTAATGATGAGCATTTAGTATTGTTCTAATTATGTTTAAAATTGCCCTTAGGATACTATTATGAGCAAAAGCATTCCAAGATTGTATAACCATATCTTAATGTTACTATTATTAATTATGAGGTGTTTGTGGTTTTTTTTGGGGGGGGTGAAGGGTGGTTCTGCTTTGTTTATTGAAATGGAGTCTCACTCCTTAAACACTTGGCCCAAGGACAACTTTCCTAGTAGTTTGGACTATAGACATATACTACCTTGTCAGTTAATTATAAATGTTCTTGGTGTGTCTGTGTGTGTGTGTGTGTGTGTGTGTGTGTGTGTGTGTGTGTGTGTCTGTGTGTGTTACTGGAGTTTGAGCATGGAGCCTCATGCCTCTAGGCAAGTGGTCTAAAAACCATTAAGCTAAGCCCCCAATCTCCAATTATAAGTATTTGTAAGTACTGTATTTTATACTGTCCATTTTTCTCCTTCCTTCCTTCCTTCCTTCCTTCCTTCCTTCCTTCCTTCCTTCCCTCCCTCCCTTCCTCCCTTCTTTCTTTCTTTCTTTTGTTTGTTTTGTTTTTGGAAACAGGGTTTCTCTGTCTAGCTCTGGAGCCTGTCCTGGAATTCACTCTGTAGACCAGGCTGACCTTGAACTCACAGAGATCTGCTTGCCTCTGCCTCCCAAGTGCTGGGATTAAAGGCCTGTGTCACCACTGCCTGCCTGGCCTGTCTATATTTCTTTTTCTTTTTTTTTTTTCTGTCTATATTTCTTGTTCTTTTTCTTTTCAGCATGCAGCCATATTGTGGTGCATGCTAAAGGACTGTGTGTGTGTGTGTGTGTGTGTGTGTGTGTGTGTGTGTGTGTGTGTGTGTTCCCAGTAGTTCCAGTCTAGCCCAACCTTGGGGCAGGAGACATAAAGCATATTTGAGTTCAAATACTGTGGATTTGCTTAAGATGATAAATATGACATATAATTTCAAAAGTCATCCAGAAATTCTCACCAGGTTTCATTTCTAGTTGTTGGATAATTTCTTCATAGATAATTCAATTCCTTCAAACCACAGAAGTGAAAAACAAAACAAAACAAAAGAAAAAGTGGCCAGCTCTACTGCTGTGGCTGAGTGAAGTTCCTGTAATGTGGCCTCTTCCACTAGACTGGAAAGCACCCTGTGAACACACACGGTGCATTTCTTCCCACTCTAATCCATGAATATCACTGCCCTCGTTTCTCAGCCCCAACCCCAGGCTTTTTGTGTAACACTGCATGCTTCTGATGAGGAGCAGGGGATTCTCTTACAACACTCCAATGCTGTGGTTGGCGTGTTTGCTGAATTTTCATTCAGGGTTTATTTTCCTGGTCAGTTGTTTATTTCTTAAAGGCTTTAAAACTATTGCAGGCCAAAAGACCAGTAGAAATAAGTCTCAGAGATTCATGTAGATGGGTTTTTATTAGGATATTTGTTTACACAAATGCTACAGTTCTTTTGAGTCTGGAGGCCATGGGATTACTATTGCTTTGTCGTGGAGTCCCTAGATCTTGGTGGGGGCTGTACATGCACCAGTTTCTCTTCCATTCGAACAAACTCAATTCCAGTCTCTTGTATTGGCAGGGCACACCAAAATCTTAATTTTCTCCGCCAGAGGAAGCAAAGTTGGCCTGGTAGCTTTTTAAAACTTGACTTTATTTTTTTATCCTATCACCCCTCTCCCCAAATACACACACACACACACACACACACACACACACACACACACACACACACCCCTACCTCACTCCTCACTCCACATGCCCCTCTTTCTAAAGCAATGAGGGCTTTAAAAACAGGAAACCATGTGTGAGTGAAAGTCAGTAAATGGCTCTTACTGTCCTAAGAGAAACAGTCAGGCAAATACTTGTTTCTTTTTAAACCTTCAAGTAAACATTTGAAAAAAATTGAAAAGCACGACTCTCTTAAAAGTCTGTCACGAATAGCTGGTGTCACTGTCAGCCTTTAGAGATAAAATGTGGGTGACCTTGTCTTTTTCATCGGTCAGCAAGCTGCTTATTTCCACGTGGTGGCGGACACCAAGGCAAAGCACAAAGATCTGTCTTGTTTTTGAGTGGCCACTGATAATCCCATGGCCCACTTTCTTGTCATTTATTAAACCTTTTCTACCACCAGGCAACTGGGCTTTCTCCAGATCCCTTGCTTTCAAAGCCTAGATATGGTATGTAAATGTGTCATGGGTCTCTAGTCATTACAGAAGCCACAGATCTTTTTTTTTTATATATAATTTATTTATTAGTTCTAGTTAGGGAACAAGCTTGTTTCACATGTAAGTCCCTTCTCCCTCTCCCTCCCCTCACCCCCATCCCTCCTCCCCCACCCCCAACCTACCCCCCACCCCATCCACCCACCACTCCCCAGGCAGGGTAGGGCCCTCAACGGGGGCTCTGCAAAGTCCACCAAATCTTCCTGTGCTGGTCCTGGGCCCTTCCCCATGTGTCCAGGGCCAGAGTGTAACCCTTCACGTGGGATGGGCTCTCAAAGTCCCTTCTTGCACCAGGGAAAAATACTAATCCACCACCAGAGGCTCCCTGGAGTGCAGAGGCCTCCTTATTGACATCCATGTTCAGGGGTCTGGATCAGTCTTGTACTGGCCTCCCCGACAGCATCTGGGGTCGATGTGCTCTCCCTTGTTCAGGCCAACTGTTCCTGTGGGTTTCTCCAACCTGATACAGACCCCTTTGCTCTTCATTCCTCCCTCTCTTCAACTAAATTCCCGATTTCAGCTCAGTTTCTATCTGTGGATGTCTGTCTCTGCTTCCATCAGCCACTGGGTGAGGGCTCTAGGATGGCATAAAGAGAAGTCATCAATCTCATTTTAGGGGAAGGGCTTTTAGGTTATCCTCTCTACCATTGCCTGGATTGTCAGATCTCTGGAGATCTCCCTGGTTTCAGATCTCTTCTCGAACCTATAGTGGCTCCCTCTGATATGGTATCTATCATCCTGCTCTCTCTCCTCTATTCTTCCCCCAACTCAATATTTCTGCCCCTCCATTTCCTCTCCTCTACTCCTCTTCTCTTGCTCTTATTGTAGCAGCTCCCCCCCCCTACCCTCATGCTCCCAATTAGTTCAGGAGTTCATGCCACTTCCATTCCTGGGGACCATTTATCCCTTAGAGTCCTTCATGTTTCCTAGTTTCTTTGGTGAAGAGGATTATAGGCTGGTAATCCTTTGCTCTATGTCTAAAATTCATATATGAGTGAGTACATACCATGTTTGTCTTTTTGTGACTGGGTTACCTCACTCAGGATGGTTTCTTCTAGTTCCATCCATTTGCCTGCAAATTTCAAGATTCCATTGCTTTTTTCTGCTGAGTAGTACTCCATTGTATAAATGTACCACATTTTCTCAATCCATTCTTCAGTTGAGGGGCATCTAGGTTGCTTCCAGGTTCTGGCTATTACAAACAATGCTGCTATGAACATGGTTGAACATATGTCCTTGTTGTAGGAACATGCACTATTTGGGTATATACCCAAGAGAGGAATGGCTGGATCTTGAGGTAGACTGATTCCCATTTTCTGAGCAGCCGCCATACTGATTTCCAGGGTGGTCTTACAAGTTAGCACTCCCACCAGCAATGGAGGAGTGTTACTTTTTCTCCGTATCCTCTCCAGCATAGATTGTTATTGGTATTTTTGATTTTAGCCATTCTGACAGGTGTGAGGTGGTATCTCAGAGTTTTTTGAGTTGCATTTCTCTGATGGCCAATGATTTTGAGCACTTTCTCAAGTATCTTTCAGCCATTTCAGATTCCTCTGTTGAGAATTCTCTATTTAGTTCTGCACCCCACTTTTTAATTTCATTGTTTGGTGTTTTGGTGGCTAGCTTCTTGAGCTCCTTATATATTTTGGAAATCAGTCCTCTGTCAGATGTGGGATCGGTGAAGATCTTTTCCCATTCTGTGGGTGGTCGTTTTGTCCTACTGACTGTTTCCTTTGCCTTGCAGAAGCTTCTCAGTTTCAGGAGGTCCCATTTATTAATTGCAGACAGATCTTAGGCTTCCGAATAGTCACGAGTGATCTTGGGTGGCTGCTTGCTCCGTCACTGTTTCCAGAGAGGAAGAAATGGGACTATCCAGAGCTAGTAGTGACCAGCCTGTCCACCTAGAACATACATATAAATGTTTTCATTTTCTCCCTACATTCCAGCCCTTGGGAGGATAATGAAGGATTGTGAGTTTGAAGCCAGCTTGGGCTACGCAGAAAGTTCCAGGCCAACGATGAAGCTATCTCAGAAACAAACAAACAAATAAATAAATAAATTTATTCACTTTCTTACCCCCCCCAAAAAAAACAACCCTCCAATACGATAATTATCTCTCCTTTGAGAGGAGGACTATTTCTGGGAGAACTTTCCAGACCTGGACTAGGCTGACTTCCACGAATTTGTTTGCCGCAATGGCTTTGTTGTATTTTTCTGGCTCTGTATTCCTAGTTCTCTTCTGCAGTTTCTTTGGATCATTCACAGCTGAAAAGTGTGGAGATTTGCAATAGCTGGAAGGCCCCAGCCAATGAAGCTGAGAAAGTTTCACACCAAATCCAGCATCCCTAATTCCAACAGGGAGTCTGAACTTGGAGCATTCTGAGCCTCCATATTTGTGGTCTCCCTATCATACCCTTTCTCATGGAAAACAAGGGAGTACATTGGCACATTGAAAACTGCACAAAGCAGGGCTTTCAGACTTGCGTGTTAAAAGGGCACAATCCTGTGTGTTGTGTTTGTACTGTCAGTCCACGAAACACAGACAAAGTATAGGAAGAAAGGACGGCTATTTACTAGAACAAAATACATGATAGTTCACATTACATATTTTCTTGATGGACACAAAGTGACATCCACACTGATTGACTGTCGGGAGTGTTTCCTCTCCCCAGAGTGGGGTTCTTGTGTGATGGATAAACCAGTTTCCTGCAAGTGTCAGGAAGATTATCAAAAGAAAGAGCTGTCTGTAGTTGTTCCCTCTTGGAGGAGATTGACAACTCACCCTGACAAAAGGAAACATTAGTGTGCTATTTGCGTCTCCCAAAGAGACTGTGATAAGATGATGTGATAAACGGTGGGGTAGGGGTGGGAGGGAGGTTGCTGGTAAAAACACATAAGGTAGCTGAATCGTGAAATGCAAAGAAAACCTCGGCCAGCACAATTGATGGGGCTTGTTTATTTTAGAAAGGTGAGCTGGTTTGAACAATGCAGGTGCCTGCAGATATCTTGGATGACGGGGTGCTTCTTTTTAAACCATCCTGCTAACACTCTCAAGCTACATCTAAAAGATTGGACCTGCCCTCCTGGGCCTGCCTTGTTGCTTTTGCACGGCAGCTTGTACAAGAGACACAGTCCAACAATGAACAAATGAGCAGGAGGCGAATCTCTTTCCCTTTACATGCAGTCTAGAGTGGGGTCTCCACCTGGCAGTGCCCCAAGAATAAGAGTTTGCACACTGGAGTCACCAAGGGTGTTTATTAAGATTTGAAAACAAACAGAATGAACTTGAGTGTATCCAAATAGGATATTGTCCCCCAGAGAGCCTTTACTCATGACTGCAGCCTCTGTTACCCCTCATTAACTGCAGAGAAGGCAGCGATTTCAAAGGATTGCAGGTCATCTTGGCAGACTTGCTTCCTAAACTGTTACAGATGACTGAAGTTCACAAGCATCTTCAGGGATGCTTGTTCCCTTCTCTCTCTCCTTTCTAGCACCATCCCTGTCCCCAGATGCTCCTAGAGAGCCTGACCAATGCAAGCTAGATGTGCCTAACAAAAGGCTTCTGTGACCTAAACTGAAGAGATGCTGTACCTCAAGGCTCTGTAGAACCTGGCCTTCAGGCAGCAGACTATAATAATAATAATTCCTGTATTATTTTCATGGTTTGACTTAGAATTGACCTCAGTGAATGCTCTCTGACCTTTACTGGTTCAGCTGTGTTGAGGTTCCAGAGGCAGCTTTTGTTTAACCATGGGTCTCAAGACCAGGATTCAGATGGAGTTTGACTCCTCTTCTACTCGCCTCAGTCAAGTTCAAAGATCTTAACCATCACCCCTCCCCATCACTAATCAGACTTGGGTTTTGGGAGATTATCAAGATGTTTTTAGATTCATTAAGTGTAGTGGGTAAAGCATTGCTGTGACAAATACCTGAGAAAAATGACTTAAAGTGAGGGTTATTTTGACTCCTGGTTTCAAAGGTTTTATTCCACAGTCTTGGTAAAGTGAGGTTTATTTTGGCTCTTGGTTTCAAAGGTTTTACTCCATAGTCTGAGGCCAGGGAGGCTGGGGGGTTTCCTGTTTCTGGGCACCCTGCTGAGGCATCAAGGCATCTCTGTAGCAATGAGAACATGTGGTAGAGTCTACTTGCTTCATGGAGGCCAGGAAATGGGGACAGGAGACAGATGGAGGGGAGATAGGCAGATAGATAAAGGGAGAGAGGAAGGGAGGGAGGAAAGGACGGAAGGAGGGAGGGAGGGAGAGAGAGAGAGAGAGAGAGAGAGAGAGAGAGAGAGGTATGCTAGTAGGCTTCCTCCTTTCTTTTGTATTTCATCTAGGTACCTAACCATTGATTGGACATTGCCACTCATCATATCCAGGCCTAATCTTAATCTTCTCCCTTAGTTAACCCTCTCTGGAAACAACTTCACAAGGTCATCCACAAGTGTATTTTGCTAATCTTCCAGGTGTCTCTCAACAAAAATCAAGCTGGCAATTAAGATTAATCATCGTCCATGGCTTTTCTACCACACATAGTGATTCTGTTTGTTTTTTCTTTTAAGGTTTTCTTTTCTTTTTTTTTTTTCTTTTCTTTCTTTTTTTTTTTTTTTTTTTTTGAGACAGGATTTCTCTATGGAATAGCCCTGGCTGTCCTAGAACTCACTCTGTATACCAGGCTGGCCTCAAACACAGAGATTGGCCTGCCTCTGCTTCTCAAGTGCTGGGATTAAAGTCAGGGGCTACCACTGCCCAGCTACAGGAGATGGTCTTAAATATAGCCCTTATTCAGGTCTTCTTGATTGACCAAGTTCAACGTGTATTTGTTGTTGAGAACAAATGCTTGGTCCTACAGTGAGGGTTTCCAGAAGGGACAATTCAACCCAAGACTCCCAGCAAGAGTCATTGAGGTCCTTGGCCCTAAGAACCCTCCTACCCGTAAGAATGAAGACAGGCTCTTATGTGTGCCAGGAAAAGCCAAGCACTAGCAGAAATGGACAGGTATTTCCCAGGTTTTATGAAAACTAACCAGGTAGGGAATCTCATGTTCTTTCTGCTCTTGGTGTTGGTAGAAAATGTGGTCAATAAACCCCTGAGTAGCATTCCTTCCTGCTCTGTGGGTGTCAGCCTCTTTTGTTACATCCTTTGGGTGACCAACTTCAGCATTGCTTTGAAATGCTTTACTTTCTACTGAGACTTAAGACAGTTTGAATCTTCACATGGCTAGTCTTTAACTCCACGGTGCTTTGCATTTCACTGAAAGCTGTTCACTTAAGGATGGCTGGATGGGAGAATGTAGTGACCTTTCCTGTCACTTCTATTGGTGATGAATTGCCACACTGAGCAATAAGACAAGCCTCACTGGCCAATGGGAATGATATAATCAAGTGATTCTAGACACTAAGGCACTTCAGTGCCTTCAAAGACAGTGTGAAGTCCTACCTTCATGGGGGAAGGCCATATTCATTTAGGTGCAAGCCATAAGAGAAATTGACTTTCTCTTTGGGGCCAATCTTTAATTTTTGATGGTGTCTTGGACATCTCTGAGTTCCTAGGGAGCCCAGATCACTGGCAAAAGTATTCTCTTGATCTTCCTCTTTTTTATGTCCATGAACAACCATGTTCTTTAAATAAGACAAACCTGAGAGCTGGGATGTAGCTCAGTGGCAGAGCACTTGCCTAGTGTGCACAAAGCCTGGGTTCCGTCTCTAGCACTGGAAGAAAAACAGAAAGAGAGGAAGAAGAAGAAGAGGAGGAGGGTGGCAATTCCATCGCAGATTTTGAAGCCCTCATTTTTAGGAACAGAGAGGCAAACTCAATTTTATTTGTTTGTCTATATTTTGAGACAGGGTTTCACTATGTAATCTTGGCTGGCCTAGAACTCACTGCCAGCCTCAACTCACAGAGATCCTACTGCTTCTGCCTCCAGGTGCTGGGATTAAAGGAATGCACCACCTCACTTGGCCAAACTCAATTTTAAAGGGAACTAAGACGAAAAAAGACTTAGGAAAAGAAGTTGAGAGGAATAGCAAAAATGAGCTAAAGTCATAGAAGGAAACACTTGCAAGAGTTGGGAGAAGGGAGCCAAACCAGGTAGAGGAAACAAAGACAGCAGAGAGAGAGAGAGAGAGAGAGAGAGAGAGAGAGAGAGAGAGAGAGAGAGAGAGAGAGAGACTGTGGGTGAGGAGGGAGAAGAGAGAGAAGAAAATGGCAGCCAGTTGGGAAGTCAGAGAGCTTGAGTGCTGAACACAAACAACAGCAACAAACAGCAAAATGCAGAGACCCCAATCCTGTCTCATCCTTCTAAGACACAGAACATCTGCCAGGTGACCTGACAGTCACATCAACCAGGTCACTGACAAAGCCAACATAAGTAATTTCATGTCCCCCAAATCCAAGCTTCACTTTATAAGCCAATGTTTAAAGGGAGTCACAGTTGACCCAACCCAGAGCTCATGCTTTCTGGCTTCCTTATTCTTCTGTCAGGGACATTACACCCTCAAGTAACCAACATAGATGGAGCAACCCTGCAACCACCCTGCTCACAAACTAGAAGGACACACATCAGAGAATATGGATATAGCTCTTCATTTTACCCAACTCCACAACTCCAACTTGGTGTCTTATCTTTAAAAACAAAATCTACCTTTGAGTTAATTGCTTCTTGGAGTCACTTGTCCACAATGAGCAACTAATATTAAAATACAAACTGTAATGGGAGGGGGCCTTATATGTGACTAATCAGAGGTTCCTCAACAATTACTACAGAAACTTAATCATGGGGATAAAATGGTTACAGCAATGTATAGTACCTGTTTACTTAAAATAGATTATTGAAGAGGCAGTATAATTTGACCAATACCGTCCTTTCTCCTTATTCTTGAAAGCATAACAAAACCCACAGGGGACCATTTGCTATTCTAGGATTAATAGCAAATACACACCAGACACTTTTTGTCAATTTATAAGGAAAATAATATAATAGGATTGTCATATGTAAGCAACAACCAAGAACTTCTTGGTGTTTTATACAGTATATTAGAATGCAGGAGTCTGATTCCCCTGGTTATGTCTGATATAGTTAATCTAAATTAGACACCCAAAGAAGCCTTTTAATTAAGAAAAACCATTTAATATTAGTATATGAATCAGTAAGTACTGAGCAGGAGAAGTATTATCTTAGGTTTTGGAAAGGAGAAAACAATCTCAGTGGGAGGAAAATGAAATGAAAATATTTGGAGATTGTTAAGCCTACTGATGATATCCTAAGATCTGATTCTCTAGCTTAACTTGTGCGGTTAAGCCTTGCAAACAACTGATAATAAGTCTTTTTGATTCCAGAGTGCCTTAAGTCACTTGATTTATTTTATTGGGTGACTTTTTTTTTTTAAATACCCTAAAACCATTTCTTGCATTTCCTCAGTCAAATTAAAAGGGAAAGAAAAATAACAAAATGGTTATGCTAAACAGACTGGTGACCTACAGGAGCTGCACGATGGCCACTTTGGGAACAATGTTCTTCCTCCCTGTATTAATGACCCTCTCTCTTGGGGCACCTCTGTGTATTGCCTCATCACTGGTGACATCCCACTAATTGGCAATGGGTACTCAGGCTGCCCAAAGTCACAAACAGCAAATTATGTACTTAATTTATGCTCTTCAGGGTGGGAGGCACACAGAGGCAGGCTTTTGGGGGGCACCTTTTAGCCCTGCACCTAGGACAGCCCTGGAAACCAGAGTGTGTACTTGTCCAGAACTCCTAACAAAACTCCAGTTATTTTCATCATTGCTTACAGCTGGCACTTAATCAGATATGCTAAGAAACGATTCCATATTGTGTTGAAAAAGACTCGAAGTTTATAACACATCCGTGTTGAATCATAAACTTACCTGTACAAACAAGTGCAGGTTCTCCACTGACAAACATCCCAAAGGGCCGGTGTTAAGTCTCAAAACTTAACCGGTGTCTTTTTGGCTAAATCATGAAATAAAAATATTATTTTAGGAGCACATCTTCTCTCTCTAATTTTTGAGGTGCATTCTCCTGGGAAAATATTAATTATTCTATTTGTTCTAAATTAAACAACTTAATAATTTGGAAAAGTACTTTTTCTTATTTAAATGAAAACAAGTATTATAGTTTGCAAAGTAAAAAGCAGGGTTTATTTTTTAGAAAAAAAAGGAATTAAAAGAAAGAGGCAGAAAGTCATGTATTGTCTATGCAACAATCAAAGCATTACAATAAAATAAAAGAAAACCCAGGTACGGGATAATGAGTTCTCTTTCAAATGGTTTCCTTTGGACTAAAGTGTTTTCTCTATGTAGTAGTAGAATGACAAATTGCTTGATTTGGTATCAAATATTCATGAGCCGTGAGTGTGCTGTGTCACCAGAATGGGTGCAGGGTCTTAAACACACATTCCCCCTGGGGAGTGGCCGTCAGGGGTGAACAGCCTTTCAATGCTGTGGCATCTTTGGCTCTGAGGAGAGAGAAGAAACGGCAGGGAAATAGGGCACTTCCTTCTCTGGCTATCTCAGAATGCTGCTCTCTCTCTCTCTCTCTCTCTCTCTCTCTCTGTGTGTGTGTGTGTGTGTGTGTGTGTGTGTGTGTGTGTGTGTGTGTGTGTGTGTGTGTATTGGGCGGGGGTGGGAGGGCAAGGACAAAAGGTGAGAAGGGAACTTGGATGTGGATTCTCAAAGTGCACCCCCACCTCCCCCACCCTGCACTTGAGAAGGCTCAAAGCAAACTGTGAGTTAGAGCAAAATATGACAGAATTCCCAGTCGTTTCAAAATGGTGCAGGGTAGGATTCCTTCACCAGAAAAGAGAGCATACATGAACTGTTTTTCTTTTTCTTTCAAGTTTATCATGGCAAATTATCCTGCATCTATATTTAAAAATAAAATTCGATTTTGACCACTAGAGGAGAGCAACATAAGTTACCATACCTGTTATCTACATGATTGTTTGCTATGTACAGGATAGAGCTTCATGGGAAAAAGACAAGCCTGAAAAGAGTGGAAATTGCAACTAGAAGCTCAGTTCAATAACTTGTACAATAGTGTGGGCTCTGAGAGTCTTTCTAGAATTCCCTGGAATGGATAGATTAATTAGGCGTGATAGCTTCTTCCTTCCTTTAGTCTCTGCTAAAGCTCTCTTGCCACCTGGGACTCTCCCTCTTTCTCTCTTAACAGCCTCATACTAGTGGAGATAGAAGCTGTGTCTTTCTGCATCCCTTTCCCTATAGAGAACAGACCAGACCATCTGCCCACCTGTGATACTCTGTTTGGCAAGTTCATGAAGATTGAGCAGCACCTATTTCCTGCAGTATCCCTTGTTAGGAGTTCTAATCACCACCTTGTAAGCAGTCATCTGGCCTCCCCTAAGACTTCTTCAGGAATTTCACAGGACTGACATCAGCTCTGGCAAATGGCCTGAAGTGTGTTTGGCTATTAACTCTGCGATCGCCCATCGGTGAAGCCCCAGAGGGGCCTCCTATTGCATCTAATCACACGTAATCTTTCTGCAAAGATTTTTTTTTAAGAACCTGTGTAAATCAAGTTTTTGTAAATCTAATCATATGTTTTATGCATCAGAGGAACTTGGAATGTAAAGGGATCCCATAGTGCAGCCTGCTGTAAAATGAAGATCTGCTCATTTTAGTATTCATTTTTGTAAATGTGAATAATTATTCATGGGGTTGAACGGGGTATGCCTTCATTTAGGGTTTGGAATTTGCTGTCTTTATTTCTTCTTCTGAAAAGGTCTCCCATCTCTCCACTTGCTGTGTAGCTGAGGATGACCTTGAACTTTTCATCCTCCTACTTCTACTCCCAAGGGCTAGAATTATGGGTCTGTATCATCCCTGCACCTGGTTTATGAGGCGCTGAGGATCAAACCCAGGACTGCATCTACCAATTGGGCTACTCCTAGTCCTCCGTCTCTTATTTTCATTTTCAGTGAGCCCCCAAGTGGGTACACATTCCACTGCTGGAAAACACAGCTAACAGGCCCGACTTTTCAGGTCTTAAAGAGCTTTCAGTTCTAGGCCGGTGCATCCTAATGGATCATCACCTGACAGAGAACAGCCAGAAACCTTAAAGCCGGATTTCCATTCAGTGTGGCTCAGCCTTCCTCCTTTCCGCGCATCTTTGACGAATGAAAAGATACACAGACTTCTCAATTACAAACAGTGGTATCCTGGGGTGGGGGGAGATTCTGCAGACGGAGGGCCGCGCAATTTCTCAGCCGCCAGGAATTCTGAGCCTCAAGTCTCAGAAGCTAGAGACCCACAAGATTAACTGTTTATTCTCCCCGCTGC
Organism: Cricetulus griseus; assembly: GCF_003668045.3. NCBI lineage: Eukaryota > Metazoa > Chordata > Mammalia > Rodentia > Cricetidae > Cricetulus > Cricetulus griseus. Next base: position 102,646,652 of record NC_048599.1, on the reverse strand, counting down.
ACAGAGACAGGGTTTTATGTCAGGAACGGGCTTAGCAACCAGAGCAGGATAAAATTAAATTCTTTTCCAGGTCTGAGCTGCTCATCTCCGAAGAGGGAGCTTCCTGAAGGCATTTCTTTCCTTCCACCCGCTTGAACAACCTCAAATCACCCTCCTTTCTTTCTCCTCCCTCGTTCACATTCAAATGAGCAATACAAAGGAGCTGATATTCAAATATTTGAAAAATGTAATTCTTGTTAGGGAGAACTTGTCCTACAAAAAGATCTGCTTTGGGGAAAAATTGGGAAATTCCCCAGTCCTAAATTTCGAGCATCAGATGTCCTGTTTAACCTGGGCTGGGCAAACTGGATCATTCTTTAGGAAGGATGAACACAGGCGAAGAGAGGGAGACTCACAGATGTCTGGATAGAGGTGTCAGTTAAGTCTTTGGGAGAAACCGTGTCCGAATGTGAAGTGGCTGGCTGAAGGCAGGCTCAAACGGCTTCCGGAGGAAAAAAAATTACACCCGGGCTTAGCTCGGGATTCCAGCAGGGGGAGCCCTAACTCTGGGAACCCCACATTGCTCGCTGACCGCTAGTTATCCCGGCCATAGCCCTGTCTGAGTTCAGCATTCCCTGCCACAGAGGTTGGTAACATGGTTCACAGATGATGTCGTTGAACCAGAAACAGAGGTCTCGGTCTGCGCGGTCCCTGGATGAGGAAAGTGGTTAATACCTTTAGAGAAACACAGCAGAACAGACATTTCAGAAACAGATGATCAACAGTAAAAGAAAAAAAATGGGGGGGGGCGCCACCCCGCTTGATCCCCTTCCCAGCACACCTCTCCTTCGGCTGGGAATGCAGAGGGATGCCTCCTCTGTTGGGGGTGTATGTGCTGGGCAGGGAGCCAATCCCAGGCAGCTTCGGGGGTGGGGAAGCTGGCTAGCTGGACTGGACTTCCAGTCTGTGCTGGGTTCCTGCTGCTCTTTCTTTGGATTCTGGAACAACAAACAAAAAACAAACTCTCACACTGTAGCTACAAGGGGTTAAGGGACTCCATTCGTTATGTCTTCTGTGTTCCACTCTAGGCATAGAACGGGAAGATGTAGGAAGCTCAACAAAACGTGGGCAGGTCATGGAAAAAACAGTGCAGCCTGTCATGTACCTAAGAGGCAGCATGCTAGGGAAAAAGTTCAAAGCTGCTCTGCGTGGAGCATTGCTGTCCCTAGGATCCTCAACTTTTTCTGTCATCACAGGTAGGGGGAGGCTTAACACATCACCCAAATTTAATATAATTGTGGATACCATTGTCCCAAATTTTGTGGAAAGAAAGCTGGCTGCAACTCCTAGAAGCTCTATAGTCTAAATAAACTAAGGAAAACCCCACTCAATTTTGTCTAATCCAGGATTCCCAAACTGTATATGATCATGACCCGACCCCTTTCTATAGAGTGCCTATATTCAAGATATCAGTGTTCTGTGCAGCCCACTTTGAGAAATGTTGAACACAAGGAAAGAGCTGCCTCTCTGGGCTTCTGCTTTTTCCTCTGTAAAGTGTTATTCTATACACAATGGCGGTTCCTGGATGGAGGAACTGGTAGTGTTCAAACACACTCCGAGTTCCTAAAACATGTGCTTGTGAATACAGAGACTGGTCACACATTTATGTTGAAAGTAGATTGTAGGCTTTGGTACACACAGGAACAAGACCAACGCCTTGTGCTCAGTTCATAAATTACAAGTCCCGTGGCAGCTTTTGAACCTTACTTTGCTTTCTCTATTATATGTTGCTGCATGCATGGCCCTTTGCTTTTCACACGCAAGACCACAAGAGCCTTTGTTTTACCTATGCCATGAGTGAACTTATTGTGAGGAGACATACTCAGGGCCTCATCAGAGTCCCCACATATTGTAAGCGCCGACTGTGTCCTCTAGAGAACAGCTAGATCATACTGCACGAGTAGGGACTGCCAGAATGAACAACACAAATTGTAAATTGGTACCTATGGGCTTATTTCTAAGAGGTTATGAAGGACAGCAGCAGGTGTGGTCATGTCCTCTGAAGAAGCCAGGCAAACTCCTTCTCCTTCACTTAGAGTGGACATAGTGATGGGGGATGAAATCTGTTGATGCTTTTTTCCTGGGGATGTTGGTAAATTGTAGTGGAAGGAAGATGAGGAATGTGGATTCATGGCGTGATGTTGCCCATCCACGCTCTTCATGATCTTGAGTGTCCCTGTTCAATGATGTTTACCCAGCAAGTATTGACTGCACACCTGTGTGCCAGATGTTTATTCCTATCAAGTGGAAAGTCATTCTCCCAAACTCTGGCTCAGTTTCTGGCTCTTCCACAGAGCTTTCCCTGGTGATCTGCCAATTCTGCGTTGTTCTAGCTGAAGTTGCACTATTTAGCACTCCTTATATATTGCCCAGTTGTTGTGGTTTGGATGATGCAGGCTTCAGTCGAACAAGGGCTGCACCCTTACAACCTTTGCTTTGTCCATGATGCTTCTACAGATATAATCACCCAATTAGAGCAAATGGCCAGAGTCTGGGGACTCCTACAGACTCAGATCTCAGCACTTTGCAATAATACTATTTTTGAGGAAATAGTCAGTGCTGCAACGAATGTATCTTGACAGCTATCTCAGAAGCCCACTGTCTTGATTTCAGTTGTTTCCCAACTATTTCATAATTAGAGGCACTGATTTGGGGTTTACATCTATTTTGTTGTTGATAATGTTGCGTCTAAAAATTACTTGAACTTGACAGAATTAAGTGCCCTTCTGGGTGGTCTGAATTCATCTCAGCTTGCACTGATGTGGTCTTTCCCCTGGCTGTCTCACCACTTTGGATAATTATGAGGGCTTTGGTCCATTGCTGCAGCCACAGATGGCACCAGCGCCCCAGGTGGCCCAGGGAAGATCTGTGGGTTGTGGTGTCTGGGACTTTGAGAGGGCCCATGGGGAAATAGGCAGCAGCATTGTAGACTTTATCTCTGCCCATTTCATGCCTCTCCTGGGACATTTTCCTCCCACCTCTGGATGCTTTACCTCCACTTATCCCGAATTCTCATCTAGGGAATCTCTGCCATGAGCAGATGTGTACCTAGCTCCACAGGGGGAAAAAGAAAAAGAAAAAGAAAAGAATATTCATAGCTACTTCACAAAGCCAAATCTGACTGCTCTGTCCTGAGTCACTCCAACTGTAACCTTTGTGCATGATCTTCATGTACAAGTCATTCACGAGATGGCAAGCAAGGTAGTAAACCACCCAGGAAGCAGAGATATTTGAGAGTCAGGGATGCAGGACTTGTATCAGGTATGGGAGGGGTAGCAGGGCTGGAACTCTCCTGGTTCCTCTAGTACTCCTTTGCGTTGACTTGGACCATGCTTCTTAAGCATCTTTATAGCTGTAACCGTGAACCGAAAAATAATCGGAAGATCTGGGACTAGAGGGAGGTCTCCCTCTCACAGGCAAGCTGGTGACAATGATCACTTTAGCACAGCCCTCCCTGTATATGAGGGATTACTCTCATTTCCTTTAACCACATAGTAACTAAGCAACGCAGAAGCCTATAGTACTCTCTGGTTCCCCAGTACAGTTTGGAACAAGATTTCACCACCACTGCCTGATGCTGCTCTACTGGGAACCCTGTCTGGTCTGCACCATGTCCACCTGTTATGTACAGGTTGTTAAGAGGTTAAACAGGTCACTGAAGTGTCAATTGGCACCAGCTAGTATGGCAAGCTCTCCTTTGAGGCTGGGAACACAGCACTGCCTTCCACAGGCAGGTGTTTCTCCTACCTTGAGTAGCTTGGCCCTCTGCAAGTGCTCATTGACTTAGGAAAAGCAGAGCTGGGTGAGAAACAGTCTGTATGCGCTCCTAAGCCGTTAGGGGACATGCTGAATCCTCAGTCAGCCACATGGCCAAGGCTATCACTGATGCAGAAAGGTTGGAGTGCATGGCTTTGGTCCCTAACCACTGTCTCCTGGTATGTGGACCCCAGCTTTGTCTGCTCCTTCTTACCTTCCTCTTTTAAGTGCCTCTTTCTCTGCTCACCTTTGCTCCTGCAGGTCCCTCTATGTCCATGCATCTTAAACCTAGCTTGTCTTGGACTGAATTCATTATTCTCTCACCCTACGGAGTTTATTCCTTTTCATCTTTTTTTTTTTTGAACTAAGTAATGATTTTATTTTAAGGCTACGTATGTGAAAGAACCTAGTTAGAACTGGAAAAGAAACAAATGAGCAAGCAAAAACCCAAACCCAAATCAAGCCTCGTTTTTAGTTAAGGTTGGCAGTAGGATGCTGAGACAGTAGAAGAGCGAGTTCAAGGCCAGCCTGGACTCCAGACAGGGAGATATAGTGCATGGGGATGGGGACGGTGTGTGTGTGTGTGTGTGTGTGTGTGTGTGTGTGTGTGTGTGTGTGTGTGTGTGTGCATGTGTGTGTGTGTGCTGATGTATAATCTAAAATAAAGAGAAGATGATAATGACAAAGAGGAAGACAAGAAGAGGAATGATTGCCAACAATAAACAGCAGCCATGAGGTAAAGAAGGGATTTACATCCTCAAAGCAGATCAGTCTGTCAGTAGATAATGCATGGTGGGGCCAATCTGAGAGGACGGTGAGTCAGACCAGCGCTGGCCACCAACCTTACTGCAAACTCAGTTTGTTCTTCCCTGTGCTGCTCATTGTTTCTACCTCTGTGCAATCTAACTTGTCTTGCTTTTTGATTTCATGTGAAGGCTGCCCCATTCTTAGTATTTTCACTGTTCAAATGGAAGAGAATCTGATAGCCTGGCCCATCTTTCTGGCCAGACCACAACACTGGGTGCTGACTAGCATCTGGATTGGCAATCCTTTGGTTGAGAGCACACCAATCCTGTCTGCCAGTCATGGCTATGGGTAGGATCCAGGACTGCTTTTCTCAAAGAAGTTCCACTGACTCTAATGTTCCATGCTAAATGAAACCATCCATTTGTATTTGATAATCTCATTTATATGAAATACCCAGGATGGGCAAATCTATATAATAGAGAAGAGCTGAGTGGCTGCAGAGGGCAAAGGGCGCTATGTAGGATGGGAGTGAAAATGAAAGTGTTGACTTGCTTTTAGGGGTGATGGAAATGTCTCAAAGTTGATTATAGCAGTACTTATAGAACTCTCTGAACATACTAAAAGACATTGATTTGTACAGTTTTAGGCAGTATCTCAATAAAGGTGTTTTAAGAAAGCAAGAGTTTTATAGGAGCAAGTATCTCAGTTGGGGCTGCTGCCACTGTAAAAGCTACATCTTGTCTTGTTAAAAGCCTTTGCTTCTGAGCCAATTTCTAAACAAATCAACTTGAGTTAATTCTCACAACCTCTGGTTTTCTATTCAGTGGTCACGCCCTTCCATGATGCTAAACATTAGTATACCAGTTTGGAACAACTGTCTCTCTTCTGTGTTCCAGTACATCTGATACCCAAGCCTAGCCTTGGCAAGTCTCTATCTTGTCCTCTAAACCATATAGAAGCCTTCCTTATATATCTGCCTGCCACTATAGGAACCTAAGGATATTTCTGGTGTGGCTAGAGTGATGGATGGATGGTGTCGGACTACATAGAAGGAAAAGGTCAGTTATCATCTATGTTCAAGTCTACTGCCTGTTCTTAGAAACCTTACCAACTGGATAAAACTGTGTGCTAAGAGCAGGATGAATGAGGATTGGATGGCAGAGAATCCCAAGTTTTAGCCCATGGCTGTTAGAACAGTTAGGGACAGATCAGCTAGTTAACTCCGAAGAACTCAGGCCTCAGTCACCAAGATTCAGTTTTTCTGATGTGACCCATGACAAGATGGGCTCCTTAGGGTAAAAAACAGACCCCATTGCCCATCCGGCTTAAGATCCGACAGTCCATCAGCCTTCATAGACTTGTTTCCAGCTATTTCTGTTCTAATGATTTCAGTTCTGTGTCAAGCCCTCTGGCTACAAGACATGGGGGGGGGCAGGAGGGTAGAAGGAGAAGATGCAGAAAGAGCAGCCTTCTCATCTCAGAACAATGTTTTATTTGGGATACAGAGCATCGTATTGATAAAAAACAGAGCCCAGACAGAAGGGAGCAGTTTGATACAGCACACTGCTTGAAAGGGCTCCTGTGCATCTGTTGAGCGCAATCTACGGCATAATGACAGCAATCTTCCCTGTTCACATCTATTCATCTGATTATGCAGAGGAACAATTCTTTTAGTCACACGTTTATTTACCCAGGGATTTTTTAATGGATAATAAGTTGGTAAATCAGATAGCATGTGTCCCAGATAATACTTCAGCAAACTGTCTACCCCACAAGATAGTTATCATTCACATTTTACACAATATCTAAAGTCCCACTAACACACACAGCTCAGTGTGGAGCTGGGGGAGCTGTCTTTCATGAAGGAAAAGGCAGATTTTAATGATTATTTAATACTGTTTGATCCAGACACATCTTACTGCAAGGAGCTAGATTTCAGTCCTGCAGTGTACCACAGATGTAATGAGATATGTGCACTTATTTGAGTAGAATTTGGTGTCCTTTTGATGCTGTTGCTGTGGCTATTTGTGTTGGAGGTCATTTTCTCTTTCTTCCTTCCTTCCTTTCTTTCTTCCTTCCTTCCTTCCTTCCTTCCTTCCTTCCTTCCTTCCTTCCTTCCTTCCTTCCTTTCTTTCTTTCTTTCTTTCTTTCTTTCTTTCTTTCTTTCTTTCTTAGATTTACTTAAGATGTGTACAATGTTCTGCCTGCATGTATCCCTGCAGGCCAGAAGAGGGCACCAGATCTTATTATAGATGGTTATCAGCCACCATGTGGTTGCTGAAAATTAAACTCAGGACCTCTGGAAGAACAGCCAGTGCTCTTAACCTCTGAGTCATCTCTCCAGTCTCTGAAGGTCATTTTCTATTCATGTCGTTTGTGATCAAATTTAGGGTCTTCTGCATTCTGGGCCAGCAGTTTATCAGTGAGCTAAATTCCTAGCCCATGTTTTTTGGCTTGAACCCCAGGATAGCACAAGCTTTTTCTGACTGATGAAAATCCAAACTTGAGCCCATGAAAAGCTAGAAGTTAACAAAATTCCTGATTCTTCCTGGACTACTAAGAGGGTCAGGAACTCTTTTTGCTTGAGACCTGTGGTGAAGGTGGAAGAAGAGCCAGGTTGAGGGGAAGGTCCAATATCACTTGACTTCTCACTCTCTGCTGGCTTGAGCTACAGGGAGTACCTTGCTGCTATGCATGGCTTCCGTGTATACCAGCGATCTGTGCTCAGTCTGGCAGTGCTGGCCATCAACATACCCTCAGTGACCTCTGAAAAACTCCCAGGGCTTCTAAGATCATTAAGGTAAAATCTGCTGTAAGAGAGACAGCAATGTCAGGTTCCTATTATGTGCCATGTCTGTTGGGTACTGTTAGGGGAAAATGTTCAACTCTGTATTATTTCTTTGCTTGAGAAAAGGTTTCATGTATCTCAGACTGGCCAGGTATCTGAGAGTGACCTTGAACTTCTGATCGTCCTGCTTCTACCTCTCAGGTGCTGTGGTTCCAGGTGTGAGTTACCACACCTGGGGGATGTAAGGCTGGGGATGAAACCCAGGGCCTTAAGCTTGCTAGTCAAGCATCTCAGCCTGCCAGTTTAGTGATGGGCAGCTTCAAGGGTAGAGTTAGATCAGACAAAATCAATAGTAAGAAATTTCTACTCCTCTTGTGGTGCTGCATGCTGCTTTGGCATTGATGTGGACTCATTGCTGCCTAATGCTGTGTCCATACTTGGCTTGTGCTTAAGCAACTGCTTAGCCAGGTTTTACAGTTTTTAGAAAGTTGATTCTTTGGGATGGAATGAAAAGACATTGGCAACTTGGGTAACTTTTTAAAAATGGTTTAGTAAAATTAGATTTGTTTCAGAGTACAAAAGAAATAAGGAATAAAGGGAAAGAAAGTAGACTTAATATCTATGATTATGAATGTCTTCTACATATGTTCCACAATTATCTTTTTGTATGTTTGTTTGCTTGTTTTTGTGTTTTGTTTTTGAGACAGGGTTTCTCTGAGTACCCCTGGCTGTCCCAGAACTCTCACTCTGTAAGAACAGGCTGGCCTGGGGAACATAGAGATCTTCCTGCCTCTGCTTCCTGAGTACTGGGACTAAAGGTGTGTACCACAACACTCGGCTCTATAATTATCTTTTAGAGGAGGAATCGACACCTTACCTCTATTTCCCAGACAAGGCAGCAAGACTCAAGTTTGTCCAATTCATTCCAACAGAGCTGTGATCTGAATCCAATGCCAGGGGACACAAAGGTTGAGTTGTTTGTACTAGTGTGTATCAAACTGCACAGTGATACACCTGCAGGGGAAACACATCACTGCCCTTGCTCCACAGCCAGAGGTTCTGTAGCGGTTGGTTTAGGCTGCACCAAGATATCAATATTTTTTTTAGAAACCCACTCTGTGATACTAACAAATGGCGTGGTTAAGAAACCCAGGGGTTACCAGGTGGTGGTGAACACCTTTGATCCCAGCACTCAGAAAGCAGAGGCAGGCAGATGTCTGTGAGTTCAAGGCCTTGTCTACAGAGCAAGTTCAAGGACAGGCTCCAAAACTACACAGAGAAACCCTGTCTCAACAAACAAACAAACAAACAAACAAAAAAACAAAAAAAAAAAGGAAAAGAAAAGAAACCAGGGGTCAACAGTCCAGCTGCAAAGTTTGGAAGTTTCAAATCTATTACTGACTTACAGTGATTTCATGCAGGTTTTTAGACTTCGAGATGTTGCAAAAGCAATATCTACTCAGTGGAAACTGTGCCCCAAATTTTGATTCCCCTCAGACTAGTAATAAACAGTAAACCGTACAATAATGTGTCACGATGCTGAGCAGCAGCAGTGAGCCTCTGTTCTCAGCCGCCAGGCCGTCACCAGGGGAAACAATGGTGCTCTGTGGAGGATTGAATCACTAAGCTGGGATGGCCAGCAGATTAGGTGCATTAAATGTATCTTGTCTTCTGATATCTTCAGCTTTCTTATAGTTTTCCAGGACTGACTCCAACTTAAGTTGAAGAACACATGTCTAGCTGTCAGAATTTTTCTGAGTAAAAAGTGGAGGTCACTGAACACCATTTCTTTTCCCTCCTTTCCTAAATTTTTCAAACTGGCCTCCAACTTGCTATTTTCTTGCCTTTGTCTCCCAAGTAGCATCATAGGCATGTGCCATCCTCGTCCTACCCTCCCTCCCCCAAGGCCTGGATTCAATCACCAATCCTTCCCTTTCTATGTGCTTCTTATGCTTTAGCCACAGTGGCTGTCCAGGCCTCCTTTTGCTTTCTCACCCCATCTTCAGATGTTTTATTTTATTCTATTATTATTTTTCATCTTCAGATGTTTTTAAAAAAAGTTCATTGAGTTATATCCGGGAGTGGTTGTATATGCCAAGCACATTAAAGGGAGCTTGGGAGAGGAAATGATCAAATGGAACAGAATCTCGACAGGGTCAAACCCTGGGTTGAGCGTGTAAAATGTAGACGTTTCCAATGGTTAATTTCCTTTGCTAGTTTTCATGATCTTAGAATTCTCTTTTTGATGAGGTTGTTGTTTGGTTTAATAACCAGGATCTAGGTCTTTGTCTGTTCTGCTGCTACAGAGGCCAATGACAGGAAGAGAAACTGTGAAACCCAAGCCTAAGATATTAAATGTGTACTTCAATCAGAGCTGACTTTTCCAAGAACTTTGACTTTGGATTCCATGTGTATTCTCTTACAACACAATCTCTTTTTACATATTAATCCAATCACTTTCCCCTAAGGCTTTCTTCCTTCTTTCCTTCCTTCCTTCCTTCCTTCCTTCCTTCCTTCCTTCCTTCCTTCCTTCCTTCCTCCATTTCTCCCTTACTTCCTTTTTCCCTTCAGCCCCTTCTCTCTCCAAGCTGGAGATGAAACCCAGGACCACTTCCTCACAGATGAGCACTCAGTTAAACTACAGACCCTGCTCAATGAGGACTGTTTTATTAGACACAAGATGCTAAAAACAAAGCAAAGCAAAGGATCAGCAATGCCCCCCCCCCAGCATCTCCAGTCTAAAAATTAAATTGTCCAAGTACTATGGTTATGGTTGGGAATACTGATGATCACTGGAGGTAGGACTTTAAAATGATGTTATAACAATGGCTTTCCTGGTTAATTAGAGGCCCACGTAGAAAAGACCCAAACTAGACCTAAAACCTTCTATTAGAAAAAAAAAGTCAAAAAATGAAACCAAAACAAAACAAAACAAAACTGCTGCTTTAGTTTGTGTCCTGCTTATTGTTCTCATCTAAGAAAATGGCTCTGGGTCATTTTCAGGACTCTTTCTTTTTGTGCAAATCGTTTGTGTCTTGGTTCAATGTCTTGCTTTAGTAAGAGCCTTTTATTTTAAACATATGGGGTAGAGATGAAAAACATCAGCATTTTTTTTCTGTAAAAATAACTCAAAATGAACAAATATGTTTCCAACACTTTTTCAAGCTTGACTTTCTTTGAACTACTTCATCCTTCTTTCTCTATTTACACACACACACACACACACACACACTCTTTTTTAAAACCATATTCTAATTACAGATTTCATTGAATAAATGAGAGTAGAGGCATTACAGATGGCTTTACAAGGAAGAAGATAAAGAAGTGTGGCTCTAGAGAATTGCTTTCAGCATGACCGAGAGTGAAGACTAAAAAAGGCAGGTGCCAGGCTAGGGAGATAGCTCAGTGGCTCAGGTACTTGCCCTCTGACTTGGGATTCCTAGCACCCATCTAAAAAGATGAGTATAACGGCACATGCCTGAACCCCAGATGCTGGGCCACACAGACAGAATAATTCTGGGAGGAGAAAAACCACCAACCCAAATTATCGTGGCCAAATTAATTAAAGCAAGCAATTAATTAAAATAAGATTTTTTTTGTGTGTACACAGGCTGTGTCTCCCTAAAGCAGGGTTCAAGAGGTCAGTACTGGACATTAGGAACACAAGGCTTTTATAGCTCATGGGTGAGGGGTTTGCAAATAGGGGATTTGGTGGGCAAAATAGGTAGGGTTTGCCAGTGGTGGTGGCGGTGGCGCACGTCTTTAATCCCAGCACTTGGGAGACTGAGGCAGGTTGATCTCCGTGAATTTGAGTCCAGCCTGGTCTACAGAGCAAGTTCTAAGACAGCTAGGAATACACACAGAGAAACTGTCTCAAAAACCAAAACAAACAAAAAAGGTGGGTTTACAGGAGCGGAATATAATCCTAATAAGTTAGTCTCCCTTGAAAAAAAGGCATGATTGCAAGGTGATCCCAACAAGGTAGTCATAACAACAGGTAGTCATAACAACCTTTTGAAACAAAGGTAGGGTTTCAAGATGATTATTAAAAAAAAACTTTTGAAACAAAGATATGGTTGCTGTTTCTTGGAACATATGCAGAACTATAACCATTTATAGTTAAAGCTGCAGGTGGGGCATAGCCCATTCTTGAGAAACAGAGGCTTAATCATAAACAGGAATAAGCCTCATTTGTCTTTACTATATGATGGCTTTTAAGCCCAAGATAGAGGCAGGGTGGTTTATCAGGCCCATTGGCCATTAGCCTGTCTAGCTGAAACGACAAGTTCCAGGTTCAGTGAGAGACCCTGTCTCAAAAATAACATTGAGAGCAATAGAGACCTCCAAGTGTAGTGGCATGTATAGTTGAACATACTCACCTAAGAACCAAAATAGAATAACATACTAGAGCTCAAATACTTGTGGTTGGTATGGGTCATGTAATATGGTAATCTTTTTGCTTTATTTGGAAAAAGTAAGGTGAATGACAACTTCCTAATGGATCACCGTGAAGATTAAATAATGTGTGGAGTGGTTAGACCACTACCTGAACATGTTCAAACGAGACAGCTGTTTAGGTAGAAAAGATGCTTAGATCTGTGGCAGAGCCAGGACAGCTGTGTTTCTAATTCAAATAGTCTGTTTTTTTTTTTTTTTTAGGACTTTCCTGTCTACTGATTTCTTTTAAGCCCTGAGAGATTGCATGGGGCCATGGTGAAGGGAAGCTAGACTCTCGTTCATGTTATACTTCAGTACCAGTTCATTCCTTTTGCTTTGTTCCATTCAGGGATGCTGCACTAGGAACTTCAGCAGACGCTGAAGACGGAGGACCATCAGTTAGCTTCTTGGCCTGGACCTGAGGAGACTGCACTTCTAGAAAACGTGAAGATTTTATAGAGGGTTGCGGAGTACATATTCTTTCCCATCCTCCACTCCCCACTCCTTTCTTCTTTTCAGTTTTTCTTTTTTACCACCCCCCCCCGACATTTTTTCTGAAACAGAGTCTCACTAGGCCTGGCCTGGAACTTATTCTGTAAATCACACTGGCCTTGAATGTTCCCTCATCTTCTGGCCTCGGTCCCCTAAATTCTGAGATTACAGTGTGCATCACCATGACCAGATCCCTTCCAGTTATTAAAGGGATCAGTTCTTTAAAAAACAATCCTTTGGGGGCTGGAGAAATTGCTCAGTGGTTAAGCTCTTGCAGAGGACCCCTGTTTGATTCCCAGCTCCCAAGTCCTGGGCTCACAATTGCCTGTAACTCTAGCTTCCTGGGACCTGATGTCTCTGGCCTCTGCTGGGATGGCATTCCCTCACAGACTTCCATGTATCCACATTATTAAAAATCATAAATGTTTAAAAAGGAAAGAATCCCTTTGTATAAACTGATTTGTACCTCCAAGTGATCAATAAAAAGCGATGTATAAAAATAGAATCAGTCCAGGCGTTGGTGGCGAATGCCTTTAATCCCAGCACTCAGGAGGCAGAGGCAGGTGGATCTTTGTGAGTTCAAGGCCAGGCTCATTTACAGAGCGAGTTCCAGGACAGGCTTCAAAACTACAGAGAAAAAAAAACCCTAAACAAACAAACAAACAAACAAAAAAAGGGTTTCTAAAGCACTCCTCTGTCCTCTAGGCTGGACCACATTTTGAATTCAGGCAGTTAAGTACAAGGCATTCTTTCTGTAACTATACATTTATATGTCTTTTCTTCATTATAAAACATCCCTGTGCAGGCCCCAAGTTGCTCATATTTCACTTTCATATTTTTATTCACTTACTCTTTTATTCTTAAACCATTTATTCAAATTCCTAACTAAATTTGGTTTAATTCTAGCCTCTTGTGCCTTGGAATCCCCTCTTCTCATGTTAACAAATCTTTCTCCAGAAAGGAATGCAATAGGCCTAAATATTTCTGTGCTTTGGGTGATATTTTGGGGCTGGCCGCCTATACAGGTTAGAGACATTTAAGTTTTTTTTGTTTTGTTTTGTTTTGGTTTGGTTTTTTTGGTTTTTCAAGATAGGGTTTCTCTGTGTAGCTTTGGAGCCTATCCTGGCATTCAATCTGTAGACCAGACTGGCCTGGAACTCATGGAGATCCACCTGCCTCTGCCTCCCAAGTGCTGGGATTATAGGATCCACTACCAATGCCCGGCAAGACATTTAAGTTTTATAGCTCATGTTTGCTTGGCAGAATGGTCAACCTGAGTAGACACAACTGAGTCATCTGACCAGGAGTCAAGGAAAGGCACATTAGAGCACTGGATGAAGTGTTCTCTTATTAGAAGATACATTTTGGGATCTGGCTGCATATCACAAATAAAAAAAAAAAAAGCAGGAGTGCTAGCACATGTCTATAATCCCACAGGTGGGCCTCTGTGAGTTCAAGGCCAGTTTGATTTACACAGTGAGTTCTAGGACATCCAACATATGGAAAGAGATATGGAAAGAGATCCTATATCAATGGAAAGAAAGAAAACAAAAAGATTTGTCTGGACATTTTCTAGATGAAAAAGCCAAGACGGAGAAACCGACTTTTCTTGGACAAGTGCCATGTGACCAGGAAATGGAGAAGTTGAAACTAAAGCCTCATCCATTGCCCCAGCTTAGGCCTGTTCTCCCCTCCACTCAGTATTTACGAGTGCCCACTCTGCCCATTTCACAATAAACAAGGGATTTTTACTGCTTTATTTCTGGCTTCAAAAACGTGGGTGACATATGGCCCGACGAGAAGGCGTGCACTTCTATAGAAATGGACACTTGAAATGGTAGCTCCTATGGAAAAATCTAATTCGTGTGTTCCTTGTCACCATG